>NW_027397091.1:2980048-3072256 GCF_003265705.2 Callorhinus ursinus | reverse complement strand
TAAAAAAGAAGAAGAAGAAGAAGATAGCAGGAGGAGAAGAATGCAGGGGGGAATTGGAGGGGGAGACGAACCATGAGAGACGATGGACTCTGAAAAACAAACTGAGGGTTCTAGAGGGGAGGGGGGTGGGGGGATGGGTTAGCCTGGTGATGGGTATTAAAGAGGGCACGTTCTGCATGGAGCACTGGGTGTTATGCACAAACAATGAATCATGGAACGCTACATCAAAAACTAATGATGTAATGTATAGTGATTAACATAACAATAAAATTAAAAAATATATATACACATATATATGTCAAAAAATGTTAATAAGTATAAAGCGTTAACATATGGTTTTTTAATGTTAAACAGTATAAAGTGTAAATTAAAAATACTCAAGAGAATTCCTTTTCCAAGTACTTTTAAGGAAAAAAGCAGGTCCTTGGGACTTTTGTTCCTCTTTTCCTGCCCTGTCCCACATTCACGTGGTGGCTTTGCTTAGGTGGTGGGCAGCGAGGGTCATTGGCGGTGGCGCTGCCCGGGGGCGTGTGGACCCTACCCCAAGGCGACCACATTGAGATTCTGAGTCGGGAAGTGAAAGGTGAATATAAGTGAACAGGACGCAGTGACCCTACCTCTCTGTCTCTGTCTGTGTGTCTGCCTCCTTTAACTTTTCCGTTTGCGCTGTCTGATCATGCTGGTCCGTGTCAACATGGTCGTCATCCCCTGTGTCTGCAGTTGCCCTAATCCCCTGACCTTCATCTCCATCCTCCCCCTCACCCGGTGCCTTCTTCCCCCGCCCTGGTCCGCCTCCTGCTCCTGGTGTCTCCGTTAGCGTTCCCACTGGCAGGGGGGCCTCTCCCATGCTCTGCCTCCTCACGGTGTCCTTCTGTCCTTCTTCCGGTCCCCAAAGGCCGGCGAGCCCGCCGCCGAGTAGAAAGCGCCAGGCTGGGGACTCTGGCGACAAAGCTGTGGAGTCCACTGTGGCAGATGAGGCGCACAGAGGGGGTGGAAGAAGCAACCGGTCTAAGACAACTACTTTTTTGGGACACATGAGCTGACATAATCCCCAGACCTCATACCAGAATCACTGGGAATATCCATGCATGAACTTCTTACTCAGGGTTTTTAGGTCAGTGGTTTTGCCTTAAAGGATCCAGCTGACAACACCCAGGAAAGTGTGTCTTGTGACTCCCCCCTTCTGCCCCCTTAACCCCTTCAGAGAACTCTCCACTCACCCATCCTCCCAACACCCATTCTTCTAGCACCATCTGCCTCTCAGGTGAGGAAGGGGAAGCCCAGAGAGGCAGGTTGTTTTTTTTTTTTAATTTATTTATTTATTCATGAGAAAGAGAGAGAGAGAGGCAGAGGCAGAGGGAGAAGCAGGCTTCCCGCTGAGCAGGGAGCCCGATGCAGGGCTCAATCCCAGGACCCTGGGATCGTGACCTGAGCCGAAGGCAGGCACTTACCCGACTGAGCCACCCAGGCGCCCTGAGGCAGGGTGTCTTGATGCAAGTCCCGCACACAAGTCCCCACCAGGGTTCCTGCCCCGAAATGGAATCCCCTCCCTCCACAATCACTGAGCCAGGGCAGCCTCCCTGATGGCGGTGCCCTACGGACTCAGGGTGCAGACAGCATGCCCAAGGTGGACACCGCCCAGCGGCTAGTGGCTCTGCTTCATTAGAGAGCCAGGTGAAGCAAGGGCTGTTTCTGCCCCGCTTTTTTCTTGATCTTCACGCCCTGACCTTCCCTGGTATCCTCCCTCCACAGATCTCCCTGCTGTCCCAGGTAGAAGGGATCTTGTACCACAGGTACAACTGGCATCTTTCTTCCTTCCTAGGGCATTTGAATTTAAACAGGGCCTTTAGAAAGTTCTCCTCTATAAAGAAGCTGCTTTCTAGATTGCCACTCTTTCTGGTAGCCCTGAAGTGAAGCCAGGACCTTGGCGGGGGAGTCGGGGGGTGGGGCGGGTGTCCTCTCTGACAAGCGTATATGGGGCAGCTCAAGGTATTTTATTCTCAAGCAGGATGGAAACAGTAAGTCAGAAGAAGACTTGGGCTCTAGGTTGGCTCCTCTCCTAGCCATTTAGTCATTTACCTTCTCCAAACCTTGGCTTTTTCGTCTGTCAGATGGGAACTATCCCACCCTAGTTAATGTTAATTGTTAATGTTAACATCAATGGGAACATCAAATAAGACCAAATCTGAAAGTGCTTTGAGAACTCTAAAACACTCCACTGGAGGGCCAGGATCATTTACTGAAATATAAATCTGTTTTCATTTTTTGTGTGTAGCCAGCCCCTAGCCTCTGCAAGGTAAAAGCAGTTCTTCCTGTTTCCAGGGAAGGAAGGCTGAAGGTCCCTGAAGACAGGGGTGGGGTGTGAGGGCCTTTGTGAGACCAGGGGGCAGTAGCACACGGTAACTGTAATGGACGCTCTGGTGTCTCGTCAAGACCCCCACTTCAGGACCAAGATACTCACCCCTCCTTCGCCAGGAGGGTTGGCCCCTGGTGGCTACCTTGACCAAGGCTCTGTGTCCTTCCTGGGGGTAGCCTGAGTCCAAAGACTGGTGGCCTCAAGTCAAGACCGCTCTGAAGGACCACCCAACTCCAGAGCTCTGGGTGGTTTGGTTGAGACCTGTATAGCAAGCATCACAGCCCAACTTCCCAATCTGCCCCAAACCCCCTCACTTACTCCCTCAAAAGTATCATGTCCCCAAAAGCACTCCCCACCAAACTTCCTACATGCAGCTCTTCATCTCAGACTCAGCTTCCCTGACACTGCGAAGGGGGCTGCCAGACATGCTAAGTGTGCTAGGACCCCGTTCTCAGCTCTACCAGCACCTGCAGGAGGGATAAGGTTTCATAAGAGATGCTGCATCTCGGGGCAAAGGGGGTGCTGGACCACAGAGAGATGATAAAAGTCTTCTTGAAGTCTGTGTCTCCACCTTCTGCCTCATTTCCCTCTGGCACACGGATTAAATGATGCCCTGGTGTCTTCCTCTGGGTTCGTGACTTTTATCTTAGGTGCCCTGGAGCACAATCTTACTGGAGTCCACTGTCCTCATGTTTCCCTTGGCACATAAATAAATTCCCAGGGTTATTGCCAGAATCCAAATAAACAACCCTGACCTCAGCCTGACCTGAAGGGGAAAAGAAAATAACCTCGGATAACCTTTTCTCTCCATTTATGGAACACAGGCTCTTTTTAGCACATGGCCCAATAGGACTGTGTCTTAAGATATTTATATTCACTTCCCACATGTCTTGAACGAGAACCTCATAACCAGCCAAGAAGGACACGTCAGAGATGGTGATTTATGTAATGGTGCTGACGGATCTCATAAGTGGAAAATGACCTGTATGACATGGGCACCAACCAACAGACTGGATGCCAGCTAGTCAGAACAGATGCCCGTGAGCAAGCTGTGCTGGATTGTACTGGCAGGGATCTGCCCTGCGGAGCCCTGCATCACTGGCTCACCATAAAACGTGAGGGATAAGTGCTGTTTTAGTTGGGTTCCTCCAAAAAGCACAACCCAAGAGAAGGACGTGGGTGCAGGTAGTCTGCTTAGGAGATGATCCCAGGAAGCAGGAGGGGGGGTGAGGAGAACGAGACAGGGAAGGGACAAAAGCCAACACAGTGTGTTAATGAGCTGGTTACCACTGTGGGCAACTGAGGCTCAATCCCACTGGGACCTTCCGAAGACCCATGGACAAAGCACATCAGAAGTGTTCCACCAGAGGATGGAGGCTGTGGCATTTATGTAATAGTTGATTCCATCCCCCGTCAGATGAACATCCCTCCCTCCTGGGGTGTTAACGCCAGGCACTTTCCATTTACCTGAATTTGCCTAAGGGAACTCCCACCGTCTTAGAGAAAGCAGAGAGTGGTTTCCATGGAAGCTTTATAAAGCAAAGCGTGCGAACTGTCAAAGGTGCGCTAAAATCGGGTGAGTTGAGAAGGTGTGACATAGGACATCACAAACATCTGCTACAAATGCCTAATAAAGGCACAGATGAAGTACACCAAGATGGGTGCCCACACCCCTTTAAATCTGAAAGTATAGGAGAGGACATACGCTTCTTGTCAGCCCAGCATTCCTTCCTTTGGGGAATCACCTTTCTCCTCATCTCATTGTAATTGTGTTTGTTCTATGTGGTATGCAAAATAATAGTCCCCCAAAGACATCCGTGTCACAATCCCTGGGACCCGTAAATATGTTAGATTATGTGGCAAAGGGGGATTAAAGCAGAAGGAATGAAGATCACTGGTCAGCTGACTTTAATGTGGAAGATTATCCAGTGGGATTATAATCCCCTGGATTATCCAGTGGGCCTAATGTAATCACCAGGGTCCTTATAAGTGGGAGAGGGAGACAGAACTTGAACAGAAAGATGACAGCATGACATGGATGTTACTGGCTTCCAAAGTGGAGAAACTGGGCACAAGCCATGACATGCAAGATCTCTATAAGATGGAGAAAGCAAGGAAATGGATTCTCCTCTAGAGCCTCCAAAAGGAAGGCAGTCTGGCCAATACCCTGGCTTTAGCCCAGGGTTTCCCACTGTAGACTTCTGACCTCCAGAACTGCAAGATAATAAATTTGTGTTATTTCAAGCCTTTAAGTTTTGTGGTAAATTATTACAGTAGCGATGAGAAAATTATACACTCCGTCTGCTTTGATGAGGCTGACTGGGCCGATTTGTCACCCCAGGGGTGGGATCATGACCTAGTCATCCATCTCCCAGGCTACAGTGATTCATGCAAGAACAAGCACATGATCTAGGCAGGACCAGGCCTCTCCCAGTGCTAATGGGAAAGATACCTCCTTAACTGGGATATGCTGTGGCCTCCATTGTCCTTCCACTCATAAAGACCCTTGTGATTATATGCAGCCCACCAACATTGCAGCAAAAGGAGTAAAAGCATGGGGGATGTCTGCTCGTGGGAAGTTTTCAAGAGCCTGCCATAGAAGCGATGCATTTCCTACCTGCTAGCCTTTCATTCTCATGGCTATGCCCCATGGCAAGGGAGGCTGGGAAATGTGGTCTGGAGGCCCCAGGAGGAAGAGGAAAAGAATTTCAAGAACAGCTAGGCATTTCTGCCTCATAAGCTTGCCTCTGAAATCCTTCCCTTTCTAATCGAACTGGAATTTATATTCATCCCCAGAGATTCACCATGAACATAATCACTTATTTGGATATGGCTGTTCAAATTCTACTTTTCCAGAAAGAGCCCATGGTGACCACCTTCCCTTCAGCTCTTAGACCTAGAGTACAGGGTATCAGTATTTTTGTTTTCACAGGGTTTATCAAGGAGGAGAGAAAGGGCAGCTGCTGAGGGTAAGAGAGGGCTATCAGAAAACCCGAGGGATTTTTCCCACCTACACTCGCATTCCCCCACAGATAGCATATCTGCCCCCAGGGAAACCTGGCACTGGCTCACTGAGGCTCAGCAATGTGTGGGGTGGAAGAGGGACTGAGGGCCACAGATGTACCTTTATCACCCAGGCCTGCCAATCTGGTCAGACTTTTATTTGTATGAATTTATTATCAGACAATTGTGTATAATGCCACAAGTCAGATCATGAACCCTAGAATACAGCCACATTCAATAAAGCTGGCTGTAACTGCAACTATGTGTCAGATTATACTCGTTACCCTTTATGTGTGTATGCATTTTAAAAATGTTTTATTTATTTGAGAGAGAGAGAGACAGCCCACTTGCGCAGCTTGAAGGAGCAGGGAGGAGGAGCAGAGCAGGAGGAGCAGAGGGGGAGGAGCCGAGTGGGGAGGGAGAGGGAAAGCAGACTCCGTACTGAGTGCAGAGGCTGACCCGGAGATCGTGACCTGAGCTAAAACCAAGAGTTAGATGCTTAACTGACTGAGCTGCCCAGGCACCCCTACTTTTTTTTTATTTTTGCATGGACTTATTGCAGGCCTGGTGAAGTGCGTGGACCTCCTTTTTAGAATGTTTCCAAATTCATAAAACAAAATTCATAAGGATACAAAGGAAACCAGTTATATTGAACTGCACTTACCCAAATATTAAAAAATAAACAAACGTTTATTATATATGCTTCTTTTTTTAAAAGATTTATTTATTACCTGGGGGGGGCGGGCAGCAGAGGGAGAGGGAGAGGGAGTCCCAAGCGGACTCCAGCTGAGCAGAGCCCAACCCAGTGTTGGATCCCAGGACCCTGAGACCACAAGCTGAGCTGAAACCAAGAGTCGGACGCATAACTGACTGCGCCACTGAGGCGCCCCATATGCTTCTTTATTAATGCATGAAATATCACAATCTAACTGCAGATCTAAAAACCAAGATTTTGGAGTAGTGATGAGTTTGCAATCTGGAAATATCTGTGTTTTTTACTAGTGACAAAGTCATAATTCCTGCCAATAGCACCGTGATTTGTTTCTCACATTCATCATTGAAAGAAAGGGTCAGTTTCAGTTAGAAGTTCATGAAATTAAAGATAATCCTTTCCCTATCCAAGTTTATGGACCTCCTGAATTTTATCCATAGACTCCTTAGGGACCATCGACCCCTAGATTCAGAAGTCCTGGATGATGGTTCCATAGTTCCCAAAAGTAAGCCCACATTTCTAAACACAGACTACAGAGGTAACTCATACCTGCTACCCACCTTTCTGGCCTGACGCCCACACTGGACCCTTGTTCCCGAGGTATTCTATTCTTGGGCACAGTCAGCTAATCAACATTCACCCACACCAGCTTTTATCATTACTGGGCGCTGACCAGGCACCAACCCCCTTTTAACTTATTTTTTCTTTCAATTTTTTTTATTGCAGTAAAATACATAACATAAAATGTACCATCTTAACCATTTGTAAATGTACAGTTCAGTGGTACTAAGTATATGCATATCATTGTGCAAGCATCACCACCATAGATCTCCACAGCGCTTGTCATCTTGCAAAATGGAAACTCTGTACCTATTATAAAATAACTCCCCACTACCCCGTCCCCTCATCTCCTGCCTGGTAACCACCATTTTACTTTCCTTCTCTATGACTTTGTCTACTCTAGGCACTTCATATAAGTGGATCATACAGTATTGGTCTTTTTTTTTTTTTTTTTAGTATTGGTCTTTTTTTTGACTAGCTTATTTCGTTTAGCGTAATGCCCTCAAGATTCATTCATACTGTAGCAGGTGTCAGAATTTCCTTCCTTTGTAAGGCTGAATAATATTCCATTGTATGTATATATCACAATTTACTTATCCATTCATCTGTCAATGGACATTTGGGTTGTTTCCACTTTTTGGCTGTTGTGAGTAATACTGCTATGACTATAGGTGTACAAGTCTCTCTTTCAGAGAGACTCTTTGGGGGTAGATACCCAAAAGTGGAATTGCTGGATTATATGGTAATTCTATCTCATTTTTTTTGAGGAGTCTCCATACTATTTTCCGCAGCGGCTGTGCCATTTTACGTTCCCATCAGCAGTGCATAAGGATTCCAGTTCCCTCAACATCCTCTCCACATCTTGCTATTTTCTGGGTTTTTGTTGCTGTTGGTGGTGGTGGTGGGTTTTGTTTGTTTGTTTTTAATAGTACCTGTCCTAAATGAGTATGAGATTGTATCTCATTGTGGTTTTGATACGCATTTCATTAATGATTAGTGATATTGAGCATCTTTTTATGTGCTTATTGGCCATTCATATTTCTTTGAGAAATGTCTAAAGTCCTTTGTTCATTTTAAATTAAGTTGCGTGGGTTTTTTGTTACTGAATTATAGGAGCTCTTTTTATATTCTGGATTTTAACCCCTATCAGATAGGTGATTTGCAAATATTTTCTCCCTTTGTGTAGGTTGTTTCTTCACTCTGTTAATATGTTCTTTGATGCACAAAACCTTTTAATTTTTATGGAGTCAAATGTGTCTTTTTTTGGTTTTGCTATCTATGTCTTTGGTGTCATATCTAAGAAATCATTGCCAGATCCAATGTCATGAAGATTTTGTCCTGTTTTCTTTGAAGGATTTCTTTGGATGCTCTTACATTTAGATCTTTGACCCGTTTTGAGTTAGTTTTTGTCTCTGGCGTTAGGTAAGGATCTACCATACCCTTTTTTAAAAACATTATCTAATTCGATCCTTGTGACAACCCAGTGAGCCATGGTATAGATAACACAAAGGGCAGTGAAGTCACTTGCCCAAGGAGGCACAACTAGTGAGGAGATGGAATCAGAATTCAACCCTGCTTGTCTGACTCCAGACCCAACTCCACTGGCTCTTTTGTGTGTTTATCATACCTCTGTGTGCATTCCCACGTCCGTCTGCCGGGAACACCTTCTTTGGTCTGTGCCTGGCAAACCCTCCCCCTTGCAGCAGACGTTGTAGGTGTCCTACCCTTACCTCCGGGCCCCCACCGGTTTAGTTCATGCCACCCAGACTTCCAACGGCCAGCACCGGCAACTTTCTGCCTGGGAGCTTTTTGAAGTTGCTGGTGGTTGTTCTGCATACACACGTGGCAGACCGGAAGTGCCAGGAAATGAATGCCCCCAGAAAAAGCCCTCAGCCGATGACGAGAGGAGCTGGTCACCCTCCTGTCCTATTGGCTGTTCTGAGGCATCGTTTACACTGTTTCCCTGTACCCCCTTCCCCCGAAGGATTGAGCGCTCTTTGCCTACAACTGTTCATTTGCTCGATGATTCATTTTTATTGTCTTCTTTCCTTTCTCTGCCTCACTTTCTCATTCCTCCGCTGGTGTCCCCTGCGATTATCACCTAAAACGACTCCTTGCCCTCAAATCTTTGTTTCGGGGCAAGCTTCCGAGGAAGACACTGCTCCTCCAGAGCTTTGCTCAAGCTCCTTCTCCAGGGAGCCTTCTCCACTCTTCTCCTTGGCTGGCTGTTTCCCGCCTCTGCCCATGGCCTGGGGCCCACTCCTTGAAGGTCATGGGGCTCACATTGCCTGCCAGTGGTCAGTTTACATGTCGGGTATAGGTTTTCTACTGCGCTGTGATGAATTACCACACAGAGTCTTAAAACAACACCCATTTCTTATCTCACAGTTTTGTAGGTCAGAAGTCCAGGCATAGCATGGCTCCGCTGGGTCCCCTGCTTGAAGCCTCACTAGGGCCGCAATCATAGCTCTGGCAGGGCTTCATTCCCTTCTGGAGAGCCTGGGGATGGGTTGGCTCCCAAGCCCATTCAGGCTGTTGGCCAAGTTCAGTTTCTCATGGTTGAAGGACGGGGTCCCAGTTTCCTTTCTGGTTGTCAGCCTAGAGCCCGTCTTTGCTCCTTTGAGAGACTTCCTAGGGGTACTTATGGTGTCCACGTTCCCCCCACCCCAGCAAAGTAGGTTGGATTTTCCTTATAGCTTCAGCCTCTCCCACGTTTCCTTCTGCCATGTCTCTCTGATTCCAGCTGGAGAAAGTTCTCTGCTTATAAGGCTTTACGTGATTAGGTCAGGCCCGGATGATCCAAGATAATCCCCTGTTTTAAGCTTTTTCACCTCAATCCCATCGACAAAGTCCCTTTTGTCATGTAACATGACATAATTTATAGGTTCTAGGGATTGGGAAGTGGACATCTTTGGGGGCCATTCTTCTTACCACATCTTCTTCCCCCACTCCATCAGTTACCTATTTCTTCTTAAAGAAAATTCAGTGGCTTCAACCAACCACCATTTTGTGTCCTCATGATTCCGTAGCTGGGGCTGGGCTGGGCTCGGCATTTCTTCTGCTGCAGTGCCAGGGAGACTAAGCACCAGTTTCCCACAACAGGAAGCCCTGCTGAAAAGTCTTCCTCTCCTCCCTCCCTGCCTCACCTTCTCCACTTCCTCCCTTGGGCTTTCTGTGATTCCCCTCCCAAAGAAAGGGCTTGAATTTAGGTCCTTATCTTAACTAAGGCTGTTACCATCACAGACTTCATGCTTTCCTTATTATTCCTGTTACTTCCCGGTGTGGTCTTCTCACCCTGTTTCTCCCTGGTCTCCATTTATCTAAGTATGTCATCTTTGCAGAATGTTTTCTGTTCTTATTAAAAACATAACCAGGGGCGCCTGGGCGGCTCAGTCGGTTGGGTGTCTGCCTTCGGCTCAGGTGGTCCTGGGATCGAGCCCCACATGGGGCTCCCTGCTCACCAGGGAGCCTGCTTCTCCCTCTGCCTGCCCCTCCCCCTGCTTGTACACACTCTCTCTCTAATAAATAAGTAAAATCTTAAAAAAAAAAGCAAAACAATAACCAGACCCCATTCCTGCCCTGCTTGATGGCCCAGACCCCAGGCCTTCTTATGATCAGAAGTCAGTCTTTCTAACTCCGTCTGTCCTGCCTCAGCCATCTGTTTCCTCACCGTTTGAGAAAAACAGCCCAATCACCTAAATAAACGTCATGCTGAGGCTATAGACTTTCATTTCCTACTTTTCTCTACTACATTCGGTAACTTCCTCCCTCCCTCCCCCCCACCCCAAACTCCTAGTCTGAGCCTGAAAGGACTGGTTGGTAATTTCTGTTTCTTGATGAAGAAAGCCTTGTTTACAAAGCCAGTTTCCTTTTCTGTTACGTAAGGGTCTGGCATCCACTTCTTCCTCATGCTGTACAAGCAGTTTACATCAAGCTGTGTCTACATACAGCAACTTAGGATCAGAGTCCCTGGGCACAGCCAGAATCTAAGCACAGAATGTTGTCTCACTTATACGTGGAATCCAAAAAGCAAAACAAAACAAAACCCAAACTTACAGAAAAAGAGATCAGATTTGTGGTCCCTAGAGGCGGGGGTGGGGGGTGGGGAATTGGACGAAGGTGGCCAAAACATACAAATATCCAGTTATAAGTAAGTACTGGCGATATAATGTGCAACATGATGACTGTAGTTAACACGGCTATATGACACACAGGGAAGGAAGTTGGTATAAGACTAAATCCTAAGAATTCTCAGCAAGAGCAAAAAAACAATTTTTTTGTATCTATATGAAGTGATGAATGTTAGCTAAACTTTTTCAGTTATTATTTCACAATATATGTAAGTCAAATTATGATGTTGTACACCTTAAACTTATACAGTGTTGTATGTTATTATTATAACTCAATATTGTCTCAATTGTAGCTCAATAAAACCAGGAGAAGATAAACAAACACAAAATGTTAGGATTTAAGGAGCCATGATTCGAATCCTTAAGGGGGGGATGGGTGAAATCAGTGGTGGGGGTTAAGTAGCAAGTACACTTACCCTGATGAGCACTGGGTGTTGTATGGAAATGCTAAATCACTGTATTGCACACCTGAGACTAATATAACACTGTATGTCAACTCTACTGGAAATAAAACTTAAAAATAAATGAATAGGGGTGCCTGGGTGGCTCCGTTGGTTGAGTTACCAGCTCTGGATTTCAGCTCAGGTCATGATCTCAGGGTCGTGAGATCAAGCCCCGAGTCTGGCTCCACACTCAGTGGGGAGTCTGCTTGAGATTCTGTCTCTCTGTCCCTCCCTCCCAAAATAACCCTTTTTTATAAATAAATAAATAAATAAATAAATAAATAAATAAATAAATTCCTTAAAAATAATAATAGTAATAAATCACTGAGTGGAATATTATGGTTGGTTACATTTTTTTTTTCATTTTACTTTTCTGTATTTCTTGAAATTTTACAATGGTCATATCTTACCTTTAGTCAGAGGAAAAATAAGGGGATTTTTTAAAAAAAATTAATTATCCAATCAGCCTGCTTAATCTTATCTGAAAAAAAAAAATCCTATCTTGGACTGACCAGCCACTTCCCTTTCTAAAGTGGTTAAGCTGAGGCCATCTGGTCATTTAGTGGCTGTCAAGGGCCTCTAATTCCTGGGATGACCCGATGCATTGGTCATCCTTAACTTGGAAACCCCAGAAGCTGACTCTGACAAAGACTCGGAGTAGTAGTCTATGTGAGAGATAATCGAAGAAAGCCCAGAGGGAGGACGGGTGGGAGGATATGGGCCAGCAGCCAATCAAGTTGAATTACCAAGGGAGCTCCCACTCAGAGAGCCAGAGCTGTGTCTGCAGAGGGTCTCTGGAGCCAGAGCAGAACACACCTAAGAGCGTCCCGCTGCCACTTCCCATCAGTCAGGTATCAAGGGCCACGGAGGGGTAGTGACAATTCCTGGGCACTCTGGCCAGTCCTGTGCGTGGGCAAAGTAGGCTCAGGCAGCAGGAGGAAGCCCTGGCGGCTAGAAGTGGGGCCTGCTCACTGAAGGAGTCGATGTGAGGGATCATGGGTGGGCAACAACAACATCCGCTACAGGTGTTAAAAGGGAGGAGACAAAGTTGTGAACTTGAAGGTCATCGAAATCCCTAACTACCAAAACCATAAGCCTTCACTGATGGTCACAGGGCCCCAAATTCATCACCTAATCTGTTAGGGACAGTGGTTTTGACTACTGTGATTACAAATGGCAATAGACTTTACCAAAAGGAATGATATATCATTTCCCAACTCTTTGACTTTGGGTTTAGCCCTGTGACTTACTTTGGATAATGGTATATGGAAAGGAGTGACAGTGTGCCAGTTCTGTCTAGGCCTTAAGCCACATGTGTTTCTGCTTGCCCCTCTACCATCAGAATGAAAAGAACATGTGCAAGCTAGCCCATGGGTTCCAGGAGAAAGATGAGAACGACATGGAGCTGAGTCAAGTCACCCAGGCTGAGCCAGATAAGTCTCAGACTCATGAGCAAGTAAATAATTAGTGCTGTGTGACATAATTATATGTGGGGGCTGTTTGTTACAGAGCAACAGCTAACTGACACATTATGTTGGATACAGCTGACTCTCACAGTTCTTCATTGCACTTAGTTATCCGTATGTCATATCTCTTCTATCCCATTGGGCAGGTAGGGGTTTTCTTCCCCCCACCCCTGCCAGGTTTTCTTTTTTCATTTTCTTTTCTCAGCGCCTAACCTATGCCTGGTGCACCGTGTACACTCAATGTGCACTTACTTACTGAATAAATGAATAGTTGAAAGAATGAGCGAACGGATGGACTTTTTTTTTTAAGATTTCATTTTTAAGTAATCTCTACACACAACATGGGGCTCGAACTTACAACCCTGAGATCAAGAGTCATATGCTCCGCCGACTGAGCCAGCCAGGCACCCCTGGATGGATTTTTTTCTGCATGGATTTTGATTTTAAAATTGTCCTTAAAGGTCCAAAAGAACTTGTGATACAGGGAGAAGGGGAGAAAGTTTATGAAACTTCTTTCAAATTTTAACCACTCCATAAATTATTGTGTAATTATAAGTATACTGAAATAGTGTATAAAATAATAACCATAACTAGTATATCTACTATTATAAGAACACTTTTTGCATCATTTCCCAGAAAACCAGTCAGCCAACACACAGCTTACCCCCAGATCAAAACAACTTTTTCAGGTATTGTTTGATCAAAAAAAAAAAGAAGGTGGTTGTTTTGTTTTGTTTTTTTTAATATTCAGTAGGTAGGAATTCTTTATTTGAGCCTATGGAAAAAGGGATTTGATTGATCTGGATAGTTGCCTTGCTCTGAGGAAAAGTTTATCACTCATCCAGAAAGTGTGTGTCCCTTCTCTGGGGACCAGAGCTCCGCGAGGGCAGAGGACTTTAGTCCCTTGAGGCAGCCACAGAGGATAAAGTAGCCACACGTGAGGCTACCCAGATGACAAAACAACTTGCTATCTACCTAGGCAAATGTGTCAGAGATAGGGGAGGAATGTACCATGGAATCTTTTCTCAAAGAAAAAAATAAGTAAATTCCAGCATAGCACAGTCACATTATTATGTTTTATAGATGGAACAGTAAATGTTCACACTTTCCTGAGGTAAAAACATGAAACTGGCCTAAAGTTTTCTAAGTAGTTTTGCATTACTTTGACCACCATTTGCCCTTCTTTTCCAGGATGTTAAACTGACCTCCATCCATTACTGACTTTTTAAACTGAAAGCATGGGCGCCTGGGTGGCTCAGTTGGTTGGTTGAGCGCCTGCCTTCGGCTCAGGTCATGATCCTGGAGTCCTGGGAGCGAGTCCCACATGGGGCTCCCTGCTCGGCGGGGAGTCTGCTTCTCCCTCTGACCCGCCCCCCTCTCATGCTCCCTATCTCATTCTCTCTCTCAAATAAATAAATAAAATCTTAAAAAATAAAATAAAAAAATAATCTGAAAGCATAACGTGGATTGTTTGTTGGAGGGAAATCTGTCATGGTGAAAATATAAGGTCAAAGTGTTGACATTTCTGTTTTGCAATTTTAGGGTGTTAATTTCCCTTTCATATAGCTCTGTATTTCATAATCAATTTAATGGCAAGTTAAAACAAAATTATTTGGGATGTAAAAGTCACAAATTTGTATTTTAATCAGTTCATATTCTCTGAAATGTTTTAGGTGGTAAAATAAAAGCCAAGAATGTCAAGAGTTCTACAATTTTTTTAAAGATTTTATTTTTTTTTAAGTTATCTCTACACCTAACGTGGGGCTCAAACTCACGACCCTGAGATCAAAAGTCGCACGCTCTTCCAGGTGCCCCAAGAATGCCAAGAGCTCTGCAATGGAAACTGAATCTATTTCTCACCCTAAGCCTGAAATTCTCAGTCTCCTCCCCAAGAGGCAACCATCTCTTGTTTCTAGAGTATGGTCCCTAAAATATCCCATGCACATATAAGTATAACTTTAAAAATTTTAAGCAAACACAAACTTTCTAATACCTGTTGTTTCATAGCATCTTTTTTCCAAATATTCTCTTTCTTCCTTCTTTTTAAAAATAGCCATTCTCAGGGCACCTGGGTGGCTCAGTCATTGAGCATCTATCTGCCTTCGGTTCAGGTCATGATCCCGGGGTCCTGGGATCGAGCCTCGCATCGGGCTCCCTGCTCTGTAGGAAGCCTGCTTCTCCCTCTTCTACTCCCCCTACTTGTGTTCCCTCTCTCGCTGTGTCTTTCTCTGTCAAATAAATAAAAAATCTTAAAAAAAAATAAAAATAGCCATTCTTTCTCATGTAGGAAAAAAATCTTGGAGCTCATTTTCTAAGTGACTTGCACTTCAACACAATCTCTCAAAAGTGTCAAGAAAATATGGGAAACCAAGGCTGTTTTGAGATGATTTCTTATGAATAAATAGGTTAGCAAGTGTTCATTCATGAAAGCACCCACATGTACTCTGGCGTTCATGAGCTGTATGTGTAGAAAACTCAAGGAACAGAAGATGTGAGGAATCAACTGAAGGCATACTTTGTAATGACCGTTGACTGTGAACGTTAGTAGCATTAACAGGTGCTTCCTGGTAATGCCATTCTGTCCTGCCCTCAATGTCACTGTCGGGGATCATGAGGCTTAACTAAGTAAACAGTGCTCCTTAACAGGGAAATGCAGATTAAAACAACAAGGAGCTATGAATTCAGAGCCATTAGGTTGGCGAAGTTGTCACGTCTGATCCACTGTGGTAAGAGTAGAGAATCAGAAATGGGGGCTTTCATCCTTGGCCTGTGGGAGTGAAAATTGGAGTCATTACAGTAGGGAGCAGTTTTGCAATACTTAGTAATGTTAATGTGTACATCATCTCAACTGGACACTCACACTTTTATGTATATCCCCAAGCAGGGTTTTTGCATATGTGGGTCGGCCCTCTGTAAGTAAGCCTGTTCATTGCAGCATTGCTTGTGATAGTAAAATGATGGGATACTACAAAACAGTTAAAATGAATGTATGAATTAGAGCTATGTTTCTTCAGCATGGATAAAATATCAAAAATATAATGGTGAATGGAAAAAATCAAGCTGCCAAAGCACATGTAACAATCTGATTCCATTTAGGTACATTTGTGAGACACACAACCAACCCTTTGTTTTGTTTGGGATACATATTCTCCACTCTCAGATCCACCTTCCAGCCTTCTCCACCATGGTCTGGCCCTGGGAGGCTTTAAGAACTTCATTAGAGGGGGTGCCAGGGTGGCTCAGTTAAAGCGTCTGCCTTTGGCTCAGGTCAGGATCCCAGGGTCCGGGGATCAAGCCCTGTGTCTGGCTCCCTGCTCAGCGGGGAGTCTGCTTCTCCCTCTCCCTCTGCCCCTCCCCCTGTTGGTTCTCCCTTTCTATCTCTCTCAAATAAATAAATAAAATCTTAAAAAAAAAGTTAATAGTCAACTTATCCAATATTCATTTAAGGTACTATGTAGACAGAGCTTTCTTTCTTTTTTTTTTTTTTTTACCCAAATACGTGGAGGCTAAAGAGCATCCTATTAAAGAATGAAGGGGTCAAGGGGCACCTGGGTGACTCAGTTGGTTAAGCGACTGCCTGGGCTCAGGTCATGATCCTGGAGTCCCGGGATCAAGTCCCGCATCAGGCTCCCTGCTCGGCGGGGAGTCTGCTTCTCCCTCTCCCTCTGCCCCTCCCCCTGCTGGTTCTCCCTCTCTATCTCTCTCAAATAAATAAATAAAATCTTAAAAAAAGAGAGAGAGAATTTCATCCGGAAGTTCTCTTCCTGTGGCCGTAGTTGGGTTCACCCAATTGGAGGCACCGGTAGGAGTCCAAGGGGAGGAGGAGAGGGAGGCTGGGGATGAACTCTGTGCCCCTACCTGCCCACTGCCTCCTTTCCAAGCTGCATTTGTTTCCTGAGCACCAAAGCCGCCGTCAGGTAGCCGGCTCCTAGGGAGGCAGGTCTGTCTGGGTCTATAATAGCAGGTAGTTCCAACAAGCACCTCCAAGCCTTGACATGATGATGGCTCCCTGCAGTTGCTACCCGCAAGGTGCTTCGCCATCCCTTGTGAGTTTCCTCATCACAGTCTACACATTTGCAAAGAGAACCTTTATTAGACTACCTCAGCTCATTTGCATGCGCCTGCCACGGTTCTGAATGATGCACGTATTGGTGTGGGAAAATTTAAAACTATGTCTGCTAATGTTATACTCTCAGTTCAGGAGACTGGTCACCTCTGCAAAGGAGAATAAATTTTTTAAAAATATTTCATTTATTTATTTGAAAGAGAGACAGCAGAGCGAGAGACGGAACACAAGCAGGGGGAGTGGGAGAGGGAGAAGCAGGCTCCCCGCTAAGCAGGGAGCCCGATGCGGGAGCTCGATGCGGGGGCTTGATCCCAGGACTCTGGGATCTTGACCCGAGCTGAAGGCAGACGCTTAATGACTGAGCCACCCAGGCGCCCCGAAGGAGAGTAAAATTAAGGATGGGGGAGCAGAGGGGAGAACTAGCTGTGCTGTATTTACAAAGTTTTTTTTTAATAAAAAAAATTTTTTTAAGATTTATTTATTTAACAGAGAGAGACACAGCGAGAGAGAGAACACAGGCAGGGGGAGAGAGAGAGGGAGAAGCAGGCTTCCTGCGGAGCAGGGAGCCTGATGCGGGACTCGATCCCAGGACCTCAGGACCATGACCTGAGCCGAAGGCAGAAGCTTAACGACTGAGCCACCCAGGCATCCCTGTAAAAGTACTTTTAAACCAGTTAAATATGGGTGATTAATACATGGTTGTATTAACACATGGGTGTTGTATGATGTTTTGATTTAAGTATTTCTAAAAGTATTTTCTTTTAATAACAAGCTTCAAGAAAGTGAAATGCTTCTTCATGCAGATCGACACAAGGCACATTTGCACCTGATGGAAAGTTCTTCAACCTCACCCAGGAATCTCTCTTCACCAGCATTTCTTCCAAAGACAAGATAAATTCTGCACAATTGGATGAGGACATTCCATCCTCTTTGCTTAGAGGTTATGAGACAGTGCAGAAGTGCAATTAAAACTAACACACATGATGAAAACAAAATAAAATTGGCTCCTATTCAACTCTGGAAGACATCATGGTGGGTAACAGCCACCTTGTTAACAGGACAGATCATTTGGGGGGCGCCTGGCTGGCTCAGTGGGTAGAGCATTTAAGTCTTTTTTTTTTTAAGATTTTATTTATTTATTTGACAGAGCGAGCGAGAGCAGGAACACAAGCAGGGGGAGTGGGAGAGGGAGAAGCAGGCTTCCCGCGGAGCAGGGAACCCGATGTGGGGGGCCTGATGTGGGGCTCAATCTCAGGACCCTGAGATCATGACCTGAGCCGAAGGCAGACGCTTAACGACTGAGCCACCCAGGCACCCCTAGAGCATTTAAGTCTTGATCTCAGGGTTGTGAGTTCCAGCCCCAGGTTGGCTGCAGAGATTACTTAAAAATAAAATCTTGGGGCGCCTGGTGGTTCAATTGGTTAAGCAACTGCCTTCGTCTCAGGTCGTGATCCCGGAGTCCCAGAATCGAGTCCCGCATCAGGCTCCCTGCTCAGCGGGGAGTCTGCTTCTCCCTCTGACCCTCTTCCCTCTCGCGCTCTCTCTCATTCTCTCTCTCTCAAATAAATAAATAAAATCTTTAAAAAAAAATAAAAAAATAAAAAATAAAATCTTGGGGAGCCTCTGTGGCTCAGTCGGTTAAGCATCTGCCTTCAGCTCTGGTTGTAGTCCCAGGGTCCTGGGATTGAGCCCCTCATTAGGCTCCCTGCTCAGCAGGGAGTCTGCTTCTCCCTCTCCCTCTGATCCTCCTCCCTGTTTGTGCTCTCTCCCACTCTTTCTCTCTGTCAAATAAACAAATAAATAAATAAATAAATAATTTAAAAAATAAAATAAAATACAAATCTTAAGAGGTGCCTGGGTGCCTCAGTTGGTTGAGCGTCTCTTAATTTCAGCTCAGGTCATGATCTCAGGGTTGTGAGATGGAGCCCCAAGTGCAGCTCCCCACTCAGCTAGGAGTTTGCTTCTCCCTCTGCCCCTCCCTTCCCCCATACATGCTCTCTCTATCTCTCCCTCTCTAAAAATAAGCAAATAAAATATTAAAAATAATAAAAATAAAATAAAATAAAATTTTTAAAAAGACAGATAATTTGTATCTTTCTATTTCTACAAAGTATTGTTAACCACGCCTGAACTCATGTTGCTAAGGAAGTTGCTCCTGTAGCCAAAATAGACATAAGACAGTATCGAAAAGTTGCACAATTGTTCAACTTCCCTGAGTAAAACATTTGTAGCTCTCTAAAATTTAGAGCTTAGAGTGGAAACCTGTGTTACTTTGCCTTTAGGTACAGCTGTTCATAGTTTTAAGATTTTGTTAAAAAATATTTGTTTTGCTTTCTATGGTATTTACACAAGTTACATTTATTGCTCTGAAGAAGTAAACACAAAGTGTAGAGTTGACAGGACAAGTCCCTGGGGCTATGCCAGCCCCACCCAAGCCTCTCCCCTCCTCAGAATAAACACTGCTATTAATGTGCTGTGTTTTCTCCTGGGCCAGCTTCCATGAGCGTATAGGCATGTGCATATGGAGATATTATCTCCAATATCAAAGCTTTGATACCGTTCTTGGTGTTTTACAACTTGATTTTCTCATCTAATAGATAAGAGTTGGTAGCACTTGATACAAGAAGACAGGTTTAATTCAAATGCTTTCCTTAATTCTCATTAAAAAAAACTCTAAGAGGCATATATAGTATATCATCATTTTCCCCATTTTATAAAAGGGGGAGCGGAAGCATAGAAAGCTCACCTGAGCTCAGACAGCCAGGAAATGCGAGCACCAGGATCTGAGTCCAGGCGGGTGGTGTTAAAGCCCTCATTGGGAAACTCTGTGCTATACTGCCTTCATCTTTTTTTTTTTTTTTTAAGATTTTATTTATTCTTTTGACAGAGATCGAGAGAGAGAGAGAGAGAGAGAGAGAGAGAGAGAGAGAGCACAAGCAGGGGGAGCAGCAGAGGGAGAGGGAGAATCAGATGCCCCTGAGTCAGGGGACCGGACCCTGGGATCATGCCCTGAGCCAAATGCAGTTGCTTAACCGACTGAGCCACCCAGGCGCCCCTGCCTTCATCTTTATAAGACCTTGTCATGCCATTCCATGCCGGTCTTCTTAAGTCTTTTTAGGTGCTGCATGGTTTCCAATAGAAAGGATTAAGCGGTTTATGTAACCATTATGTAACTATTCTCTGATGCTGAACACTTGTGCTGTTTCCAGTGTTTTGTGACTTATGTCTCTTCTTGTCTGTACATGGGTGAATATTTCTTTGGACTAAAATTGGAATGCAGGGTATGTACACTTAATGTTTTGACATATACTACCAAATTCTCTTCAGAAAGTGTTCTACCAATTTTATTTGTTTGTTTGTTTTTATCATGATGAGTGTACTCTTTAATCCCTATTACCTATTTCAGACATCCCTCAACCCACTTCCCCTGTGGTAAACATCAGTTTATTTTCTATAGTTAAGAATCTATTTCTTGGTTTGTCTCTCTCTCTTTCTTTTTTCCCTTTGTTTTGTTTCTTAAATTCCACATATGAATGAAGTCATATGGTATTTGTCTTTCTCTGACTTATTTTGTTTAGCATTAAACCCTCTAGTTTCATCCATGTTGTTGCAAATGGCAAGACTATTGATTTTTATAGCTGGATAATATTCCATTGTATATATATATATATATACCACATCTTCTTTATCCATTCATCTATCGATGGACACTTGGGCTGCTTCCATAATCTGGCTATTGTAGATAATGCTGCAATAAATATAAGGGTGAAAGTATCCTTTCAAATTAGTGTTTTTGTGTTCTTTGTGTAAATACCCCAGTAGTGGGATTGCTGGATCATAGAGTAGTTCTATTTTTAGCTTTTTGAGGAATTCCCATACTGTTTTCCACAGGGGCTGCACCAGTTTGCATTCCCACCAACAGTGCACAAGGGTTCCTTTTTCTCCACAGCCTCACCAACTCTTGTTGGTTGTTTCTTGTGTTTTTGATTTTAGCTGTTCTGACAGGTGTGAGGTAATCTCACTGTGGTGGTTTTGATTTGCATTTCCCTGATGATGAATGATGTTGAACATCTTTTCATGTGTCTGTTGGCCATCTGTATGTCTTCTTTGGAGAAATGTCTGCTCGTGTCTTTTGTCCATTTTTAACTGGATTATTTGTTTTTTTTTTTCAGTGTTGAGTTGTATAAGTTCTTTATATATTTTGGATATTAACCCTTTATCGGATATGTCATTTGCAAATATCTTCTCCCATTTAGTAGATTGTTTTCTAGTTTTGTTGACTATTTCCTTTGCTGTGCAGAAGCTTTTTATTTGGATGTAGTCCCAACGGGTTGTTTTTGTTTTGTTTCCCTTGCCTCAGGAGACATATCCAGAAAAATGTTGCTATGGCTGATGTCAGAGAAATTACTGCCTGTGATTTTCTATAGGATTTTTATGGTTCCAGATCTCACAATAAGGTCTTTAATCTATTTTGAGTTTATTTTGGTGTGTGGTGTAAGAAAGTAGTCCAGTTCCATTCTTCTGCATGGAGCTGTCCAGTGTTGCCAACACCCTTTGTTTAAGAGGGTGCACTGCCAATTTTACAAGTACGTATCCTCATAGACACTGGCACTATTAGCCTTTTAAAATTTTTAAGAGAATTCATACCCTCACAAACTCTGGATATTACCAATTTTTAACATGTTTCCTTAACTGATAGGCAAAAATGATATTTCATTCATGGTCATAGCTTCTATTTCCTTCGTTTTTAGTGAGGTTAAGATCTTTTTATACGTTTACTGGACATTTTAATTTTGACCTTCTACGAGTTGCTAATATATATTTTTAAGGTGTATTTATTTATTTCAGAGAGAGAGAGAGCACACATACACGGGGCGGGTGGGGCAGAGGAAGAGGGAGAGAGAGAGTCTTCAGCAGGTTCCACGCTGAGCACAGAGCCCAGTGTGGGGCTCAATCTCATGACCCTGAGATCAGGACCTGAGCCGAAACCAAGAGTTGGACACTTAACTGACTGAGCCACCCAGGCGCCCCTGCTGTCTGTTATGTTTTGTCCACTTTTTTATTGGGTTGTTTTCTTATTGATTTGTATGATATGCATAATAATTAAAATTCTTATCCTGCTATATGTACCACAATTTTTTTCTCCCAGTCTATCCTTTGTCTTTTACATTTATTTTTGGTGTCTTTTGACTCAAGAAGTATTTAATGTTTATATAGACAAGTTCATCAGTCTTCTTTTTGGTTTCTGAGGTTGAGTCTTTCTCACTCTGACTTTTAGGAAAAAAAAAAAGGCATGTAATACATGCTTAGTGCACTATGGATAAGCCAAATCAAAAGCAAAAGTAAGGTATAATCCTATCCTCCAGGTACAAACCAAAAAATGTTAATGTTTTGGGTATTTCCTATTAATATTATAAATTAAATATTTTGTTTTAAATATTTAGGTCTTTTAAATCAATACTCCCATTAATATTATAAACTATTTTTAAAAAAATATTTTTATTTATTTATTTGTCAGAGAGAGAGAGAGAGGTGTGAGCACAAGCAGGGGGAATGGGAGACGGAGAAGCAGACTTCCCACAGAGCAGGGAGCCCTATGCAGGACTGGATCCCAGGACCCTGGAATCATGACCTGAGCTGAAGGCAGATGCTTCACCGACTGAGCCACGCAGGCATCCGTATTATAAACTATTTTTTTAAGAGAAAAACAGGACTTTTCTTTTAATAAAAATGTTCTGGACACGCCTGCATGGCTGGTTCGGTGAAGCATCACTCAGGTAGTGATCCCAGCATCCTGGGATCAAGCCCCACGTCAGGCTCCCTGCTCAGTGGGGAGTCTGCCTCTCCCTCTCCTCCCCGCTTGGGCGCTCTCTCGCTATCTCTGGCATTATCTGTCTCTCTCTTTCAAATAAATAAATAAAATCTTCCAAAAAAAATGTTCTGGTGTTACTTTTAAGGTTTGGTGTATTGCTTTAAGACCCTCGACTATAGGGTAATTATTACAAACCAAGGAAAGCACTGGGTCCTTACCAGTCTGGGCTGGAGGAATGTAAAGGGCACATTTCCAAGCAGTTGGTAGAATTTACCTCTTTTATTTCAAGGTGAGGGGATGATACCTGGAGGAACACAGGCAGCCCCGTTTGTTGGAAAGATGCCTCTGCCTCCCTGAGGACCCTCTCCCCGCAGACATCTCTGGTCGCCTCTTGCATTCTAAGTGGGCAACCCGGGCCCCTAGACTCCAACCCTCCCTCCCTCCATCAGAGGCCCCATGTGAGCACTTAAGCCCTATATGTCATCTGAAACTGTCTGAGCCCCAAACTCTCCTGAGTCTCATTTGCTGTCTTGTTCCAGGCACTAAAGAGGCTGAGCACAGTTTCCATTGTTTTCAAAGGGGACTTGCACTAACTGAGCTCCTGAGGCTGTTAGAAAAATATATGACTTTGTAACACTGAGAGATGGGGGACATCTTTTAGGGGGAAAATGTATTTTAGAAGTATCATTTCTCTCTCAAGTCCTATCAGTGCACAAACATCATTATAACAAAGTAAAGGAAAAAAAAAACATTCATCGCTCCATTACCATCTGTTTTCACATTTTTGATGCCTTCCAGCAAAAGCAGCATATTTAAAAGAACGATTTAATTTCCTTCTTCTCACTTAAAATCACTCGTAGAACTGGATAAATTTTCTGCTGGTGAATTTCATTGGTGTGTGTTAAGCACTTTTATTATAATATATGTGTGTTCATTTCTGTCTATGCATGTGATCTCTCTCTGGCTATTAAGCCATCATGGTTTAACGCATGTATATTGTCAATTCACTGGGAAGTCTAGGCAGAGCGGCACTGAGAACTCTATTTTCAGGGTGCCTGGGTGGCTCAGTCCACTGAGCGGCCAACTCTTGATTTTGGCTCAGGTCATGATCTCAGGGTCTTGGAATCGAGCCCCACGTTGGGCTCTGTGTTCAGTGCGGAGCCTTCTTGGGCTTCTCTCTTCCTCTCCCTCTGCCCCTCCCCCACTCAGGCAGGTGCGCGCGCGCGCGCGCGCACACACACACACACACTCTCTCTCTCTTTCTCTCTCAAGTAAATTTTAAAAATCTTAAAAAGAGAGAATTCTATTTTCTCCAATCAGATTACTAACCATGATCTTCTGAGTATCCTTCTCCATTCCTGAATGATATCTACAGCAAACGCGATCTGTGCCTTAAGGATATGGCTCTCACCTTTCACACCAAGTGCTTTTTGATGCAAGCACTCGGAATTTCCACCTGAGCTATCTCCTAGAAGGGGAGGGAATTAACACCTCTGAAAGCAGCCCTCAACCAGTGACAGATGGGAGTTGGTGGATGAATATCCCAGGGGTCTTACTCCGCAGGTAGGTCAACTCTGAGGTGTGCTCTTCATGCTCTCCCAGAAGTCCCTGTGGGGGTGAGGGCCAGTTTCCCATCCCCCCCTTTTTAAAAATATTTCATTTATTTATTTGTCAGAGAGAGAGACAGAGGCACGCGCGTACAACCAGGGGGAGGGGCAGGCAGAGGGAGAAGCAGACTCCCCACTGAGCAAGGAGCCCCATGCAGGACTGGATCCCAGGAGCCTGGGATCATGACCTGAGCCAAAGGCAGATGCTTCACTGCCTGAGCCACCCAGGCGTCCCCAGTTTCCCATTCTTTACTAACATATCCATGGCTTTCCTCCTTTCTCCATGTTGCTTCCCTACTCCCCTGCAGGTGCTTCCTGGGATCCTTTCCCAAATAAACTACTTGCGTGCATATCCTTGTGTTTTGGTCTGCTTCTAGGGGAAACCTACAGCAATATTCATACAATTCATTCTCAGCATCTCACTGTAGCTGGCTGGGTGGGCACCTGACTGTGCCAATTGGATTCTCTTTATAGGATTTTCATATTGGAACAGAGAGGATATTGTCTAGTGTCTGCAGGAGGCTGGCGCATACGAACTCAGGAGCTTTGTGGGGTCATAGTGTATCACAAGTGTAGAAGCAAAGAAAGCCGGTCTGTGGAGTGGGAGTGAGGGGGTGCGAGAAAGAGAAAGAGCAGAGGACGGGCAAGAGAATCAGAGATGAGAGATGGCTTCCTAGTCTAGGCTCCCTCCCTTCCTACAGCTTTCCTACATCCTGGTATGTGAATTCTGTCTGCGTAGATATAAGCAATTCTCCCTCTTCTCTCAAAATAGCTTAAATAACCTGTTACAAACTACCAAACAAAGGGTTGACACAGAAAATCATCAAAAAGTTAGACCCACCCTCTCACGGAGCTGGAAATCTATGTTCTAGAACTCTCCGGCTCCTTATCCCCTCCACCCTTCCCAGCCTCGTTCTCTGCTGTCGGGACTCCCGAGGAGAGGAGTCTCTGACCTCCGACCTCCTCCTGTGTGACTGGCTTCCTGGGAGGGCTCCTTCAGGTGGGGTCTGCCGCTGGTGGGCCCCAGAGTTGGTGGGCTCTGCTGAGAGAGCATATGTGGTAATCCTGGAGTGCTGCATAACTTCATCTGGACCCTTTTTGCCACTGAAGACTGACCTCAGGCAGGGGCAGTCATAACTCCCCTCAGCCTCCAGGCCCTAGGCTCTCTCTGGGTGAAGCATCTCCTTGTTGGACAACTACTTGGGGAGCCCCTTGGTATAGACCTCTAACCTATTCTGTGCTCCTTCATAAGGAGCCTAGTGACCCCTTGAGGTTCTCTTTCATGCCCTCAGGCTAAGGGAAACAGGGTGAAAAGTCTCCCCATCCTCTCCTTTTGGGGCATGTTACAGTATGGTCACAGCTTACCTAGTACAGGCTGCCTCGTGAAGCCTCCCTGTTTCAGAATTGTCTATTCAAGAAGCACCGCTGAGCTCTAAGTTCACAAGAACTCTCAAATTCCAGAAGTCATATGTCAACTCTCCTAAGAATCACAAATGCCCAAAACCAATTATTGGATACCCTCCCCAAACCCAAACGTTTCAGCTAATGGCAATTCCATCATTCCAATTGCTTGGACCAAAACCCTTCTTGACTCTTCTCTTTTCTGCATACCCCGTATCCCATCCCCATACCCCAATCTGGGAGCAAATCTTGTCACTCTTGTCACTTCTACGTTCAAGATATATCCAGAATCCAACTGTTTCTAACCACCTTCACTGCTATCATCATCTCTTGCTTAAATCACTGTTAGGTCCTTCTAACCCATCTCCCTGCTTCCAGCTTGCTCCCTGTATCAGTTATCCATTGTCATCATGAAGACGCATTAAGAAAGTGGCATACAACAATGATGCACCTAGGGTTAACTGGGGATCAGCTGGGTAGCTCTTATTCATGCCTGGGGGTTAGCTGGTTGGGTTGACTGCCATCACTTTGGGCTTGTCCTATCAGCTGAAGCAAGTAATAGGGTTAAGCTCAGAGTCAAACTGAGTGATCCTTTCCAAGTTACATGGCTGAAATCAAATCAAGTGGCAGGGAAATGCATGCTACCTCTTGTTGGGAGGAGCAGCAATGTGACATGGCAAAGTGTGTGGATGAGAGAAGTGAAGAACTGGGGCCTTTCATACAATCAGCCTCCCACACCTCTGTCTTGTGAATATTACATTGACACAGCACTTCGCTGCGAAAACCTTCCCACAGTTATAAAACACTTGGGGAAGAAATCAAAGGAAAAGCTTCATGACCTTGGGTTTGGCAATGATTTCTAAAATAGGACACCAAAAGTGCAGGCAACAAATGTAGAAATAGAGAAATTGGACTCTATTAAGATTAAAGACTTCTGGGCATCAAAGGACACCATCAACAGAGTGAAAAGGCAACCAATGGAAGGAGAGAAAATATTTGCAAATCATATATATCTGGCAAGGGGTTAATATTCCAGTATATATGAAGAACTCCTGCAACTCAACAGCAAGAAAACAAACAACCCAGCTCACAAATGGACAAAGGACTCAAATAAACATTTCTCCAAAGAAAATATACAAATGGCCAACAAGAACATGAAAAAGATGCTCAACATCAGCAATCAGTGGGGAGATGCAAACCAAACCACAATGAGATACCACTTTACACCCATTAGGATGGCTATCGAAACCAAACCAAACCAAACAAAACCCCAGAAAATAGCAAGTGTTGGCAAGAACGTAGAAAAATTGGAACATTTACACATTGTTAGTGGGAATGTAAAATAATGCAGCCACTATGGAAAACACTATGATGATTTCTAAAAAAAAAAAAAAAAAAAAAAAATCCTAGACAAAATTACCATATAATCTAGCAATTCCACTTCTGGGTATATAGCCAAAAGAATTGAAAGTGGGGTCTTGAAAAGAGATCTGTACATCCATGTTCATAGCAGCATCATTCACAAAAGCCAAAAGATGGAAGCAACCTAAAGGTCCATCAATGGATGAAGAGATGAGTGTAATGTGCTCTATCCATACAAAGGAATGATATTCTGCCTTAAAAAGGAAGGAAATTCAGATACATGCTACCATGTATAAAGTTAAAACCTGAGGATATTAAGCTCAGTGAAATCAGCCAGACACAAAAAAAGAAATACTGTATGATTCCAATTATATAAGGTACTTAGAGTAGTCAAAATTATAGAAACAGAAAGTAGAAGAGTGGTTGCCAGAGGCTGGAGGGGAGGGGCCGGGGGAGTAGAGAGTTTGTTTTGTAAGATGAAAGAGTTCTGGAGGTTGGTTACTCAACAATGTAAACGTGCTTAACCTACTGAACTGTACATTTGAAAATGGTTACAAGGTAAATGCTATGTTATGTATATTTTACCATAATGAAAAACAGACCCTCCCTGTGACACCTGGAACCCTTTCCTTAGCCTCCCTATACCACATGCACCGTCTCCTCCTTCCCAAACTCTTCTCTCCTACATGTCCTCCTCATGGTTCCCGGGCTGGGCCAGGCGATCCAGAGGCAGGCACGAACCTGGAATGCTCTTGCTCTAGATAACTGTGTGGCTCACTCCTTCACCTACTTTGGGTCTTCTCAAATGGCACCTTCTTGGGGAGTCCTTACCTGGAACTCTTTCCTTTTCTTTTTTCTTTCTTTCTTTCTTTCTTTCTTTCTTTCTTTCTTTCTTTCTTTCTTTCTTTCTTTCTTTCTTTCTTCCTTCCTTCCTTCCTTCCTTCCTTCCTTCCTTCCTTCCTTTCTTTCTTTCTTTCTTTCTTTCTTTCTTTCTTTCTTTCTTTCTTATTTCTGGAATTCTTTATCTAAGATGTCAGCCCCTGCCTTCCCCACCAACTTTTATCTCCATCTAACATTCCATACATTTTACTTACTGTCTTATCTTATTTTCTATTTTTCCCAGTAGACGTCCAGTCAGGCAGGAATTCCCCGAGGGCAGGGATTATTGTCTGTTTGGGGTTTTTTTGCTTTTGTTTTTTACTGTTGAATTCCCAGAGTTTAAAACATTGTATCACGCACTGGTAGGAACCTGTATTCGTCAAGGTTCTCCAGAGAAATTGAATATATAGAATCTATATATTTATGGGGCACCTGGGTGCTCAGTCCATTAAGCGTCTGCCTTCAGCTCAGGTCATGATCTCAGGGTCCTGGGATCGAGTCCCGCATCGGGCTCCCTGCTCAGCGGGGAGCCTGCTTCTCCCTCTCCCTCTGCTGCTCTCCCCTGCTCATGCTCTCTTTCTCTCTCTCTCTCTCTCGCAAAAATAAATAAAAATACTTTAAAAAAAGAATCTATATATTTGCACATATATCCTATACCTATACCTTTATCCGTATTTATATCTATCTTAGTCCATTGAGGCTGCTGCTAAAACAAACTACTTAGACTGGGTGTCTTATAAACAACAGAAATTCATTTCTCACAGTTCTAGAGGCTGAGAAGTCCAAGATCAACGTGCTGGCAGATTCGGTGTCTGGTGAGAGTCCCCTTCTTGGTTCGTAGGCAGCTGGCTGTCTTCTTACTGTGTCCCAATATGGCACAAGGGGCAGGGGAGCTTCCTAGGGCTCTCTTTTATAAGGACACTAATCCTGGGGTGCCTGGGTGGCTCAGTCGGTTAGGCGTCTGCCTTTGGCTCAGGTAGTGATCCCAGGGTCCTGAGATCGAGCCCCGCATTGGACTCCCTGCTCAGCAGGGAGTCTGCTGCTTCTCCCTCTGCCTGCTGTTTCCCCTGCTTGTGTGCTCTCTCTCTGACAAATAAATAAAATAAAATAAAATAAATTTATTAAAAAGAATACACTAATCGATTACTATTTGCAAAACTTCTACCCTCATAACCTAATCAGCTCCCTATCTCCTAAAACCATCATTTTGAGGGTTAGGATTTCAGCATGACTTTTAGGGGTATGCAAAGATTCAGTCCATAAAGAGATTTATTATAAGAAATTGGCTCAGGTGATTATGGAGGCTGAGACATCCTAAGATCTGCGGTTGACAAACCAGAAACAAGAGAGCCGATGGTATCGTTCCAGTCCAAAACCAAAGGCCTGAGCACCAGGAGATCCAATCATCTAAGTTCCAGTCCAAGTATGAGTCCAAAAGCAGGAGAAGACAAATGTCCCTGCTCAAATACAATTAGGCAGATAGAACAAATTCTCCCTACTCGCCTTTTTTTTTCTATTCAGGTCTTCCAAAGACTGGATGAGGCCCACCCTCATGAAGACTTTCCTCAGTCCCCCAACACAAATATTAATCCCATCCTAAACATCCTCAGAGACACACTCAGAATAATGTTTAACTAAATATGGTGGCATCCTGTGACTCAGTCAAGTTGACATAAAACTAACCATTATAGTGCCCAAGAAATATTTGCTTATTAAATGGATGAACTCCCATCTTCAGATTCTTCCGCAGATTCCTAATTTGGGCAGCCAGGATCAAGATGTCGGTCTCCCCTTCTTGCAAACCCAACCATTTTCTTTAAGTGATTACCTTGGAGCCTCCCCAGTTATTTGATTGAAGGAGAAATGAAAAGGAACCCTAATTCACTCCACTCCTCACTAAAGCAGTTACCTCCAACACCACTCCCTAATATTCTCCCGTGTAGATCAAGAAGTGGGGGAGGAGTGAAGAGGTGGGAGTGTGGCTGACCGGAGCCTGAGAAGGAAGCATCCAGCCCCCCAGGTTGGCAGACCTCTTTAGAATGTGAGGTGTTTGTGTTTGTTGTTGTCAACAGTGCAACCTAGTGCTCCCAGGGAAGCAACGTGGTAAGTCCCTCTTAATATCTCATTGCACAACAGTTTCATGTATGGCACGTTGTGAAAAATGGCCACAAATTCCTCCAATCCATGCACTGCCTGCTCCTTCCCAGTGTGGCTTTTCATCTCTTCCCATCAAGGGGTAGAAACGATTTCTCTACCCCTTTGAATTTGGACAGACCTTCTAAGTTGCAGGAATGACATCGTGGGGGAGTTCTGAGCAATGTTTCAAGGACCCTTGCAGCTCTGTTCACACCTGCTTGGAGCCCTGAGGATGCCAGGTAAAGTAGCCCAAGCCCACATTCTTGAGCGTGAGAGATCACGTGATCAGAGTGGTTCAGTCGACGGCTGGCACCAACCACCAGATATGCAGATGGCGCTTTCAGGTCCCCCAGACCCAGTCATGCCTGATTGCTGCAATATGTGTGACTCTATCGGCTTTCTATTGCTGTATAACAAATCACCACAATCTTAGCAGCTTAAACAGCACAGGTTTACCATCTCACAGTTCTCCGTAACCAATACGGGTTCGCCGGGCTAACATCAAGCTGTCAGCAGGGCTGTGTTCCTTTCTGGAGGCTCTTGGAGAGAATCTGTCTCTTTGCTCATTCAGATGGCTGGTGGTGTTCAGTCCCTTGCAGTTGTAGGGATGAAGGTCCTATCCCCATGTTGGCTGTTAGTGAGGGCTGTTCCCTGCTTCTGGAGATCTCCTGCATTCTCAGACTCATGGCCCCTTTCCTCTAGATTCAAAGCCAGCAGTGATGAGCCCAGTTTCTTTCATATTCAAATTTCTCATGTCTCTCTTCCATAGCATCTCTCAGCCCGACTCTGCCTTCCTCTTTCACTTTTAAGGGCCCATGTGACTACATTGGATCTACCCAGACAATCCAGGATACTATCCTTATCCAGAAGGACCTTACCCAAAGGTCCATAAATTTAATCCCATCTACAATGTCCCTTTTACTGTATAATGTAACATACACAGCCCTAACGCCAGGGATTAGGGCATAGACATCTTTGGAGGAGGGCGTTATTTTATTTGCCATAGTGACCCCAGATGAGAGCATCAGAAGAACCATACAGCTGAGCCAAATCTAAAAGCTGACCTACAGAATTATCAGCAAATAAAATGGGTAGTTTGTTAATGCAGCAATAATGAACTGATACATCCTACATACAATAACATCCGATCACTAAAAGCAAAAAAAAAAAAAAAAGTGCTTTTGGAATAGACACCCAAAATTCTTGTGCTCTTGGATTCCAAAGAGGTCCCTCAAGCCTTGAAAATTCTCAAAGGTCTTCAGGCTCAGAGTCCTAACCCAATCTTATTGCTGCTAAACCCTCCCTGAAAATGGGAAATGGGTGATAAATCTTGAGAACCCAATGGATTCTTGAAGTATGTTATCAGTAAAATGTAGAAGTTGGACCCCAAGTGATCATTAAGTATCTACCCATGCTCCATGCTTTTCTGGTTAAGTCACTTCCGGCTGCATGCTGAAAACCAGCTGTGGTGCCAGATGGGTCCCTTTAGGGCCACCACTCGTCCTGCAAAGAGTTGGGCACATTTCACTACTTTGTACAGCATCAGTTGAAGAGAAGGCTTTACTGTGCAAAGGCAAAAATCCACAAGTCCAGGGTGAGCAAGACAGACTCACACATAGTCTTCAATTTCACATTAAATCAAAGAGTGATCTGCCAGAGTCAGATTGCTACTGGATCCAACTTTGGTTCATTCCAGTGAAGGGACAGTACCCAAACATGTGACCCGCTGGACTGGGATGTTTGGCTATTTGGCTAGCAGGGCAAATGCAACAGCTCTTGGACTGCAAGGCCCCCAAATGTCCCAGATGCAAAGCACTTGGCATCCCCAGACAATTTCACTCAACAGCTGACATCCCAAATCCAGACCATTTGGCACCAATCTATGCCATCGGAGGGAGGGGAGTTTCTTCACTTGAATAGAACCTATGGCATGTCCACAAATGCCCTGGACCTGGCATTCCTTCCTTGAGACATGAAAGGAGGTAGGACTGCCTGCCTTTTTGTTTGCTAGTTTTTCCTTTCCCTAATAAGGCAGATTCCTTAACCCATTCTGTATGACATTGCAGAATGGGTTCCTACCCTTGTATGACAGATGTCAACCCTGCAGGATCCCACCCTGGCATGAGAGTAGCTTTGTAAAAATAGACAGACGCTGGTATCACCCAAGATCAACTAAATTGGCCCACACACTGGAATTTTTTATATGCCATGGATCTTGTCGCATTAGGGGAAACATATGGACTCCTTCTCAGAATAGCATTTTTATAAAGCATAAAATGAAATGCACACATTTACAAAGTAACTCTTTTATAGTGGAAGAGAGAAATCAAAATATTAAGAAAACAAGTTTTGGGGGTTCCTGGGTGGCTCAGCTGGTTAAGCGACTGCCTTCAGCTCAGGTCATGATCCTGGAGTCCCGGCATCGAGTCCTGGAATTGAATCCCACATGGGGCTCCCTGCTCAGCAGGGAGTCTGCTTCTTCCTCTGATCCTCCCCTGCCTCTCATGCTCTCGCTCTCTCTCTCAAATAAACAAAATCTTAAAAAAAAAAAAAAAGAAAACAAGTTCGTAACATATTTGCTTCCATGTTAACACATTCAACAAGATGTAGCGATGGGTCTAATAACCAGAGTAATTCCAAAAGAGTAACAAGAGTAAACCCTTTCCTCCAGATTTTGCTCTCTACCAGTTCTCACCCTTATGATCTCTAATGGTTTTCCCAGAAAAGAATCCCTTTACATGGTTTCCCATGTTTGAAAAGAGTCTGTCTTCTCTAGTACTGGCAATAATTCATTTTCCCATTTCTGGAATGCAAATAGTTTAAGAACCATTGTTATGGCCTTTAGGAAGTCACTGAATCCCAAGGGCCTTATACGGGAATGACTATATGAGCAAGTACTAGCTAAGATGTTAGGTGGTAGCACCTTAAACTATATCCTTCTCAGAGGCATTGACATTGCAATTTGTTATTTCTATGTATAATTTAGAATGGAGATTTATATTTAAATTTTATTTAATACATACCCACTAGAATAGCTAAGATTACAAAGCCTGACAAACCCAATTTTTGGCAGGGATGTAAAGCAATTGGAACTCTCATACATTGCTGGTAGCAATGCAAAATGGAACAGCCACTTTAGTTGGGCAGCTTTTTATACAGTTGAATGAAAACTTACCATGGTGAACCACACCTACACTATGATTTATATTTCTATTCCTAAGTGACAACTCAAGAGAAAGAAAGACATGTGTTCACACAAAAACCTATGTGGGAATGTTTCTAGCAGCACAGTTCATAAGAGCTAAGAACTAGAAACAACCCAAATGTCAACAAACTAGTGAATGGATAGGATGGTATATCCTTCTTATGTAGCAATATTGAGGAATATAAAGGAATGAACTGCTAATACAACACAGATGAAGATCATAAGCATTATGCTAAACGAATAAACCCAGACATAAAAGAGTATACATGGTATGAGTCCATTTATTAGAAATTCTAGAAAAGGCAAAACTGTAATAGACAGAAAGCTAACGGTGGTCGATGAAGGGCTGTGGTCAGGGAAGGGGAAATGTCAGAATGTATTGGGGTAGTGGAAATGTTCTATATCTTGGTTGTGGTGGCAGGTAAACTCTTTGTCTGATGGGACACCTGGGTGGCTCAGTCAGTTAAGTGTCTGACTCTTGATTTCAGTTCAGGTCATGATCTCGGGGTTGTGAGATGGAGCCCCAGGCCTGGCTCCACACTCAGCAGACAGTCTGCTTGGGATTCTCTCTCTCTCCCTCTGCCCCTCCCTACCACGGGCTCTCTCTCTCTCTCAAATAAATAAATAAATCTTGGGTGCCTGGGTGGCTCAGTTGGTTAAGCGACTGCCTTCGGCTCAGGTCATGATCCTGGAGTCCTGGGATCAAGTCCCGCATCGGGCTCCCTGCTGAGCAGGGAGTCTGCTTCTCCCTCTGACCCTCCCCCCTCTCATGTACTCTCTCTATCTCATTCTCTCTCTCAAATAAATAAATAAACAAAATATTAAAAATAAATAAATAAATAAATCTTTAAATTAAAAAAACCCTCTTTGTTAGAGAGTTGAACTACATTGCACAAGGATGAGGGGTGGGGTCAGAGTGGTGGTGTTAATTCTGAAAACTGATAAGGAAGATCTGCAGAAATAGGGCCTCTGTGTAGGATGGCTACAAGTATCAAAGGGTTTGGGGTCCTAGGTGCTACTCAGGGACCTTGGCAAAGAGCCCCCACCCAAATGAAGGGAGGGGACAATAGAGAGATTAAGTGGAACTCCATTTCTTCCAACACTTCAGATGGCAAGATATCTGTTCTGAGTAAACCCTGGGTGTTGTTACAATCCTAAGGGAGTGGGGAGGGAACTGTTCACCACAAGTCTGGGGTTGGGTTTCTCCATTGCTAAAGCCAGTAAAGGTTGGGTCTGATTTAGTTTCATTTAGGAGTGTAAAGGAAGGTGACAGTTCATGAGTTTGATTATCATGGAACAAATTCATACAGATTCATACATATGACCATAAAATCATATTAATAGAGGGCTATTAGGGAAAATGGAATAGCCAAAGAAAAGGACAACTAAAGGTGGTTTTGGCACTGAGAGAGGTGATAGGAGAATGCCTTGGCAGCAACAGGTCTCCTAACTCCCCTGAGATCTTACTAGAGGCTGGTGCTTCTCACCCTGCTTCCTTAAAAAGACTCATTTACTTGGGCTTAGAGACTTTTCAGGGAAGCATACTTGGGTGGTCTGCCATGTAAGGAAATGGAAAGTCAGCTTGAGCATCATGTCTAAACTTGCAAAGACCATCATTTGCCAGACAATTTGTTTGGAAGAGTTGCCTTGTCTATGAAAGGCAGCCAGCAGAAGTTAACACTGTATTACATCAATATAAACAAAGGCTCTCCTCTTATAAATACATGCCCCAAATACTAGGGGCAGCTCACGCAAACTTGGGAGTTAGCAATTGCATGCTAAAGTGATGATCAAGAGTTTTCAATTAGGAAAGAACCCTACCAACCAAAGGTGTCTTTTCAAGGTAAACCAGAGAGATAGATGATTATGTTAACATCAGCTTATTGTACATATTTATGACTTCAGGAGAACCATCTCCTTACATAATGGCCTGGCTTCATGACAGTCGAGAAAGGCACTTGTGTAGATAAATATGGAACTGTGAGTATAATGAGAGTATAATGTTTAGGATCTTTAATGATTGATTAAGATAGTGGATTAAGAGTTTTTGAAATGTCTAAGGTTTGTCCCAGCCCAGGAAAATCTATGTGGATGGAGGGGGACTTGGAAGAACATCTTAGTCCGCTTGGGCCGCCATAACGAAAGACCATAGGCTGGGTGGCTTCCACAACAGAAGTATGTTTTCTCATAGCTCTTGATTCTGGAAGTCTGAGATCAGGACACCAACATGGTCAGGTTCTGGTGAGAGCTCTCCTCCTGTCTTGCAGATGGCCGCCTTCTCGCTGGGTCCTGCCAGTGCCTTTCCTTGCGTGTGGACAGAGAGCCATCTCTCTCTTTCTTCCTCTTCTTATAATTCTTTTTTTTTTTAAAGATTTTATTTATTTACTTGAGAGAGAGAGAATGAGAGATAGAGAGCATGAGAGGGAAGAGGGTCAGAGGGAGAAGCAGACTCCCCGCTGAGCAGGGAGCCCGATGTGGGACTCGATCCCGGGACTCCAGGATCATGACCTGAGCCGAAGGCAGTCGCCTAACCAACTGAGCCACCCAGGTGCCCCCTTCCTCTTCTTATAATTCTATCACTTCAGGACAAATTCTATGAGCTCAGGACTCCCCCGCCCCCCATGACCTCATTTAAACTCAATTACCTCTTAACACCCCATCTCTAAATACAGTCATATTAGGAGTTAGGACTTCAATATCTGCATTTGTGGGAGACAATTCACTCATAGCAAAGACTATACAGTCTGTCCCTCCCCTCAACTTGGATTTTCAACTTAACCACCATAGAACCTGTAATGCGTGAAGCAGTGGTAACTGGTAAGGAGGATGGGCTCTACAGCTCAGAAAGAGCAGGGCTAGAGTGCTCAAGATAGATTTTCTAAAGCTGGGACTCTCTTGGGACCATCAAGCCTAACAGCAGATTTCCTAAACCCCGAATCCTATCTGGTACTTCCTTACTCAGTGGCTTCCACCTGCTCTGAAGAAAATGTCCAGAAAGCAGACCCCTCATTCCACTTCCAAGCCTCTTCTCTTGCCACACTGTGGTACAGTCCTCTTGAGCTCCTTTTCAGGAGATTTTTCCTTCACCTTCAAGACTGTGCCCATGCAGTTCCCTCTACCTGAAAGATTTACCCATCTAATACCTCATTCTCATCCCTTTACCTTCAGTTTCTGCTTGCTAGCTCCTCCCTTCCTTGAGAAGTGTCCTTGAAGACACTTCCTCCAGAAAACCTCAGATTACCCTCCCCAGGGCTGATTATGTGGTTTTCGTGTTTACTGTATGCCATGGTAGAGAGAACAATACCATGAACTCCCTCTCACCCATCACTCAACTTCATCGGATGATGGAATATCATCAAATATTCCCTCAGTGTTCAAATTCCCTCATAAATAATTTAAATCGTTTGAATCAAGATCCTGAGTTCACACTTTGCAAGATAATACTTAATTTTTTTCACTGAATTAAGATCTATAATATATACGCATTGAGTGCTCATCCCTTACCACATTGGTTGAACCACACAGTATTGTCTGTGCTTGCATACACCCCAGGCCACACACCTGAGATGCAAACTCACAGTTCACATTCATATTTGCAGAGCTAACCCCAACCACAAACTATTACTGACTTTGTCCCCTCAAAACAACTCACCCAAATGCACTGACAGACAGCCTGGATGTACCACCAATATGGTCATGGTCAGCACAAATTGGCCTCATCATAGGGCTCTTCAAGAGTTAGAAAACAGTGTGCTTTTTTTTTTTTAAAGATTTTATTTATTTATTTGACAGAGCGATAGAGAGAGAACACAAGTAGGCAGAGCAGCAGACGGCAGGGAGGGAAAAGCAGGCTCCCCGCTGAGTAGGGAGCCCAATGCAGGGCTCAATCCCAGGACCCTGGGATCATGACCCGAGCCAAAGGCAGACGCTTAACCAACTGAGCCACCCAGGTGCCCCAATAGTGTGCTTTAAAGGAAAAGAAGGGAAAGACTGTGTGATACTGCATTGGGCAGGTCCAGGCTCACCCAGTACATCCTTCAAGGGCATCTCAGGCAGTTCATAATAAACCGGATGAAATGTACAAGTGCTCCCTGTGAGATATAGTGCACCATAGGCTGGAGCTAAGTTTAGGTGGATCCCAGGATCTTCCCCCTCCTAAGATCCTCTAAAAATAGCTTCTCTGTTATTTAAGAAATCTGTCTTGCTCCTAAGCACAAATATGCTTTGATTTGATTCCAACAGAAAAAGGCATTACTGCCTGAAAGAAAAACACACACACACACAAACAGGCTTTTAGTGAGGGACATGGATGGGTAATGTACTATCTAGAATTACTTTCCTTGCCTTTTAGAATACATGTACTACTCCGCTACCCCCATTTCTGTGTTCCATGCTGAAAACACAGAGGATGGGGTCTTTCACCATTGCAAATTGGTGAGTGTTAGGGGGAGGGAGATACAGGCCGTGTTCTCAGTGCTGCTTTGTAACACAATGTGTCCCAGAGAGAAATGCTGGGAAGCAGAGAGGAAATAGGGGAGGATTTATATTTCCATGTTGGCAGTTGATCACATTCAGTCTTATGTAGCAAGCCTGCCTCAGTGCCTGTTGCCATGGGAACGAGACATGATTAAGTAGTTTATTGAATGCAGTTTCCATGGACCAACATTCTAAAGCTGGGTCAGGTTTTCATCCTCACGCCAGGTGTTGTAAAGCTACCAGGCTGTTTTCTCCTGATTGGTGTGTTTTTAATTTCACTGCCCACGAATATCCAAAACATTTGAAATAAAATGGCCAAGCACGAGGGGCGCCTGGGTGGCTCAGTTGTTAAGCGTCTGCCTTCGGCTCAGGTCATGGTCCCAGGGTCCTGGGATCAAGCCCCACATCGGGGTCCCTGCTCCGCAGAAAGCCTGCTTCTCCCACTCCCCCTGCTTGTGTTCCCTCTCTCGCTGTCTCTCTCTCTCTCTGTCAATAAATAAATAAAATATTTAAAAAAATAATAAAATAAAATAAAATGGCCAAGCCACACGAACCTAAAATATGTAGCATTTTAATGAGCTTGTCAGGAATGACATGACTTGGCACATTTGCCAGGAGACGGCTATCATCGTAAAATTTTAGATGCGTCCACGCTGCATTTTTGCATCCCAATGTAAAGAACTCTGCGAGATCACTAAAGCCATCCCTGATGCACAGTCTTCTCTTCCCTGACTGTGCTGGTTCAGAAAAACATTCGTTATTATGGTGGCTTCTTTATAACCTTTCCAAATGCTTCACATTCCTCATTTGTTCAAACCGGACAGTTCTCTGGTACAAGTCTGGCCAGACATCTTGTCTCCCTAACCACCCAGTGAGGTGTAGCAAACCCTGGTTTCCACCTCACATCCTGCCCTCATGGATGGGCAGCTGACACTTAGATACTGTGTATCTGGGATTCTTTCCAGAAACACGCTGCAGCGGTCCGTGTGTAGAAATCAGCACACAGCGGACAGTCAGCAACAAGGTGAGAGCTGGGGCAAGGCCACCTCAAAGGCCTGCGTGCAAATCTAGGCTTTGCTTCTAGAAGTTGGGTGACTTGCTTCCTGTCCCACAACTGCTTCATGATTACTGGAATGCACTGCCCAGATTCCTTTTTGGGCCACAAGGATTTATTCTCCCAGCTGCTGGAAGTGTTGTCAGCTGACAGCCGAATCTCTCTCCAGGAATTGCCTTCTCCTAAAAAGAGCCGGCTCCCACAGGGCCCTGCTTCCTTCCTGGACATCCCACAAACAATATCGGGTTTTCCCAGGGGGTGAAGGTGGGGGTGGTATGAGGGGCCCCGCCCCCTCATTGCCACTTACCTTACTCCAACTCAAGATCCCTCTGAAGGGTCATCCCAGCAACAGAGTCCCCTGTAGAGTTGGCTGAAGCCCTTGTTGAGATGTCTTTGCAGTCCAGCTTTTCCCTCTGCTCAACCCTATGTCTTTCCCTTCCCATCCAAGAGTGCTGCTCACAAGGATACACCCTCATAAATGGGTACATGAATGTCCATCTCAGAATCTGCTTCTGGGATAAAAATCTGCAACAAGCCTAAACTTCCTTTGAGAAGTTGCCTCTCTTACTTTTGCAGTGCAGGTTTGGAGTGATTTGCTCCATACTCAGCCCTGGGTTTAAGGCATTTGGAAAAACCCATCTCTTCCTCCATTCCGAGGCCACACCAATGTCTGAATTAGGGCAATGAAACCGTGAGAAGAGGTCTGATGAGGACTCCTGAAAACGAAGCTTTCCTAATTTTCCAGAAGGTCTACCAGAGGACATGTTCTCTGTCATTGGGTGTGAACGAGGCAGCATGTGACCTTCAAAGTTGTCGACAGGCATCTAAAGATGATGAGAGACGCTTGCTGAGATTACGGCCAACATGGGAAAGTGGAGGTGAGAAATAATCGCAAGATTCAAACCACTGGCTCAAACCACGTCTGCACCAGTCCCATCTGAACTCAGCCTACCTGTGCATTTCTCAATCTTTGAACCAATTCGTTCACTCTATTGTCTAAGTCAGTTTCAACTTCCCCAACTGTAAAATGGCACTGATGACTCTAGAACCTTCCTCATGTGGAGGTTTTGGAGAATAAGTTATCAATGGACCCAGCACATCGGAAGTATCCCATGGGTGTTAGTAATTCCTGTGGATTTCAAAACCCATAGCTGATTTGCCTGATGGAAGCATGAGTTCCTCAAAGGTACAAAGGTCTTTAGTGGACAATGTCTGGGCTTCCCTTCAACCTGTAGTTCAAAGCTTAATCCAGAACTAAGATTTTCAATTTTTACACAGTGGCAGTTTTAAAACCTGAAATCTCATGTGGAAACCATAGATACATATATATGTGATAATCTCCAAAATGTGAGGGCACTTGCGGTGTGCCAGGCACCTTACTTTTAGGTCATGTGTGTGCACTTGTATTATGTATGAATTCACTGGCCCCTCCCAACAACCCTATTATTGTTGCTTGTACTTCCTGGAAAACTTCTTGAATGCATTCACAATAGTACAGAGAATGGTGGAATTTGATGAGTATTACTATTTGCTCTGAATAGTGGACACTGTGAATGCAGTTTTGGGGTCACAAGACTTTTTTTTTAAAGCAGGAAACAGAATATATGTAGCAGAAATAGCCTAAAGTAATAGCTACATGCCCGCACACACACACGTGCACACACACACACACACACAGACACTTATTTCAGAGCTTTAACTGGGTCTCTGTGGGGCTGAGAGCAGTTGTTGAGAAAAGTAGCAGCTCAGTCACGGACCTCTTTCATATTCCAAACAGGCCTGAGAAATCAATCTGAAAGGGGGAAGGAGAAAGGAAGGCAGATTAAGGATAGGAAGGAATATAACCTTATACAGAAATGTGAAATTTTATATTCACTGGGGAGAGGAATTATAGGGTATGTAGGAAAATACTTCATTTTCTCCTTTTGGGTTTAGACTAAGAATTTATGTCTGTCATTGGGAGACTGTGTGTGTTGGTGTGTGTTTGAACCTTCAGCTCCCTGATGGGCAATTAGGGAATAAAGTGTTTTATCTGCAACTACACTGGGAGGGAGATTTAGAGTTCAGGGTTAGGATTTAAGGACCCCTGTCCCTGCTGGACCCTTGGAAGGGACTTGGAATACCAATACCTTTAAGAACTATCCTGGGGGCGCCTGGGTGGCTCAGTTGGTTAAGCGACTGCCTTCGGCTCAGGTCATGATCCTGGAGTCCTGGGATCGAGTCCCGCATCGGGCTCCCTGCTCAGCAAGGAGCCTGCTTCTCCCTCTAATCCTCCCCCGTCTCACGTGCTCTCTCTCTCTCATTCTCGCTCTCTCAAATAAATAAATAAATCTTAAAAAAAAAAAAAAGAACTATCCTGACACCCATGCCCCCAAGGTGTTGACCCAGACCAAATAAATCAGCTTCAGGGTGTATGGTGATTAACATAACATAATAAAAAAAAAGCCAGCCTCGGGGCCATGAACTGCTCAAAGAGGGACAAACTAAGTCAGGTTTGAATGAGCAGAAGAGCTAGAAAGCCTTTCACAGAGTGGAAGATGAGTTGGTGGGGGCAGATTTCAGAACTGTGGGTGCCAACAAGAAGTCTCAGTGAACAACTGAACTGTTGGGAAAGTTTTCCCTTAAACTAGAGGAAAATTCTTACAAAGCCTCATCTGAAACCACATCTCTCCTATCATATGTGATCTGAGTTTTCCTCAACAGTATGGTGAAATTTGACACCCCCTCATACCTTGTGAGCCATGGCAATCAGGGGCCACGGGACCTGGGGAGACCTGTACAAAGGTGTCCATCTCCATCCAAAGCAGAGAAAGGAGGGAAGGGCCCCTCAAGACTGGGGGTGAGCGGGGTCCATGATGGATGTCAGGAACCTTTTGTGTCCTACAAGAATGTGCAGGTCCTTAAGGGCCCACAAAACTGACTCTTGAGTTACAAGTGGGGTCAAATAAGCTTTTTTCCTTAGCAGAGAGTAATCACAATCCATTCCAAACATTTCTCTAAAGAATTGAAAATATTTGTTCAATATTTCCTGTGGTGGAAATGTGCGATCATGTTAGTGATTGATCAAAGAAGTTGTGGGGACTGTGCATTTCTTAAAGAGAGGAATTCAGTACCAGCAGACCTCGTATCACTCTCTGGGGAGGATTCCTTATGCGAGGGCCCCAGGTCCATGAAATACAGGCACATTTTCTGGTAGATGGTGCTGCACGGCCGGACGTCTGGGTAGCAAGAAAAGAGAGTGGCATGGGATGGGAAGCCAAGAGCTCCAGCTTAGCCGCTAGCAACAAGGTAACCTCTGGCCCATCTCGTTGGCCTCTTAGAGCCTCAGATTTCTCTTCTTTAAAATGAGAGGTTGTAAATTCCACAATTAGAGATTCATTCTTTTGACCTCAAGTGTTTCCTCCTGCTAAAATACACATACCCCTATGAGTGTTGTGGGAAACCATAACCAAGTATTTATGCTAACGTGGATTTATTCAAGAACAGGCTTTGACGGACAAGAAGGGAGTATTGGAGGAGGTTGCTGAGTTGGAGAAAGAGAGCCAAAAGGGGAGGCCAGACAGGCCAGCAGATGGTTTTGATGAGAGCTAAGAGAAGAAAAATGAAGTTTGGATAGTGTCACCTTGTCAAAGTGGGAGGGAGGTAGACTGTCTACACATGTCACCACAGTAAGAGTTGGGTTTTACAAAATATTTGTTCCACTGTTAACCCGCTCTGGCTGTGCTGGTTAAAATCCCTAAGTGCCAAATCATCATCCTTAGGTTTCTTCTGAGATTGCGGTGTGACTACCAGGTAGCTATCCTTCGGAATGAGAGAATGAATTCCTTTCTTTCAGTTTCCCCTATAAATGTACGTTTGGTAATCATTTTCTAATGAAATCATTTATTGAGAGTGTAGGAAACTTCTCTGTTTTATCGACTCCCAATAAAAGATTAATCAATGATTTAAAAAAAAAAGGCAGCGTCAGAGGAGGTAGATTTCCCTTCAGTTCCTGCGGCTCTGAAATATTTTGGTTGTGTGTCTTGCCTTGCATCCAGAAAGTGGAGGTATTTGAAAGAGACCCATCCCCACAGGAACCAATAAAGGAGAAGGAATGCACTGTGCTCAGGGCTGACCGATTTGGCTGACTCATTGAGAGCAGAAAATGCACTCTGTCAGTATTTGTTGAGCTGTAAAATAAATAAACAAATGCATAAATAAAAAGAAATTTAAAAAAGAGCTGTGTCTTGTGGCTTCTCATAATTTCTTCCAGAAGAAGTTTAGCAGACACTGTGAAGTAGAGATGAAACTGTGATTTTCTACAGGCAAGTTCAGCTGGTCAGCTCAGTGCAGGGCTCAGTATAAACAGCTCCCTTTAGAAGCAGCCAAGAAAATGGTCTTAACAAAGACAGCATGCTTGGATAGTTTAGGACAATCTCTTCATCCGATCGTCCGATCCTTACAGTTTACACAACAAAACAAAAATGCTCCTTTTGATATCACTGAAGATTTCTAATTGGGTCTTGGGGCACCTGGGTGGCTCTGTCAGTTAAGCATCTGACTCTTGATTTCAGCTCAGGTCATGATCTCAGCATCGTGGAATCGAGGCCCGCGTTGGCCTCTGTGCTCAGCACAGAGTGTGCTTGAGATTCTCTCTCTCCCTCTCCTTCCGCCCCTCCCCCTCCCTGTGCTCACACTTGCGAGCTTGTGCTCTCTCTCTCTCAAATAAATAAATAAATCTTTAAGAAAAATCTTTTTTTAAAATTGGGTCCTGAATAATATGGGGACTGTAATAAAGTGGCAGGAGAAAATATAAAAGTGACCTTTTTGTCCTGAAATAAGCTTTCTTCCTCAAAGAAACAAATATGAACTGGGCATATTTCCTCCTCAGGGTTTCCTCAAGGACAGATGGATCTGGGACCTTTGACCTTTGTGTGTCTCATGGCTCATTCTCTATATGTAAAAAACTGTTTAGTTATCAGAAGAAGATTAGACAATACAGCCCTATTCTCTGCAAAATAGATTTCTTCCCAGGGAATTTTATCCATCCACTCACTTTTCTTTTTTTTTTTTTCTTTTTTCTTTTTCTTTTTTTTAAGATTTTATTTATTTGCGAGAGAGAGCATGAGAGGGAGGAGGGTCAGAAGGAGAAACAGACTCCCTGCTCAGCAGGGAGCCCGATGTGGGACTCGATCCCAGGACTCCAGGATCATGACCTGAGCCGAAGGCAGTTTCTTAACCAACTGAGCCACCCAGGCACCCCATCCACTCACTTTTCTATGATTTATTTTGAAGCACTTGAAACATTTCTTGGCTCCTTGGGGAGATGATCTGAATCACTTAACAGAGTATAGGCTAGATTTTCCAAATCTGTAACTTGACAAAGGGGATTTATGGCTTTTACGAATGCTGGAAAGTAAGAGCTTCCATGGGTTAAATTCCACTGATAACTTGCTGGTGATTTGTATCCAACATTTAGTGATTTATTAACAAAACAGAAGAGGAGCTGTTTGAGGTATTAGAACAGAATTCAAATCCTGAGTCAGTCGTAGCCAAGTGAATGACAACTCCCAGTTGCATAATTATTAGGAGACCTGATGTCAGCCCAGTGCAGGTAACACAAAGTTTTGCCCATAGACATCAAAGTGAGACGTTATGCTCTACAAAGGGTCTATTTCCTTAACGTCAATGTTTTCTACAAATGTACGAATGTTTAAGTACCAGAAGTTCACCTGGAGTTTCACTCATGCTCTCATCCAGAAGAGTTTAAGCTGAGTTGAAACCTTCTTCTCGTACCCCATCTCACAAGACCTGGGTCTCAGAGGAGGAGAAAAGAGAACAGCAAACTCCAACGAGAAACACAGGAAATGAGATGTGTGAGAAAATTCTCCCAGTCTCTGCATGTTAGGCTGAATACAGCTGTGTCAGAGGGCCAAGACCACAGCAAAACAGGAACTGCTTAGCTAAACACTTTCCACTCAAGTGATCTCAAGAATGTCCTTATTTTTGGTTTCAGATCCTGATTCATGTTATCAGTGTTAGATACGGATTCTATTGGGTGTAAATGGCCACATCTAGCAGGATCCCCAGTTAGGACAGAAGTAGTTCATTGTTTATGTTGCCTTTGATTTGTTTCAAATCTAACAAGGTTCCGGGGCGCCTGGGTGGCTTAGTCTGCCTGTGGCTCAGGTCGTAATCCCCCGGTCCTGAGATCAAGCCCCCTCCTGCCCTTCCCCCGCCCCACTCAGTGGGGAGTCAGCTTCTCCCTCTGTCCCTCCCCCGACTTGTGCTCTCTCTCTCCCAAATAAATAAATAAAATCTTTAAAAAAAAAAATCTAACAGAGTCCTTAAAAGTTTTCCCAATGTTCTCATTTGTGGAAAAATTGGCAGTATAACCATGGGAATAACTGTGATGATGGGGGTGTGGGGGATGGAGCTAAGAAGGAGAATAAGAGGAACAAAAAGGCTTATTTCATTTAGGATGGTTGGGGAGGCTTCTCTGAGAGGACAATAATTAAGCTAAGACCCAAAGGAAGAAAAGAAAGAGCCAGCATAAGAAACGTATGGGAAGAGCTTGCTGAAGAAGGAACAGCATGTGCAAAGGCCCTGAGGCTGGACAGGGCCAGTGTAATGAGCCCGAGGGAGAGTGGTATGAAATGAGCTTGGGGAGGTAGTTAGATACTATAGCAGCTTAGAGGGCCCAACAAGTTTATATTTAATTCTAAGTGTGGTAGAAATCTATTGAAGGATGTTAAATAGATCATGGTATAATCTGCTTTGTAAAATCAACCTATTTTCTGTGTAGAGAATGGGTTTGATAGGGCAAGGAAATTTGGGTGGTAAGGGAGGTGGAGAGGTTTGAAATGGGCTTTGGAGATAAAATCAACAGTCCTTCTGATGAATTGGATACAGAGAGGGAAAGAAAGGATGAATCAAGATATATTGAAGTTTCGGGCGCCTGGGTGGCACATTCATTAGGCGTCTGCCTTCGGCTCAGGTCATGATCCCAGGGTCCTGGGATCGAGTCCCACATCGGGCTCCCTGCTCGGCGGGGAGCCTGCTTCTCCCTCTCCCACTCCCCCTGCTTGTGTTCCCTCTCTCGCTGTGTCTCTCTCTGTCAAATAAATAAATAAAATCTTTAAATATATATATATGTATATATATATGCATATATATATATACATATATATAGAAGTTTCTCACCGGGGAGACTAAAGCAGGGTGGTACCATTTACAAAACAGGTAAGACTTAGGGGTTGGGCAACAGGTTTGGGAGGTGAGGACCCAAGAGGTGCAGGAGACACATTGTGATATCTGTGAAATTCTCTAGTGGGAATATCAAGAAGGCAGTTGGATAAAGGAGTCTTGAGTTCCAGGAAGAGATCAAGGCTGGAGGTATTAAAATTGACATTGTTGGCATCCACATGGTATCAGAGCCATGAGATTGGATAGTTATGTGGAAAGACAAGAGAGAAAATTACCACATTTAGAGGTTGGATGGTGGAAAAAGAACTTGCATAGATGGCAAACAAGGAGAAATCAATCTCCCAGGGACCAGGAGGAGAGTACTTCCAGAAACGGGGGGTGGTCAACTGGGTCAGTGATGCTTAGAGATCAGTGAATACAAAAACAGAAAAATATCCATCAGATTGGGCAACAAGGAGGTTGTTGTTAACCATGATGAAAGCAGGTTCAATGAAATGATGGGGGCAAAAGCCAGGCCAGAGGGAATAGGGGAGGGGAAGAGGTTGAGACAGCATGTGGAGGGCATTCTTCCAAGAAATTTGGCTCTGATGAAAGTAGTGAAAAAGATCTTTGCTTCCATACATGTTGTGCAAAAACAGAGCTCTAAGATTCTTTTCATATTAGTCTGGTTTTCCCTTCCTGTTTTGATTGCAAAGCCCTCTTTGCTTCAATTTTCAATTAGCACTAACTGGAAAATCACCTCCTTTCATCCCAGCACGAAACCTGGACATTATTGTCCTGTAAAGTAACTACTAATTACATTGGCAAAAGTAAACTTCCTGAAAGACTGTCCTTGCTGAATAAAGATATCATTTAGGCAGCCCTGATTTCTTGTTAGAAGCTGAAAATATTTATCTTCATAGAACCAAATAATTATTCAGGAGAAATAATCCCCTTTATAGTTTAGCCAAGAAATTGAAAATGACCTTTAAGGGCAGGGACAGCTTGTCTCCTATTGTTAGTGCAATAATAACTTTGGAAGAGGAGAAATGGCTCTGTCGTGCTCACTTCTATTTCACCTCTTTTCTTCACCAAGATGTGTCAGGGACTACCAGCCCTCAAGACTCTCTACCCCTTTCCCAGCTCCTGGACAAAAATTTTTGCTTGCATTTTCCTTAAAATCCTCCTGGCTTCAACATTACATACATCCTTTGGTCTTCTTTCCTTCTCTCAACTGTCTTTTCCTTAGTTTAACTGAGTTCAGTTTCTAAGATGGCTCCCAATGATCCTGCCTCCTAATATTCATGCCCACGTGTAGTCCCCTCTCTCACTGAAAAGGGCTGGTATCTGATGTAGGAAAAGACGTTAGGTTTCGAAGCCAATGGCCAAGAAAGAATTCTTGAGACGTCTTTGGTGCAAAAACTTGGTTTTATTAAAGCACAAAGACAGGACCCGTGGGCAGAAAGAGCTGCACGTGGGGTTGTGAGGAGCAATTGATTATATACTACTTGGTTTCGGGGAGGTAAGGAGAAAGGGAGGTGTCCAAAAGGACTTTCATCTGCTAAAGAAGACCCTCAGGATACTGGAGGCCTTGTTATTATCAAGCTAAGTTTGTTTTTCCCTCTAGCAAAGCATTAATATTAAGATAGTTAGAAGTCTCCTGCAAGAATGTCACACATAGCCCACCCAGGGGTCGGTGGGTTGTAGGGTGTCAGCACAAGCTGTCCGCAGCTTACCTTCTGCTTCCTCATCAATGTCTGTGACCAATAAGATAGTATGGAAATGACAGAGGACAACTTCTGAGGCTAGGTCACAAAAAATATTATGGCCTCCACCTTGCTCTCTCTTGGACTGCTTACCCTGGGAAAAGGCAGCCACCAGGTCATGAGAACAGTAAAGCAATTCATTGAGAGGTCCTCATGGAGAGGATCTGAAGGTTCCTGTCTCTAACCAGAGCTATGTGAGTGTGCCATCTTGGAGATGGATCTTCTAGCCCAAGTCAAGCCTTCAGATGACTACAGCCCCAGCCAACACCTTGCTCCAGCCTCCTGTAAGATTTGGAGCTAGAATCACTCAGCTAAGCTGCTACTGAATCCCTGACCCATGGAAACTATCATACAAAGTGCTTATTGTTTTACAACACTAAATTTGGACATTATAGAACAATAGATAACAGTACATCACTGAGGGACGCCTGGGTGGCTCAGTCGTTAAGCGTCTGCCTTCGGCTCAGGTCATGATCTCGGGGTCCTGGGATCGAGCCCCACATCGGGCTCCCTGCACAGTGGGGAGTCTGCTTCTCCCTCTCCCACTCCCCCTCCTCGTGCTCTCTCTCTCTCACTCTGTCTCTCTGAAATAAAATAAAATAATAAAAAAAATCTTAAAAAAATAAAATAAAAGTCAAAAAAAAAAAACAGTACATCACTGAGATTGATATTGGGAACAGCTCTACGACTTTCCACCAGAGTTTACATATTCTAAAGAAGATTGTTTTAAGCTCAAATCTGGAACTGATAAATTTCAGAAAACAGAAAAAATGCAGTGAAAGTTTCAAGGCAGGGATAAGGAGACGAGGTCATTTTTCTGTATATATGTGTGTTTTGGAAAGTAGGGGAGGGCAGAAGATGCTAATATACAGTTAAGTAGGTCCTATATAACCTGTCTTCAGATCAAACCTCTCCTAAGTCTTTACTTCTTGTCAGAGCTTCTTTAAAAAAATATTCACTGAAGCAGACTATCATGTTAGATTAAAAATAGCCATTTCTGGGGGAACCCAGCTAGACCATAGACCACAAGGCAGGGAGGAAGCCCAAGCTAGCCATCTGGCGAGGTACTGGAAAAGAGAGAGATGGCTGGGCGCCTGGGTGGCTCAGTTGGTTAAGCGACTGCCTTCAGCTCAGGTCATGATCCTGGAGTCCCGGGATCGAGTCCCGCATCGGGCTCCCTGCTCAGCGGGGAGTCTGCTTCTCCCTCTGACCCTCTTCCCTCTCGTGTTCTCTATCTCTCATTCTCTCTCTCTCAAATAAATAAATAAAATCTTAAAAAAAAAGAGATAGAGAGAGAGATGGCTGACCAGCCCCTAGCTGATCCAGCCATCCCAGCTGCGGTGCTGGACATGCAAGTAGAGAAGCCATCTCGGACATCTGGTCCAGTCAGTCTTTCAGCCAAATCCAGCTCCAGCTGCCATCTCACTGCAACTATGTAAGAAACCTGAGCAAGACACTCCCAGCTGAGCCCAGCCAGCCAACACAACAGAGAAAGATAATAAAATGGTTGTTTTAAGCCACTAAGTTGTGGAATGGTTTGTTCTGCAGCAAAATAATTGGAACAATGAAAGAAGGAATTGATCAGAGAACACTAGGTTGTGTTCATGCAGGTGATCATTAGTTTGCAGTGGAACCATTGCCTGGTGGTGTGACTTTCTCCAGCTCAGCTTCTCAGATTCAGGAGGAGGGGAATAAATAGTAGGGCTGGGAAAGATTATTATTTTGCCACATGGCATGAAGAGACAGCAAACCAAGGGGTGACAAATGGGCATGTAATGAAACTGAATTTGATTTAAAAAGGAGGAAAGGAATCCAGAAAATGGAGATATGGCTCCCAAAGTTTTCTTGTCTAGGGCCAGTGTTGCACCCAAAATTAAGCTGTTAAAAAAAACCCAAAGCTAATGGTTGCCCATTAGCATTTTCTCTTGTGAACTCTTGGCCACCTCATTTCATCCACACTTTTCTGTCTTCCACTGTAATAACTTAGGCACTGAGTTATTCCCAGCTATGACATGGTGACATTTCATAGGGCAATGGCCATCTTGCTCTTTTGAACATCCTGGTAGCCCCCTGCCTTATGCTTCAAACAGGCCTTCAGTGGAAGTTCACAGTGCTGCTAGTTTGTTTTTCTTTTTTAAGATTTTGTTTATTTATTTGACAGAGAGAGACACAGTGAGAGAAGGAACACAAGCAGGGGGAGTGGGAGAGGGAGAAGCAGGCTTCCTACCGACCAGGGAGCCTGATGTGGGACTCAATCCCAGGACCCTGGGACCATGACCTGAGCCGAAGGCAGACGCTTAACGACTCAACCACCCAGGTGTGCCTACTTATTTAGTTTTTAAGAAGAAACATCAACATCCTCTTATTGTTAACATTTTTCTTGATCATGAAGCAGAGTGCTGGAAGCTTATGGTACTGGCACCAAAACAGACACATAGATCAATGGAACAGAAATGGACCCTCAACTCTGTGGTCAACTAATCTTCAACAAAGCAGGAAAGAATATCCAATGGAAAAAGGACAGTCTCTTCAACAACTGGTGCTGGAAAAATTGGACAGCCACATATAGAAGAATGAAACTGGACCATTTCCTTACACCACACACAAAGATAAACTCAAAATGGACGAAAGACCTAAATGTGAGACAGGAATCCGTAGGCATTCAGAATGGTCCAGCGTTTGACCTACCGTCGTAGGCTGTCCTATAATACAGCCTCTAACAAAACTAGGCTGTCCCGAACCCCTGGTAATAGAATCGTTTACCTTTATACCAAGAAGGTTGGGAAAGCACCAAAATCTGCATGTGGCGTGTGCCCAGGCCGACTTCGAGGAGTTCGTGCTGTGAGACCTAAAGTCCTTATGAGGTTGTCCAAAACGAAAAAACACATCAGCAGGGCCTATGGTGGTTCCATGTGTGCTAAGTGTGTTCGTGACAGGATCAAGCGTGCTTTTCTTATCGAGGAGCAGAAAATCGTTGTGAAAGTGTTGAAGGCCCAAGCACAGAGTCAGAAAGCTAAATAAAAAAATGAAGCTTTTTTTGAGTAATAAAAAAAAAAATCAGAAGGCAAAAAAAAAAAAAAATCCTAGAGGAGAACATAGGCAGCAGCCTCTATGACCTCAGCCGCAGCAACTTCTTCCTAGAAACATTGCCCAAGGCAAGGGAAGCAAGGGCAAAAAGGAACTAATCAGACTTCATCAAGATAAAAAGCTTCTGCACAATAAAGGAAACAGTCAACAAAACTAAAAGGCAACTGACAGAATAGGAGAAGATATTTGCAAATGACATATCAGATAAAGGGCTAGTATCCAAGATCTATAAAGAACTTATCAAACTCAACACCCAAAAAACAAAGAATCCAGTCAAGGAATGGGCAGAAGATATGAACAGACATTTCTCCAAAGAAGACATCCAAATGGCCAACACACATGAAAAAATGCTCCACATCGCTCGGCATCAGGGAAATACAAATCAAAACCACAATGAGATACCACCTCATACCAGTCAGAATGGCTACAATTAACAAGTCAGGAAACGACAGATGTTGGCAGGGATGCGGAGAAATGGGAACCCTCCTACACTGTTGGTGGGAATGCAAGCTGGTGCAGCCACTCTGGAAAACAGTGTGGAGGTTCCTCAAGATGTTAAAAATAGAGCTACCCTACAACCCAGCAATTGCACTACTAGGTATTTACCCCTAAAGATATAAATGTAATGATCCGACGAGGCACATCACCCCAATGTTTATAGCAGTGATGTCCACAATAGCCAAACTACGGAAAGAACCGAGATGTCCATTGAAAAATAAATGGATAAAGAAGATGCGGTATATATATATACAATGGAATATTATGCAGCCATCAGAAAGGATGAATACCTACAATTTACATAGACGTGGATGGAACTGGAAGGTATTATGCTGAGCTAAATAAATCAATCAGAGAAACAATTATCATACAGTTTCACTCATATGTGGAATATAAGAAATGGCACAGAGGATCATAGGGGAAGGGAGAGAAAACAGAATGGAAAGAAATCAGAGAGGGAGACAAACCATGAGAGACTCTTAACTATAGGAAACAAACTGAGGGTTGCTGGAGGGGAGGTGGGGGGGAATGGGGTAATTGGGTGATGGGCATTAAGGAGGGCTCATGATGTGATGAGCACTGGGTGTTATATGCAACTGATGAATTATTGAACTTGACATCTGAAACTAATGATGTACTATGTGCTGGCTAATTGAATTTAAAATAAATTTTAAAAAACCACTAGAAGGGAATGGGTGGCTCAGTCGGTGGAGCCTCTGACTCTTGATCTCAGGGTTGTGAGTTTGAACCCCATGTTGGGCATGGAGTCTACTTAAAACAAACAAACAAACAAAACACTGAAAACATACTTCCTCCCACCGTCTTTGGTCACTTTGATAACTTCTCTTGGTCAGGTCAACCTCCCCATTCTTGGGGTAGCTCTTGACTTTGGTGACATTTCCAACAGCAAATACTTCAGACTCAGATATTAGGTATTGACCATTTAATAAGGAAAATGCTTATTCTTCATGGAGGTAGGATAAGGCAGGATGTTTGTTTTGGTTTTCTTTTTTTTTTTTTTCTTTCCAATATGAGTCTTTGGCAGGGCCTCTGGCAGGCAACAAAATGTTATTTGAGACATTAGAGAAAAGACTTAGGAACTGAGTGTTCCTAGGCTTATCAAGTGGATGGTTTGTACTAGACAGTCAAGAAAGAAGGATTTATTTTCAGAAAGGAAGTACATGCTATTAAGAGAGTTAATGGGACGAAAGTTTATTCTCTTGCCTCGTACCACCTGCTATTCCGAGGCTATTCTACTTGAAGAACATATTGTGAGAATCATTGTCGGCAGTTTCCATAGACGCAGTCTCAGTGTTTGCTGGTAAGTTACAACAACCACTCCCAAACCATTAAAACAGGTCTGAACCTATCCTGTTTGGTAAGTAGCTGATATTTCACAAAACAAAAGTGAGAAAAGTAAATGCAAATGGAGCCCAAGATTTCAACCCATGACTGTGTTGACTGGGCATAGAATAGGAAATACGGGGGCACCTGAGGGGCTCAGTCAGTTAAGCCTCTGCCTTCAGCTCAGGTCATGATTCCAGAGTCCTGGGATCAAGCCCGCATCAAGTTCCTTGCTCAGCAGGGAGTCTGCTTCTCCTTTGGCTCCTCTCCCCGCCGTTTGTGCTCTCTTTCTTTCTCTCGCTCTATCTCAAATAAATAAAATCTTAAAAAAAAAAAAAAAGAATAGGAAATACACTGGTGTCTACAGAGTTGGGTTTTTAATCTCAATATCCAGAAACTCTCAAAATCTTCTGAGTGGAGAAAATCAAATGTGAATATACCCTACTATGTCTACCAAAGCCCGAGAATTCAGGGATAAGAAACACTGGCTTTCATTTCCCTAAAAAGGTAAAAGACAAAGGTTATTTACTACATACCTTGAAAAAAATTTTAGATGACAATATTTTGACAACCAAAGCAGCTATAATTCTATAATCTCACTGTATCAAAGAAATATGTAGGATATTTTATGAATTTATCATTTCATTTAGAAGGCTTTTGTTTTTTGGCATTTAAAGAACACCTTAGGGGGCACCTGGGCAGCTCAGGTAGTTAAGCGTCTGCCTTCGGCTCAGGTCATGATCTCCAGGTCCTGGGATCGAGCCCCTCATCAGGCTCCCAGCTCAGCGGGAGTCTGCTTCTCCCTCTCCCTCTGCCTCTCCCCCTGCTTGTGCTCTCTCTCTCTCTCTCTTTTAAATGAATAAATAAAAAATCTTTAAAAAAAAAAAGAACACTTTAGGGGTGGTTGGTTGGCTCAGTGGGTAGAGCATGAAACGCTTGATCATGAGGTCGTGAGTTCAAGCCCCACGTTGGGCATGGAGCCTACTTAAAGAAAGAAAGAAAGAAAGAAAGAAAGAAAGAAAGAAAGAAAGAAAGAAAGAAAGAAAGAAAGAAAGAAAGAAAGAACACCTTAAAGAGGGACCATATATCTCTTCCATATGCATCTCGTGAATACCTTTTAATCCTTTTGTTATTGAAAAAAGTGGCATCGTGAAATTAAAATGGGTAGATTTTTTAGCAATAAACACAATACAGATAAATGTCTTTGGAAGGTAAAAATCTTTATTAAGTTAAATGAATTTTAAAAGTTATGAATTAAGTGTAGCGGCACCTGCGTGTCTCAGTCAGTTGAGCATCCGACTCTTGATTTCAGCTTAGGTCTTGATCTCAGGGTCATGAGTTCAAGCCCTGCATTGGGCTCCACACTGGGCATGGAGCCAACTTAAAAAAAAAAAGTTAAGGACTAAGTGTTCAAATAAACTTTTACCTAATTATCTTTCCATTTATCTGATCAATAGCATTCTTTTTAAAGATTTTATTTATTTATTTGTCATAGAGAGAGAGAGCACAAGCAGGGGTAGCCGCAGGCAGAGGGAGAAGCAGGCTCCCCACTGAGCAAGGAGCCCAATGCAGGACTCAATCCTAGGATCCCAGGATCATGACCTGAGCTGAAGGCAGATGCTTAACTGACCGAGCAACCCGGGGTATTCCTCGATAGCATTTTTAGAACATCATGTTGCCATTGTTTAAATTCTAAGCTTTGATTCACACTTAATACAAATAGCTCTCCTTCAAGCAGCTGAGACTGGAAATGGAAGGACATTTTCCCCAAATAATCAAGTCGTGTAGAATCTTTAAGCCCAAAAGAAAGATTTCTGTAGGTGAAAAGGGCATGGTATCATTTAGTTCAGCATAACTTCTACTTGACTTGGGAAATTTGTAGAATTTATCTCTGTATTTGTGATTTCTGCATCCCCTTTTACAGAAATTTTTTTTTTTTTTTTTTTTTTTTAGAAAGATCACCAAACCCACATTTTCACAACATCCCTGGTGCGTTGTAAATATTACTGTCGCAGCTTACTAGCTGTGGAAATAGCCTAAGAAGTTCAGGGATTTATCAAAGGTCTTGGCAAATGTGTTGTGGGAAAAGGTAAATGAAATTGGAACCAAAGATATTGGATATAGTATTGATGTTTGTTATTTACCTTCTGCGTAAATATTTTCCCCGCTTGTGGTTTGCTTTCGTGAGTCATTATGTAAAAGCAACCACACAAGGGCCGGGTGTGGATTATCAGCTGGCCTCTGTGGGTGGGGGCTGTGGGACAACCAGCTCTGGTGGGGGAGACCAGTGGTACAGTTGTGAAAGAATTCACCCAAAGCAGAACAAAGGAGAAAAGATAGAAGTTTACTGAATACACTGCAAGGGAGGAGGGGCGGGGCAGGCCGGCCAAGGAGAGACCAGAAGGCGGGGTGGGGGTGGGGGGCTGTAGTTAAGGGGTAAGGTGAGGAGATATGAGAACATATAGAAGTTTCCTTTTTTGGTACCTGTGCCCAGTTGTAAGTAGCCCATTGGTCAGCTAGGGCGTAAGGATGATTTGAGGTGGGTTGCCTAATGGGCCTGATTGTATTCAGTCTGGTGGCCACTGTGGAACCTTCTACCTCACTCAGGTCTCCATTGCTCAAGGCTGAGGCAAATTAAACCCAGGATTGCAGCACCAGGTCATGTGTTGTGAAGAGTGCTTTTGTTCAAGAGGCAACCCTATGATTTTAGGTGTCCATGTCATGTTTTGATGACTCATATTGGCATCACCTTGAAGTCTAGTTAGTGCCCCACCATCTGGAGCTCCTGAAAATACATGATGTAACCCAGGTTACATCAGGTGAGAGACGAATCACAGACACGAAAGGCCTACGGAAATGACATATTCCCTGAATATTATTCCCCTGTGGCTAGCCTGCGGTGAGCCTCACTACTCAAAGCCTTGCAACTCAGAGTACTTGCTTACTCAAAGAGATTGATAGCATCAGCCACCCCCATCCTACCCTCCCAGTTTGTTAGAAATTCAGACAGGCCCCAGACCGCTGAATCAGAATCTGCACTTTAACAAGGTCCTTGGTGATTCAAGGGTAAGTTAGAGCTTGAGAGGCACTGATCTAGGTCCTAGATTCTAGGGCATCCCATTATTGTATTTGAGTTCCATGAATTATCCAAAAGACCCAAGACACGGCTCTCCCTCTTCCTTCCACCCATTTCTCTTCTGTTCCTTTCTCTCTTCCTCCTTCTCCTTCTTAGCCTCTTTCTCTCTCTCTCTCTCTCTCTCTCTCTTCCTCCCTGCCTCCCTCTCTTCTTTTTCTCCTCTCTCCCCCTCTAGGATATATGCTAGGAAAACAGAGACCTTTAACTCACGCATTTTTATGCGTATTTGCAAAGCCAAATAACTCTGCCTACATGGAGCAGAAATCTGTAAAGGAGCTGGAAGGGGGGCATGGAAAGGTGGCAGAGATCATTCTCTCCACCGAGTTGGAGCAGAGTGAGGAGGAGAGATGCAGGTGGACGTGGGAAGGTGTGAGTTTTGCCTCCCTCCTCTGCTAGGCTGAAGTCAGTCACTGAAATCTCATCACTTACTGAAGTTACTGAACAAGAGGCACCAGGACTCTGCCCCTTGTTTTCTTTTGTTACCATTTTATTTTGAAGTAATTTCAAACATAAAGAAAATTGCAAAAATAATGCAACAGACTTCTGTATATCCTTTATCCAGATTTGCCTTTTTTTTTTTTAAGCGCTACCCCTCCCCTCAACATGGGGCTTGAACTCACAACCTCAAGATTAAGAGTTGCATGCTCTACCGACTGAGCCAGCCAGGTACCCCCAGATTCACCATTTTTAACATTTTACAATATTTCTTTGTACACACACACACACGTGCGCGCGCGCACACGCGCGAGCGCATTACCTCAAGAGGCTGTATCTATTATGCCCCTTACTCCCATCCCCCCCTTTTTTCTGTAGGGTTGGTAAGGATCATACCATATTTTCTCAAACTTGTGATTTGAGTTTTATGATTTTGGAGATTTTTTTTTAAAGATTTTATTTATTTATTTGACAGAGAGAGACATAGCAAGAGCAGGAACACAAACAGGGGGAGTGGGACAGGGAGAAGCAGGCCTCCATCTGAGCAGGGGATCCTAGGACCCTGGGATCATGACCTGAGCCGAAGGCAGACGCTTAACGACTGAGCCACCCAGGCGCCCAATTTTGGAGATTATTTATACTGATTGCTTAACAAGAAAAAAGAAATCCAAAATTCGAAATGTTAAAAAGCTTGCCTTGTCCATGAATTCCACTCTTAGAGTTAATTAGGGTTCTGTTTAGTTTTTCCTCTATGCCTGCTTAAATACTCCATCATCCTTGAGAACAAATAGGCACATTTAAGCTATCTTTCCAATCATTCAAAATCATGTAATTTTTTTTTTTTTTTGATCTGTCTGTAGGGAGAACTGACAAGGCCTAACCACCTTTTGGGTTTGAGTACGTGCAGAGATTTTTTTTTTTCGAGCTTTATTGAAATAACTGACACACAACCTTGTGTACATTTAAGGTGTACAACTTGTTGGTTTGATATATTTCTATATTAAAAAATGATTGTCGCCATAGCATTAGCTATCACATCTCCATCCCATCACATAATTAACCATTTCCATGGTAAGATCTACTCTTAGCCACTTTCAAATACACAATACAGTATTGTTCACTTTAATCACCCTGCTGTACATTAGGTCCCCATGTACATTAGATCTTATAACTGAAAGTTTGCTCCCTTTGACTAATACCTCCCCATTTCCCACATCCCTCAGCCCCTGGGAACCACCACTCTATTCTGTTTCTCTACTCCTAATACGTTAGTGTATATTTCCTAAAAACAAGAATATTCTCTTAGGAAATCACAGAAATTTAACATTGATAAAATACTATTACCTAATCTACAGTCCATATTCCAGTTTTATCAATTGTCCCCAAATGTCCTGTACAGGAAATTTTTTTCTGAAACAGGATCCAGCCCAGGTGCTTGTTATATTTGATGGTCATATCTCTGTAATTTCTTTTCATTTGGAACATTTCCTCAGCTTTTGTCTGCTAAAGACAAAGAAAGATGAGGTGACATTCTAGAACAGTAGAGACCAATCATGAGACTTTTTCATTATTAGGTTCAGATTATACATTTTAGGCTTGAATACCCCACAGGCTATTCTGCCTTTCTGCCTCTGGTTTTTTTCTAAACTACAACTCGGTGAGGTTCAGCAAGCTCACGCAAGAAATGTTTTTACAGGATTGAGACCAAGGACTCGGTATAAAAATTTCAGATTCTCCATCCCATTACTCCTTGCCCTGTAGGCTAAAATATTTTCCATACCCTGGTTGAAACAGCCAAAAAGTTCTGTGCAGTAGTGGAAATAGTCCGCCTTTTAGATAAGGGCGTGGATTCGGGAAATGCGGGAATCGGCGGGGAAGGGGGAGGCGGCCAGGCTCTCAACAGACATGACTCAGCAGGAGGCCCGGCACTGGCCTCTTGGGGGGTGTCTTGGGGAAAGGAATATGAAAATTCATCAGAAAGCATAGGCCCTGGTATTAGGTAATATTCTTCTGGCTACTAATAACAAAAAACCGATTCTCCTTATCTTGTAAGAAAGCGAATATATTGGAATATACTAGTTGGAATATACTAGAGTCTCACTACTCAAAAGTGTGGTCCCTGGACCAATAGCATTAGCATCACCCGGGAGCTTGTCAGAACTGTGGAGTCTTGGAGTGCCTGGCTAGCTCAGTGGGTAGAGCATGTGACTCTTGATCTCAAGGTTGTGAGTTCAAGCCCCACCTTGAGTGTGGAGCCTACTTAAAAAATAATAATAATAATAAAAAGTGCAGAACCTCAAGCCCCACCTTGGAACTATTAAGTGGCAGTCTGCAGTTTAGCAAGATATCCAGGTGATTCACCTACGTGTTAAAGTGAGAAGCACTGACATGGGGTGGGGCAGGAAACTCAAGATGCTGGCAATAGGTGCAAAGCAAGCCTTAAGATGCAAGAACCGGTGCAACCCTGGAGCTGTAGGAGCACACGACACTTCCTGTTAGAGTCCTCTGCTAAGGAGACTTAGCGCAAAGTCATGGAGATGAAAAGTACAGCACAGGGAATATAGTCAATAATACTGTAATAATAATGTACAGTGACCAATGGGGACTACACTTATTATGGTGGGCAGTAATATATAGAACTGTCAAATCATTATGTTGTACACCTGAAACTAATATAACACTCTAGGTCAACTATACTTCAATAATAATTTTTTTAAGATTTTTTTTTATTCATTTGAGAGAGTGAGCAAGTGCACAAGCAGCGGGGAGGGTCGGAGGGAGAGGGAGAAGCAGCAGACTCCCCACTAAGCAAGGAGCCTGATGCGGGGCTCGATCCCAGGACCCCGGGATCATGACCTGAGCTGAAGCAGATGCTTAACCGACGGAGCCACCCAGGTGCCCCGATAATTTTTTTTAATTAAAAAAAATGAAAGAAGATTCAGCACAAGTGATCCCCACCTCTAGTCTCCAAATTCAAAATTCCCAGTTCCTGGTGAAGTAGTTTCTGTTGGTGCCCTAACCGTGGCCCTCAGCCTGCCCTGAAGATCACCTGTGCACCATTCTCCTATATGTTTATGGCTTCCCACACCTTCTCTTTGTCCAGAGCTGTTCTCTGGCCACTGTCTCAAGCCAGCAGGTATACAAAGTTCATGCCCCCAGAAGTAGCCCTCTTAGAATAAGAGATGGACTTGGCATACGTGCCTCAGCCTCCTCACCCCTCAGCAGGATAGCGTGGTGTCTACACAGCCTCTCAAGCGTCCCAGGAAGACTGAGGCCCGGTTGCCCGCAGTGGTCACTCCCTCTTGCACAGCATGCTGGGGTCCTGTTGTACCGGCCAAGAGCCATTTGTTAAATTTTCAGAACCTGTGCAAGCTCAGAGCCATTATTAAAATAAATTATATTAAAAACAAAGGTAAGTGGCACCTGCGTGGCTCAGTCAGTTAAGAGTCTGCCTTCGGCTCAGGTCATGATCTCAGGGTCCTGGGATCGAGCTCTGCCTTCGCTCCCCGCTCAGTGGGGAGTCTGCTTCTCCCACTCCCTCTTCCCCTTCCCTCACTCATGCTCTCTCTCCCTCAAGTGAATAAATAAAATCTTAAAAATAAAAATAATTTAAAAATTAAAAAAAAACAAAAACAAAGATAATACATACTCAAACTTGCTTCCTAATTGCTCTTAAGGCTATTTACACCTTTTATATTTGCATGGTGGAAATGTTGTATAGTGAGGTACAATTGTGCATTTCATCACGGCTCAGCATTTAGTGATGTTATGTTGGTAGCTGAAGCATGGCCATGGTGGGAGTATTGATAACCATGGAAATTGGCAAATGCGATTTTTTTTCCTGGAGAGTGAATTATTAAACATTTACCATCACACCATGGACTTACACATTCTTTAGTGGCTCTTCTCTGTTCCTTGTCCCCTTCCTCACTTCATAATACTTTCTGAGATCACCATGCAAATAAGTTACTTGCATACATATCTTTGTCTTTGAGTTTGCTTTTGGAGAAATGCATACTAAAACGATAGGAGAGAAAAATCTGATTTTTCCAAGCAGATACTGCTGCTCACTTCTGGATCAATTAGCGACAGCCAGGGAGGTTGCGTCTCTTAGCACAAAGCTGCCACCACGTATCTACCCTTAGAGAGTGCAGTTTCTAAGCAATGAGGAATTGCTGTGAGCCCCCTAGGCGCTGCAAGGGAGGCCTGACAGAACTCTCAGCCTGGTGAAAATTTACTTCTAAGGAGACATTAGGGGAAAAAGAAGCTGGTGTGGAATTCATTAGAGAAAGGAATTGAATCTCCTACTTAGAGGAGCTGGTGTGTATTAGGTGTGTGAAATTCCTGGGTTTCAGCATAGGTCAGTGGTTATCAGACTTTAGAAATTTTAATCCAACAAAGTCAATTTTTTAAAAATTCTGGATCTAACAAAGGATTGCCAACTTTTAATATTGACAAATAGAACATATAAAACATAAAATATATATAAAAACATATAAAATATCTGCCATTTACTAGCCATGTGAACTTGACCTCGCTACGCTCCAGCTTCCACAGTACTAAATGGTAGTAACAATCTACCCGTGGTATAAGAAAAGGAAAACTATTATAAAACAAAACAAACAACTGTCATTTCAATTTTAATGGCTATTTTTAACCTTTAAAAAGTAGAATAAATAGTATTTATTACAGGGTATCTTTTTATGTGATAAATTTGGCTTCATGGAGAATTTATGACATTTCTTTTGTATTTCTCATTTCTCTTCTGGCTAGTGAATGTGTCTCCAAGGAATCATTACTCGTCCACACTGACTTTGGGGAAATCACTCTTCTGGGCAGAGTTCTAATGTTTTTACAGTATACAAAGAGATAATCTCTGAAGGGAACAAAAATAAAGAAAGAAATGAATGTTTTCATGGCAGGGATGCGGTGGAAATCACACCATCCATTTTTCAGAGACTCTTCTTTCTGCTTCCCTCTGTACATCTATTCTGCCTGTCTCTGCCTCTTCCAACTGCCTTCCCCTGTTGACTCATCTTGGACTTGCCCTGATTATTTACAACCTTCTGGCCTAAATACATAGCACTTATGGAGGACTTCCTTCTCAGTGTCTGTTACGGGATGAACTGTGACCCACAAAAAGACAAGCTCAAGTCCAACCCCCACCTCTGTGAATGTGACCTTACTTGGAAATAAGGGTCTTTGCAGACATAATCAAGTTAGGATGAGGTCATTAAGGTTGGCATGAATCCAGTATGACTGGTGTCCTTAGAAAAAGAGAAGAAGAAACACAGAGACAGACACACAGGGGAAAGATGACATGAAGACAAACACACAAGGAGAATGCTATGTGAGGATGGAGGCAGAGGCTGGAGTGAGCGATCCATCTACAAGTCAAGGAACGCTGAGGATTGCTGGCAACACCAGAAACTAAGAGAAAAACGTGGAACAGATTCTCCTAGTGCCTTCAGAGACAGCATGTTTCTGCTGGCACCTTGATTTTGCTCTTCTGGCATTCAGAACTGTGACAATAAGTCTCTGATGTTTTTAGCCACTGACATTGTGGTACTTTGTTACAGGAGTCCTAGGAAACTATCACAGTATCCCAGCTAAAGTTGCTGAGAGAAGCTGCTCGGGTGTCTAACCCTGGTCCAATCAGAGGCCAGCTTTGCTTCCCAGCCTGAGCAACAACGAGTGGGGCAGTTTGACCTACACGTGTCATATAGGAAGGCTGGCAGTCTAGGACCCACTTGGAGAAAGGCCTGTGAGTGTGGCCAGTGGCTTGAAGACACAGACGGAGAAGCAGGACTCTTACTCTCTGTCTCCATTGGCTTGCAACTTGGCTTTCAGGAGGGAAAATGAACCCCAGAGTTTCTCATTTCTGCAGCCATACTGAGAAACTCTCCATCTTTTATCATGGAGGAAACGGAAGCTTTCCAAGGTTGACTACCAATCGCTAAAATAATGTTGACCAATACTGCCTTATTTTGATAAAATATCTTAATTTCTCCATGCCAACCATTCTTGCAAGATATGGTTCCACGGGAGAAGAAACGTGGTCTGATTAATGAACTTACTTATTCCAAGGCACAAGTATGCCAAACAAAATGGGCTGTTCATAAAAATATTAATCTGGGCCCTTTATGGCAGCAACAAGCAGGAGAGAGATTCAAAAGAAAAAAAAAAAGCCCACATCAACACCCAAAGATATTGTAAGTGGTGTATTGTTTCTCTAATCAGATTGAAACAGCTGAAATGGGAAAAATCTTTTTCTGAGGCTTTTTTGCCATTCTTGAAATTCCTTCGACATTGCACTGGGAAAATAGACCTCACGACATGCAGAGCCAAGTGATGAATCATTCTCCCTAAATAAAGAAATAAAACCTGAATTTGAGCCAAACCAGTAAATCCATTTTCTTTCAATCTAGGAGTCGTGATGTGCTGGTAAATATCCAACAACCAGCTCTCTAGAGGGAAAGGCTCTGATTTGCAGTGCTTTCTGGTTTCTGACTCCCACGTGGCTCATTTCAAGTCACCAACCTAAAGAGAGTGAACTTGAGGTTGGGAAGAGGTGTGCACGACCCATTCACGAGCTAGCTCCTCCCTGCTATTGCTTGGGAGTTCATTTTAATAGGTTGTACTTGACATCTATAGAGAAATTTAAAAAAGATGTTTTCTTTAGACTGTTTCACATAAGAACTCCTTCACAGCCAACGTTCTTTTTTAATCTTTACACTTGATGAGGTCGAAGCAATCTTAGGTTTATAGGCTGTAAAATTGAATGCCTAAAAGGATGAGGTGTTTATAAAGCCAGGTAGCGGAGCTGAACTCAGCAAGTTATTTGAACTCGATGGACTTTGTTTCCTTTGCTGCAGAATGGGTTAATAAAAGTATCCTAAGATGGTTGGGAGGGTTTAATAAAATAGTGCATGTAGGGAGCCTGGGTGGCTCAGTTGGTTAAGCAACTGCCTTTGGCTCAGGTCATGATCCTGGAGTCCCAGGATCAAGTCCCGCATCAGGCTCCCTGCTCAGCAGGGAGTCTGCTTCTCCCTCTGACCCTCCCCCCTCTCATGTGCTCTCTCTCCATCTCTCGTTCTCGCTCTCTCAAATAAGTAAATAAAATCTTAAAAAAAAAATAAAATAAAATAGTGCATGTAAAATTCTTAGCACGTTGTCTGGTATGCAGTTCTTCCCTATTTCAAATGCAATAAATACTCATTGTAGAACATTAGAAAGTACCAAAAGGCAAAAAAAGAAGAAAATGTATTATTATTATTTTTTTAAGATTTTTATTTATTTATTTGACAGAGAGAGAGACAGCGAGAGAGGGAACACAAGCGGGGTGAGTTAGAGAGGGAGAAGCTGGCTTCCCGCCCAGCAGGGAGCCCGATCCGGGGCTCGATCCCAAGACCCTGGGATCATGACCTGAGGGGAAGGCAGACGCTTAACAGCTGAGCCACCCAGGCGCCCCAAAAGAAGAAAATTTAAAATATTAACTGCTAACAACGTTGGTGCAAAATTCTGGTTCTGGCTTAGTATGACTCAGGAAGGGCAGGCTGAGCATATGAAACACTTTTTCAGTGATGAAGCATTTGAGCAATTGTTGAGTTCAATTCTGTTTGGATCATGATGGGAGCTTAGGTTGCATACCGATGTATGCAAATGACTTTAAAAAATAAATTAGAGCAGGAATAATAATGTCATTGTCACTCGAGTGTGCTATGATATTCTCTCTGGAGTGGGAGTCCTAAGAAAGGAGATGTAGCCAAGGCCCAGGGTCGGGATGCCCATGGGGACACATGGTGGCTGTAAGTTATACCCCCCATGAACGTTGCAAGAGAGATGGGACTTGGCCTATAGGACACAGACAACATATGCCAACAATATTTAAATAGAGGTGAGTAGATATCCTGGAGGAAATCTTGGTTTGGCTGAGTTTGGCATACAGTGAAATTAGCACTATTTTGAGGACAAAAAGAGATTTTTGGCTATTACAGGATTCTTAGGTCTCTGAATTCCTTAAAATTTCCAAGATGAGTTTTTATCTACAAAACGATTTTGGGTCGTTTGCCTTACACAATGGGTGCCTGCTTTGGCCCTAATTCTATAATTTGAATGTTGAATGGGTGACTTGGCAGGGGCTTCTCTGGACTGCGATCTGATACCTAAGGAAATAGCCCCTGATTTTAATGACAAGTCTTCTCAGGTTCAGAGGCCATTTTCCTATGGAACTTTCCTGTCATAAACTCCCTACTGGGAACTTCTCTCCCCAGACTCAGTAAAATAAACATTTCTAAAGCCAAACAGTTGAATTTATCAACACTCATTTCTCTTGTTAGCTGGGTAAGAAAATAATTTGAGAGACGATTTCCATTTCTGATGGACTTTGGTTGACTACACACACTAGAATTTAGTCTTCTAATCATGCATCATAGATACAATGTCTGTATTAAATGAAGGAAGGCCACTGCATCAGATTTTAAAAACCCAGCCTAGTAGTTAGTTAGATCTTCAGAAAAAAAGATGCCCCCAACGTTCAAACTGCCATCACTTTTCATAGGTCCTTGGTGTTTTCTTCCTCTTCTTTAGGAAACTATTTTGATTATTTTAATTTTTGATGGCTCAGCATTTTTAGGTATAGTCACATTAATGGATTGCATGGTAAGGTGGATGAATCCCAAGCGGTTTGGATGATACTCACCCTCTCTCCATGCCCCTTGGGTTGGGACTTACAATTGCTTTTTTAGGAGGAAAATGCAATAAGGAACATAGCCACAGCATACACTTATTTTCATGGAAGGAAGACAAGGTTCTCTTTAGCCTAGCTGGACTAGGATAATCAGTTTGTTCTGTTGCCTTGGAATCCAAACTCGGAGGCCTATCTGGGCCAGGAAGGACATGTGAAACGTATGATTAGGACAATGGATGAGTAACAGGGAGGGGTGGGGTCTATGCTGGACTAGGGTGTGTATTCAAAATTAAATTTAAAACACCACCACCACTACGTGAGCCATATGTCCAGGGCTGTGGGTCGGAATGTCATCTAACTCAACGTCAGTGTTGATAGCCACAGCACCGCTCTCATAAAATGAGGTGATGTGAGTGCAAGGGGAGGCCATACCATGGAACCCATAGCAGCTGAATCCCTGCTTCTCCAGGGGTTAGACACAACATGGCTTAGGATTTAATGTTGACAGCTAGAATTGACAAACTTGCTTTAATACTTTTTCCTGAAATTTTCAGTGATTTCTATAAGCATGTTTATATCCGCTCTGTGCCAAGCACTGTGCTGGGATGTGAAGATCAATAATACATAGTCCTTGCCCTTGAGAGCCTAATTATAGGAGGGCAAAGTAGAGATCTAACCGATAAAAGCAATCAAGTGTTAGTTCTCACTCTCATTTTTGTTTTATAGGAAAAATAACAATGGCATAGTGTAAGCCAACAAGTTGGGAGTACAACAAAGAGCAGAATCATTGCCTCTATCTCCCCCATCTAAATCATTCACATAATAAATGCACCACTATTGCCAAGAACCTCTGCCTTCCTGACTTCAATCTGGGCTCTCTGGCGTGCTGCCAGCTGGGAGGGAGCAGCTGGGATTTTGAGGCTGCTGTGTGGTAGTGGAGCTGTTAGAGTCCTTTTGTTCAGAGGAAGGATATGCCCAGAAAACAACAGCTCCTTCTGTGGACCGTCATCAATATTTTCACTAAAATGATAAAATGGTAGCCAGTCAACTGTTGAACAATTTGAGCAGTAAAGGGGATTCCCTTGGGGAATCCATTTTAACGCAGAATGCGCAAGACTGAGAGGCATTTGGAAAGACAAAAAATAATAAGTGGAAAAGGCTAACAACAAAATGGCTTAGCTCAGCATTTTCTGATATAACTTGTACTTCTTAATTTTACAACATCTTGATTCCTAGAGTCCATAAGGCAGATGCCTTCCAGAGTTGTAATTATGTTTACGTTACACATGGTAATTTTTCTTCAGAGACTGTTTCATGATATTCAGTTTTACCAATGTATTGGTCATTTACAGATGGTATCCTACTACCCTAAATATGAAAATTTGAGCTGACACCTATACGGGGCTGGTTAGTGACCCACAATGGGGCCCACAGATGACTTACAGATGAAAAGTTACTTTAGTCAAAATCAAATTGAAGATGTCCCCAGTTATGAAAAATGGTTATTTATATACTCAAAATGTCAGAGATGCTGAAGGGGAGGATTCAAGTCTAGGTCTGGCCCCTAAATCTAGAGCTTTTCCATCAATATCATTACTGTAACCAAGCCAGCGTTTGTTCCTTGGTGGGTCACAGAAATTACACCAGGTGAGTTGCTGCACAAAGAAAAAAAACTTTATTTGCAGCAAATAAGGAGATGACATAGGACAGCTTCCAAAGTCATGAATCCCTGAGGATGGGTGAATGTGTACCTTACATTTAGGCTTAGGATGAATATTTAGATAGGGAAGCCTTGTCAGTGTGTATAGGGGCAGGCATAAGGTAGCGAATGCACTTCAAAGAAACATGCCTATACGTACATTGCATGTTCTGTAAATGAAGCTGAGACTCCTCCTTGGGCAGAGATTTTAGTATTATAATGAGGTAAAAGTAATGGTCCAGAGTCACTCCATGGTCCCTCTGCACAGGCTAAAGTAGGGGTTTAGCTCAAAGGGTCTGGGTGGTCTGGGCCAGGAGGTCTTGTTAAGGCAGTTGCTATCCCCTGAGGGGTGGTTTCAGGTTTCATTTGCCTGAGTTAAGAGGAAACTACAGTGAGTACAAGCAGGTAGGCAGTAAAGGTCAGATCTTGGATCCTGGCTGGTGATATTACCACCTTTAAAAAAATTAAGGTATAAAGTGAGATCATGCAGTGTTGATTTTAGACAAATGAGATAACATATTTCATTATGTAATCAAATAAGATGTTAATCTTTTGTAAAATTCAATACACATGGAGTCCTTCTGGAAATAATGAGTAAATTAACCTCATTAACCATGTTTTTGAAAAATTATAACATTCCACAGAAGTGGCGGGGGGAAAGAGTATATTCTCTATATTCTATTTCAAGATTTCAATCAGAATGGGAAATATATGATGTAATCTAAATATATTGCACTATTAAAGAATTTCTAAGCAAGGTTTTGTAAAATGGCATCTCTAGGAGTACCTTCTTTCCCTGTGTGGGTCCAAGTTTCTCTGTTCTTATTATTCTTCCAATCATCTAATGCTACTGGTTTGTTTTAGATCTTGAAGAAGTGCCTCAACTTCCAGCCCACTGATGGCATCTTTCAAATATGTATAATTCTTCTATAATTTCAGTAGGACTTAGGGAAGGAACATGGATTGGATCCATCAACTCGAACTATGAACATCAGACAAATAAAGCTTGACTAAGTGGTGATCACAGGAAAATAAAGATCTATTATAAATATTTAAAGGAAGCAAACTCGAAGGGAAGAAATTCATCACTGAGGTATGACTAACAACAGAGAAATGAAATTCCAAGCTATTAGGAAATGTACAACAGCAGACTTGAGCAGATAATGGTACATAATTGGGAGGAAATTTTAATTCTTTAAGAAATTTGGGATTAAAAGTGCCATCGAAAAACCAATGCATTCTGTGCCTAACACAAAGCATACACTTAATAATTATTTAGTAACTGAATGGGTGACGTTGTCAGAAATGCCCTGGGATCTCATCCAAGCTGAAATATCAAGTGTGGTTGTGAGCACTTTGATTTATGAAACTAGAAACTCTTTCTAAAGCTAGAGTTTATCTAATACAAATGCTTTTTTGCTTTTTTTGTTTAAGATTTTATTTATTTGACAGAGAGAGACACAGCAAGAGAGGGAACACAAGCAGGGGAGTGGGAGAGGGAGAAGCAGGCTTCCCACAGAGCAGGGATCCCGATGCGGGGCTTGATCCCAGGACCCTGGGATCATGACCTGAGCTGAAGGCAGATGCTTAACGACTGAGCCACCCAGGCGCCCCACAAATGCTTTTTTTAGCAGGCCCATTCCAACCAATTTGCAACACTGAGCTATCTCTTACTGTAGGAGTTCTTAAACACCCACTAAAAAGGCGATTCTTTAATTTTTAGTATCTCACTTGATTTAAATGAAATATTGATAATGTAATTTTATGTTAGAAGTTAACCAGAAGTTAACTTTGACGCTGGGAAGGTAACAATTTAAGTTAGGTAAGTGGCAAATGCTGATTAATTTTTCTGGGACCTTCAAAAGAGAGAAAAACTTTGCTTTTTTTTGTTTTTGGTAGGGCTGATTTTTCACAAAATAAGAAAGGACAACATTTGCAGAGAGAGTCTGTCTTGCTTTGGGAAAAGTGCCTTCAAACTTTAATTTGCATACAAATAACCTGGGGATCTTGTTAAATGCAAATTAGATTGGGCAGATCCGAAAAGGTCCTGGGAGTGCAATTTTGACAGCTCCCAGGTGATGCTGCGGGCCTTGTAAGATTTTGCGTAGCAAAGGTATAAACGCTCAAACACCTTAGGTCACTCAATTCTCGTCTTCAACTTTAAAGATTTGGTCCAAATGTGCTTGCTGTTTTGTAACGAAACAAAGTTTCCAGAAAACACTAGGCCTGCTAATTTCCTTCACTTTTGAATGGCAAAAAATGCATTTCAGAACTGAAGCTCCGGCCTCCACGACTGGTCGTCCTAAGGTGGCTTTGGGGACCAAGGAATGCGCCTAAGACCCCAGTCCGGATGTCGGCCCTGCACCTAGCTGGGCTCCTGGTCTGCGGAAAACACTCACAGGATGGGGGGACCCCGGGGATACCCCGGCGCCCCCGGTCGCAGACGACAGCCCTTTCCAGGAACGCGCGGGCCCGTGCCCCGCGCGCGGCCGCCGATTGGCCAGGAGGGCGCCGGCGTGACGTCAAGCCCCGCCCCATCGCCCCTCAGGCCCCGCCCCGCGGGGCGGCCTGGTGGTTTGGTCTGGAGCAGCTGAAACCGGTTTGAGCGGAGCCGCTTCCTGCCGCTCGGCGCCGCCGCGGGCTGCCTGGGGGAGCGCTGGCGAGGCGCTGACGGCGGGCGCCCGGCTTCTCGGCCCGCGGCCCTCGCTCTCGAGCGCAGCGGCGGCGGCGGCGACGGCGGCGACGGCGCGGACCCGCGGAGCAGGCAGGTGAGGCGGGCCGCCAGGCCTGGCCCGGCGCTCGGTGCGGAGGCCGCGGCGGCAGCTCACGTGGCGACCAAGCTGTCAGGGCGGCCCGGCTGGGGATGCGGCGGGGCGAGGGGTGGGCAGGGGGCCCCGGCCCCGGCCCCGGCCCCGGCGGGCACTGTCCCCCGGGGAAACACTGGCCTGGACGTTCGCGCCGGTACGTCGGTGGGCAGCCTCTATGTATTTCGACTTTTATTGTTTGCTCCCACGATTCCGCTGGGCTGCCTGGTGCTTAGTTCCCCTCTGAAAAATTTGTACAGTATTTTCCCTGCCAGAATTCATAGAGCCTAAGACCACCACGAGTATACGAACTTAAGGAACGAAGAAACAAAAATTGCCACTGAAATCCGTTTGTGCACCCCTAACCCGCAGCATGCCCCTCGCTCACCGCTACTCGATCCGTCTGTGCGTAATTCGTAGTGTTTTGGCAACTGCTTATTTTCTGAAATTGCCTAACCACGTAGTCGAAGGCATGCTTGTATAATCCAGTTATTCCAAAAAACCGAAGTGCCTTCTTATCCTAAGGAGAGGTCCCAGGAATAGACATCTTTGCTCTCCGTGCAATTTTGGGAAAGCTGCACCTTCTCTCCAAAACTGCTCTTGGCCCCAAGCTCTTCAGATTGCCTTCATGACCTCTGGGGGAAATCCTCGATCAGTTAGGGGCTTCATCAGCCCCCTCTCACCCCGCTGCCCCGTCATAAAGGAAATCGTTCATGAATTCAGTCATGAATTGCAGAGAATTCTTTCATTTTGAAGCAGCTGTGGAGTCCGATATAGTGCCGACATAGAAAAAGATTGAACCGAGCAGGATGTTTAGACCTGATGATGTTTTCTTCATACTCTTCTGTGGCCCTCCCTGTTCGCGCCTAGTAACTACCCCCCTTCTCTACCTCTTCATGTTTCTCCCTCTTGCTACATTTCTGACAGTTGTGACTTAGCTAAGAAGTAAATACAAGCTATCTGTCCTTTTTTCAACACCTGATGGTCTGGATACAGATGATTCAGGATAAAGCAAACAGGTAAAACTGCACATGGCCTAATCTGTTCTGGACTTGAGAACTAGGGAGAACCAATATTCTACACAAAATAAGACTTAGGAAAGTTCTGTTGGGAAAAATAATGACCACAAAAGAAATCTCACAGTGGCAGAGTAAAATTTGGTACTTACAAAAAGTACGTTGATGAATCAAATCCTGGTATGTAATCTAACCAGGGAAAGCATATGAACTATACATGAAATAATATCAAGACAAAGTGAAATGGAAAACATTTGGAAAACTTTTACTGCATTGCTTAGAAAGTTGAACCAGCAATAAACCTGGCTTAGTGAAATCTCCAGAAATGCTTTCTTTGTGAAAATCCATTCATGTCTGCATACATTTGTTTAAAATATTGGCTCAAGTATAGTGGGGTCAGACTAGTGGGGTCATAATGATCCTCCCAAAGGATTAACAGAAATTAACTTAGGAAAACATAGGCATTTCATATATTCCTTATGGCCAGTTATGAGGACCAAAGCTCCTGGAGTCTAGGAAAGAGTAAGACTTGGAAAAGGCTTTTTTCTTTGAAAAAATTTGAAGGAAGACAGAGATGTTCTTTTTGGCCAGAAAAACACATTTTAACTAAAAATATCTGTGATTTCAATATAGCTGTAAACTAAATGTTCCTGTACCTTGGTTTGCTTAAATACCCCTTTTGTTCCCCAAGCTGGTAGACCAGTAAGGTCTACCTATGTGTTGGGATAGTTTCTTTGACCAAAAAAATAGAGTAAAATTTATTTTGGCAGGTAGTGTAAACTCTGAAATATTTCTTGAATGTAAATTACAATGTCATACTTTACTAATTGCTTAAGTCTTTAAAAAAGTGTTAAAATACAGTTAGGTGCTACTCAAAATCTCAGATGAGAATACTGTTTGATATTTATCTTCAAAAAGCACAAAATGGAAGTTATATATAAAACAAATTGAGTTGAGGGGCGCCTGGGTGGCTCAGATGGTTAAGCGTCTGCCTTCGGCCCAGGTCATGATCCCAGGGTCCTGGGATCAAGCCCCGCATCGGGCTCCCTGCTCAGCGGGAAGCCTGCTTCTACCTCTCCCTCTACCTGCTGCTTCCCATGCTTGTACACTCTTTCTGTCAAAAATAAATAAAATCTTTAAAAAAACAAACAAATTGAGTTGGTTAAATTACATTTATAGTCAGCTCATGTACATGAAAATGACTAGATTTTTTTCACCTTACTCTTGTTTTGTGTATATCTGGAAGACCTCCCCTGTCCAAGTTGGGATTTTTTTTTTTTTTTTGCTTATTTGGAAGAGGAAGTGTTGGTGGGTGTGTAAATTTTGCATTCTGCAACAGTACAGTATTTTACTTTGTCACTACTGTTTTGGTGGTAGCTGGGTGCCAAAATTGTGCGCGCCAATCCTGCACCAGAATTTTGGCCTCTGTCCACGATCAAGTAAACTGATGTAGGAGCAGCTCCCCAGGCTTTTATTTGGTATGGTATTAAATTGTGGAGGGGGAAGAGAGGAAATTAAATCACACTATAGGACTTTTGGCAATCCAAGCGAAAAATGATGCTTTGTTGACATCCAGGGAGGTTTTGGGGGGGGGTATGTTTGTGCTTGTGTATGTGGTTTTGTACAGTACATTTACTGCAGCTATTACTGTAACTGTTACCAAGTTACTATAGACACTTTTACAAGCAACCTTAAGAATGAAAGTCAATTTTAATAATCAATTGAATTTATGTAAGTTTCCCATTTAATGCAGTAGAAATTTAGAGGTAATTTTGTGCCAGTTGTTGATTTTAATACATAGGAATAATTACATTTGATTTCCCTAAAATTGGCTAAAATAGATATTTAGAATTGATCAGAAAATAGTTGAGTAGCAACTATGTAATTATGTAGATGAGATTATGTAGTCCTTTGTTGAAAACTGACAGTAAATACTGGGTGAAAGTAGAAGTTGTAGGTTGAGATTAAGGTTGGTTATGCACCAGTTTTGCTGGATGATGGGGCTTTTTGCTGTGTATCAAAATTCAGTTACGTAAAAGCCAAGCTCTTTTGCTAGTCTTGAGGTTTCTTTATATGACATAAATTAAATGTAAGAGTGTGGTGTTTAAGTGAACTATTTAATTATTAGAAAAGGAAATATTCCTATTCTAGAGTTAGTACTCTGATTCTTATCAGATGTCAGATTAAAGGAGAGCTAATAAGATACTTGGATAATGATTGCTTAATGAGGGGGTTAACAGTCTACAGCTATTTTTAGTTTTAGAACATTCTTTGGCAGTCCTAGAACTGAATGTATATGCTTTAAATAGATTGTGTTTGTTCTGAGACACAAATTATTTTGATCAAGGACAGGATTTTCTCTAGTGCACGGTCTTGGGTTTTCTAACTGAAATGGTAGAGTTATCAAATAGGGAATTCTGTGTGAAGGTGATATGAAACCACATTGACTGGTGGTCTTGCTTAATACGAATATTCAGTATTTACATTTTATCATTGGTGTAAGTGGGATGATAGTTTGTAGCCAACAGTGAGTCTGGAATTTTGACCCTCATAGCAGCCCCCTGTGGATCAGGTTTCTCAGCCTCGGCCCTATTGTTATTTGGAGCTGGACAGTTATTTGTGGAGAGCTCTTCTGTGCATTGCATGGTGTTTAACAGCACTTTGGCCTCTATCCACTGGCTGCCAGCAGTATCACTCCCAGTTGCGACAACCAAAAATGTCTCCTGACATTGCCAAATATCCCTTGGAGGGCAGAATTGTCCCCAGTGAGAACTGCTTGCTATAGATCTACCTTAGCTTGGAAGTGTAGTTACCTGAGCAGCAGTGTTCATTGAATGGTCATTGCAGAGTTGGGTATACGTTCATGGGGTGGGAAAAGGAGCAAAGGGAAAATAGAATGAATAGCTATGAAAATTACTTTTATGATTTTTAAAATAATGTATAAATACAAATAACCTTTAAGCTGGTAAACTAATGAAATGATACAGAGTAAAGACATTGGAATTATTTTAGGAATACTTGGTGAATTGGGGCACAGAATTTTGGGGAGGTTTTGGAGAAGTTATGTAAAATGATCTGCCCTTGTGTAGAGTATGTGTTCTTTCTATATATAAGTTATATAGCCTCCTTTAGAATTGATACTGTATACATTTTTTAAAAAATCTATTATCTTTCCTCAGGTACTTAAATTAGGGGGTGGTAAATCAGATTGGTTTGGCTGGGAAAAACAACCAAGAAATGAAAAATCAGCTAGAGAGAAAATGTGGATAGGACATCAGGATTAGGGGTTTAGATTTCTGTAAGTAATCGAAGTAATTCCTGGTCAGGGACATGAGGAAGAATATTTTAACTGACATAAAATGTATTATTGGGAAGACAGAATCCAAAACACGGGTTAGAATGCTTAGGATTTTGAATGAAGTTCAGACTGTAGAAAGAAAGGCATGTATGTAGGATCAATTAGAATCAACAGGGTTTGGTAATAGATCGCAGAGTTGAGACTTTAAATTTGAGTCTACAGAACTAGAGTAATAACAGTCCAGAGAAAATCTGAAAAGAGTGGTTTATGGGGGAGGGTTGTGTTTTTTTTTTTTAAGTTTTTAGTTACATTACTTAGAAGCAGAATCTGCATCTTGTTGCAGAACATAACTAGTTTGTTTCAGTGAATGGTACTGAAGTTCTTCAGTTGTTTCCTTGTTATTAAAGTTGAAACCTTATTGAAGTAGAAATTCTCTCTTGAGCCAAGTTTTTTTCTATCTCTAGTTGTTTTTTGTTTTTGTTTTGCTTTTTTTCCTCCATCAGAACATGAGCCTGGTCGGGAAAGATAGGTTGATTTCAGAACAGCTGCTTATCAGAAGAGAAAGTTTGTAACGAGAATCTTGAATCCTTAAAAAAAAAAAAATGTTTGGACACTTGTTTTGCAATTTTTCTGGTCCCTACACACAGAATAGGTTTTAACGTTATGCCTTAAAAATTGCTAGGTACTTCCTAAATAATTCATCCTTTATAAGTTTTCTGAAATCTTTTGTTCACAGTTTTGATTTATTTATTTTTGGTTTTTGTTTTGTTTTTTAATTTGTTTCTAGGTGGTAGCTATCTAGAGCTAGGATTTTTATATATTTTAAGTGACATCTTCTCTTTTTCTTCCTAGCTCAACATTGTAAAATAAATCCATCAGAATGACACCTTCTCAGGTTACTTTTGAAATAAGAGGAACTCTTTTACCAGGTATTGTAAAATTTTACTTTAAAACAAAATTTTACATGAGTATTTTTCTTATCTTGATTTTCTTAAATATGCAGTTTGTTATTACAGTAGGACTAATTTTTAGATGAAACTATCGTTAGGACTTACCTGATTTTTCAGAAATGTGCTTGGAGTATAGTATACTTAAGGGGGCGCCTGGGTGTCTCAGTCGTTAAGCGTGGGCCTTTGGCTCAGGTCATGAACCCAGGGTCCTGGGATCGAGCCCCGCATCGGGCTCTCTGCTCAGCGGGAAGCCTGCTTCTCCCTCTCCCACTCCCCCTGCTTGTGTTCCCTCTCTCGCTGTGTCTCTCTCTCTCTGTCAAATAAATAAAATCTTAAAAAACAAAAAAAGAAAAGAAAAAAACCATACTTCCCCAAATAGTAAATGTTTTAGTCTCATATTTTCCAAGAAAGCTGTGAATTTATTTAATTTTGCACAGGACGAAGATAGTTGGACTAACCATGAAAATGAGGGAAATTTTGTTAGTGCAAGAAGTTGGTGAACTATTTGGTTAAGATAACTTTGTTCTCTATTTGTAAATTTTTTGGCTTATTGTATGTTTGCTGTTTACTAAAGCAGTGTGAAGTAATTTTAGGATAAATAGCATATCAAAATAGTATCACGCCTAGGGTATGTATCTCCTTATTTAATATACTCACTATACTGGCCAGTTCCTCAAATCTGTTACATTCTTTCCCTCTTTTGGGCCTTTCACAAATGGTTTCCTCTGTCTAGATCTGTGGCCTCCCTTCTCCCCTTTAACTCTCCTTAATGCCAACCCCACATTTAGCTAGGTTAGGATCCCTGTGAAATTCAGGGTTCCAGGACTTTTTGTAGTACCTTACAGATTTTATGGAATTATTTGAGTAATTTTGTTTATGGATAGATTGTAAGCTCTGTGAAAATGTGACTTTGTCTTGTCATGCTGAGTGCATGCACCTAACACAGTACCTGGCTCAGAATAGGGGTAAATATGTGTTCAAAGAATGAATAAATGATTCACTCTATATATTCAGCATCTTTGGTCTAGCAGCCATCAGAGTGATGTAGGAAAGATGTCATTCCGGTTCAAAGCCGTTGGCCAAGAAAGAATTCTTGAGACGTCTTTGGTGCAAACAGGTGGTTTTATGAAAGCACAGAGACAGGACCCGTGGGCAGAAAAGAGCTGCACCAGGGTCACGAGGAGCGGCCCGCGACATACTTAGAAGCTGGGAGGGGGTTAGGGATAGCGTAAGTCTCTGAGGAATTTTGGAAGCAAGGTTTCCAGGACCTTGAGGGGGCTAGCTATTGTTGGGAAAAGGTAATTTGGCTCAGGTCATGAACCTGAGTATACTCAGGTCATGAGTAATTTATTACTGCCTAATAAAACCTGAGTCATGAGACCCTTCAGATGTATATCGGTGGGCCATATGCTTGGGGGATGATTGCCAACACGTATCTTGGGGATGTTTAGAGGTAAAGGAAGTATCCAAAGGAATTTTTATATGTTAAAGTAGACTTACAGGATTGGGGGGGGCATCAGACTAGAATTGTCTTTTGCCCTTAGCAAAGTATTAACATCGAGGCAGTTGAGTCCCTAGAGGAATGTCACTCTGCCTCTTTCAGGGACTTGTCAGTGGGCTGTAAGTAGTAAGGAAATTTCATAATTTTTCTTCTGCCTTTGTTTCCCACATCAAGAGCAGTTGACAGAGTGTATGTTTGTCCAAGCTAAATTCTTCGCCAAGATGTTCTGGGAGAGAGCTCCCATCTCTGGGCAGGATTCTGCAGATTGAAGATTGCTAGTCAGCTGATAGGTTGGCTCACTTGGGTCAAGAGCTCACCTCTAGTCCAGTGTATAGCCTTCTCTGTGGAGAGAAGACTACAGAGTGGTATCCTATCCTTTCAGGGAATTGTACACAGGCAGTTTAAGGTAGAAGGAGCTGGCCATGTCAGGCATAGAGACCAACCACAGAATTATCCCTAGAAGGGTGAGCTTGATGAGGGTCTTGTTCTCAAGGACTAGAGGGAAGTTAGTGGTGGATGTGAATGTAAGAGAGGACCATGTACACAGCAACATGTATGACTTTGGGAATGAATATTTATATGTAGCAACAGCGTTTATCCTTTTTAATCAGAGAAGGTGGTGATAACCTAAGTTAATTACAAAACAAAATCTGGTTACTCTAAAGGATTGGTGAATATTTTGATATGAGATCTCTATATGTAACCACTCTATGCTTGACAAACATGTATTTAGAACCCCAAAAACTCCTGAGTGATTATCGCACTTGAAATTTTAGTTAAGTTTTAGACAGTCCAAGCTTATAGAATGCTCATGCAGGTGGTTAAAGCCAACTACAATTCTGGCTTTACTAGAGTAGTGCCTGAAAGCCACTCAGAATGTGGAGGAGTTTGTCTTGAACTTTGTTCTCTTGGCCTCAGTTCATTATCTTTTTCTTTATGAATTTTAATTAGAGTAATTCAGAGTGTATTGCTATGTAAGTCCAAGACTTCTCCACTTATATCCAATAATTTTTTTTTTTAAGATTTATTCATTTTAGAGAGAGCGTGTGCAAGCAGGCGCAGGGGTGCCAGAGGGAGAGGGTGAGAGAGAATCTCAAGCAGACTCCCCGCTCAGTGTGGAGCCCAACACAGGGCTCGATCCCACGACCCAAGATCATGACCCAAGCTGAAACCAAGAGTCGGACGCTCTACTGACTAAGCCATTCAGGCACCTTGAAGTTGTAGACTTTTGCTGAATGTATGTAATTCAGCAAATATAGGTGACAGCTATATTTTGGTTTGTCTATTGATGAGAAGTGTTCCGGTAAAACAATAGTCATTATTTTAGTAAGGAAAACTAGATTTTTCGCTATGTAAATCTTTGTTTTGAGGATTTTTTGTTGTTGTTGTTGTCCCCATTGCTAATTTTCTTAATCTTTAGCTTGTTAATAGCCACTCTTTGAGTTCCTGGAAAATAATGGTTACTATTTCTCTAGAATACTTACATGCATTTAGTGTGTGCCTTTTTAAATGGGAAGCTGCCTTGAAAGCAGGAACTGTGGCATGATCACTTTGTCTTCTTGGTGCTTGTTATTGGCTCAGTTAAGTGGTTGAACACATGAAGAATAGTTCATCTCTATATATCCCTCCTTTTCTTTGGTTTTGGTTCTGTAGAGGTAGGTCAAGTTAAGAATGCAGGTGTTGGTGCAGTGCCTGGGTCTGACACATGTCTCCAGGGAGGCTCCTCCATGTCTGCTAAAGGAGACTCTGCATCTGGGTGAACTAGTGGAACTGACTGCTCTTTTCATGCTTCCTAGAACTAAAATTTGAAACTTTCTTGCTTAGCCCACTATAACTGGTTGTTCTCTTTCTTTAGGAGAAGTTTTTGCCATATGTGGAAGCTGTGATGCTTTGGGAAACTGGAGTCCTCAGAATGCTGTGGCTCTTCTTCCAGAAAATGAGACAGGTGGTGAAAGGTAAGAAGGGAAATAACAGGTTACAGAATAATTGTGACATCCAGATTAGAAACTTGGGGGGTTTCTAAGATACCTTCGTATAGTTTTCCTCTTTTAATTTTTATGACCGTTCTTGCATGTGCATAGAGTGAAGTAGTTGTACAAGGTTGGTTGTAAAAAAAAAGTTTCTGTTTCTCAATTTCCCACTGCAACCGTTTTCAACTTTTGGCTGGTTCTTTTGGTAGTTACTACCATATTTCTAAATTATAGGCTTATATTGCTATTTCTTATTTTTTTTTAAGATTTTATTTATTTGACAGAGAGAGAGAGCTAGAGAGGGAACACAAGCAGGGGGAGCAGGAGCGGGAGATGCAGGCTTCCTGCTCAGGAAGCCTTATGCAGGGCTCAATCCCAGGACCCTGGGATCATGACCTGAGCTGAAGGCAGTCGCTTAACCAACTGAGCCACCAAGGTGCCCCTATATTCTTTTTTTTTTTTTTTAAGATTTTATTTATTTGAGAGAGAGATCGAGAGAGAGAGCACACCAGTGGTGGCAGGGGAGGGGCAAAGGGAGGAGGAGCAGACTCCCCGCTGAACAGGGAGCCCGATGTGGGGCTCGATCTCAGGACCCCGGGATCACGACCAGCCAAAAGCAGATGCTTAATCAACTGAACCCCTCTCAGTTACATATTCTTGATAAAAAATCTGATTTTTGCTTTGGCCTATAAAATAATTTTCTGTAGAAGAGAAGTGGAACAGGTATTTTAGTTAATGTACTGAAATGAGTTTGCAACCGACATTAAATACAGCACTAAAGTTAGCATGGGTGTATTGGTGCATTGCAGTGGGGAAAGAAGGGCCTGGGTGCTAGTTTCAGTTCTGTAGTTAACTGCAATCTTGGGCAGATCTAATTTCTCTAGCCCTGGGTTACCTCATCTGCATGGTAAAAGGGTTAGGACAGAATCAGTGAATATTGACAAAGATGGTACTTCTTCACTTGGGGATATTTGGAAGCGTTATGGGTTGTAAAGATATATGTGTGGGAGGTAAGGAGAGAGGAGATTTTAAACAGTATACAAACACATGCAGTGGCCCTAGGGAGAAACACCAGATTACATGATTATTAAGCTCAAATTGTTTTCCATGTGGAGCAGTGCTACTGACAATGTGGCCTGTGGGCCAGTGCTAGAGAAAAAAAAACTAGTTTTTCTAATAATCAATGCACTATGTGAGAAATACAGAAATTAAGAGCAATCATTTAGAAATGTTTATAGCAGTTTGACATTGCTAGGACATTCATGCATGTCATTGTGGACTCATCTCTGTTGCACTGGATACATAGAATTATTGGTTACAGGACAGACAAGCAAACAAAAACTGGTCCTTCACAACAGATAGCTTGAGGAGCACTGATGGCAAAGCAAAAGAAAGTAACAATATAGTACCATAATGCAAATTAAGGAAAAGAAAAACAGGGGCGCCTGGGTGACTCAGTCAGTTAAGCGCCTGCCTTTTGTGCGGGTCATGATCCCAGGGTCCTGGGATCCAGTCCCCCATGGGGCTCCTTGCTCAGTGGGGAGCCTGCTTCTCCCTCTGCCTGCCGCTCCCCCTGCTTGTGCGCTTGCATTTTCTCTGACAATATAAATGAATAAAAGCTTAAAAGAAATCTTTAAAACACCGTTTTCCTATTTGTCATTAGTGTGACACTTTTTCTTAGCCAATTCTCAGCTGTTTTTATAAGTAAAGTTTTATTGGTAAATAATATTGGAATCACAGAGGAATGAAATGTTTATTCCCTTCAAGTGGCTGTTTTTTCTTCCATTTTCAGATCAGTCTGAAGTAAAACCGTGTATCTTTCTGAACTTGTTCCTAGAACACACCTTGCTCTGAACACTTGAGCTGCCCTGTCACATGTCTTAAGTCCATTTCGGCCAACCTGGTCAAAGTTATGTGAACAGATGAGATAATACTTAACTACGCAACTTGAAGGGACCAGCCACTTTACCTTGCTGACGCACTTTGAAATGTAATTGATTCATATATGGCAGATAAACAGTGTTTCACATGGAGAAAGGAAGTAGATGATACAAGAGGATACAAAAAGCATTTGCCTTGAACACCATTCTTGTGTTTTAGAATTGTGTTTATTTGGATTTCAGTGTTGCGTATCTAAGCCCTTTGTACAAAGCTCTTTTTCAGAGTCTCTTAAGCTTCTCCATACCTATAAGCTTGTAGTGACGAGAACGCTGTTAGGATTTTTTTTTTTTTCAACTTAGAGATAATTTGAAAGTCATAGTATTGTTTCCTAATGCAGAAAATGTGAGTCACTTGTGGTTTTATTTGCTCTTGTAGATTTTATGGTATTTGGGGGGAAGATATGAGGTCATTCAAAATCAGGCAGGTGCACTGAGTCTCATTGCTCCTCTTTCCTGACTTTTTGAATTTCATCAGATTATGTTCATTTTTTATGTCACTGAACAGTTCCGGTTCATTTTTTTTTTTTTAAGATTTTATTTATTTGACGAGAGAGAGAGAGCAAGAGAGGGAATACAAGCAGGGGGAGTGGGAGAGGGAGAAGCAGCCTTCCCACTGAGCAGGGAGCCGGATGCGGGGCTCGATCCCAGGACCTTGGGATCATGACCTGAGCCGAAGGCAACTGCTTAACCGACTGAGCCACCCAGGTGCCCCAGTTCTGGTTCATTTTTAACTTTGCAACATTTACTTAGGGAAATGGAATAAAAAAACTCATTGCTTTGCTCTCTCCATCGCTTTTCACTTAGCGGTTCTTAACCAGGGGCGCACGTTAGACTCACTTGTGAGGGCTTTAAAAAATACACATGTCTAGATCCTACCCCTGGGAATGAGGAAGTAGGCATGAGAGAGGGGCCCCAGCACATTTTTCAGAGCTTCCGCTAATTCTACTGTACACGTCTGGCGCTGGCTTCACACACTCTGACCGATTTATGAATGAAATAGTGCTAGAAATTTGCCATTTTTTTTGTAGCAGAGATGGGAAATAATTGCACCTCAGAGTTGGTAGATACGTCTGCCTGGAATGCTGTGTTGAAAAGGATTCTGAGGCTTATCAGGGAAAAGTGCGGGTGCGTGTGCCGAGCACTTGCCGTTCTTGTTTTATCGCAGTGGCCCTCAACTAGCCTTCTATCTTCATCTACTCTGTAAAGTTTTATCAAACTCCACGTGACCGGGCTCCACCCAGACCTCTGAAATCAGAGTCTCTCAGGGTGGAGCCAGGGCATATGTATTTTATTCCTACCAGATTAATCTGATTGTTGACCATGGGTGACAGGTGGTTGTGGATATTTTGTTAGCAACCCAGGATTGAGTCCGAGTGAGGATAATGCCCTCAAGCCTGCCTTGGCAGAGCCAGGTGGGAAGCAGTGCTAGCCATCTGGTTTGGGGAAGAACATTTGGAGCTGCTGTTTATTCACTAAACTATTCATGCTGAATTAATGTTTGGGTAATGGTCTATGACAGTGCCTCACAAACTGAAGTGTTCATCATCAGAGTCACCTGGAGGCTTGTTAAATTACAGATTGCTGGACTCTCCTCCCAGAGTTTCTAATTCAGTAGGTCTAGGTGTGGCCTGAAAATTTGGATTTCTAACAAACTCCAGGGTGATATTGATGGTCCTTGGATCACACTTTGGGTAGCACTGGTCTCTGATTGGAAGGTAATAAAAATCATTTATAATCATGAGTTACAGTGACTGCTTTCCCTGTTGAGTCAAAGCTTTAGAGTAATAGTAGACTGTGTTGGCATAGAATAGGTCAGGGGAAGACACTGAGTTGAAACAATAAGATACAGAGCCCAGTTGCTTGGCTAGGGGAATAGCTGGAGGCTGGGCAGGACAGTCAGGATACAGGACAGTTGGGAACATGAGTGTAGCTCACCTGCCTCAGCCCCAAAGCCTTTTAGCAGCCGTGTACCATCTCTAAGTGGGAAGTCCAAGAAGATTCTGACTTTCGCTTCCACCTTCGTGCTACTTATTCTGTTTGGAATACTTGTTGTCTTCGTATGGCCGGTTCCTTCTCATTGTGTAGGACTACTCAGAGACTTTTCTTCCTCATTGAGGCCTCTCCTCCAAAACTTCCTGTCGCATCAGAAAAGTCAAATAGCCCTTACTGGGTATGTTTGGTGATTTGTTTGTCTACCCTCACAAGAGAGCAGTCTGCTTAAAGACGGGGCTCTTTCTGCCTTACTCATCGCTGTGTTCCCAGTGCCTGGTGCAGGGTAGGCCTGGAGTATAATTCTGTGTAGGAATAAGTAAGTGGTATTGGTCACAGACCTTGCTGGAGGGGTTTTATGAATTATGAAGTCTTTATGCATTTTAACTTGATATTAATGCTTCTGCTCTTTTTCCTCACAGCATGTTATGGAAAGCAACCATTGTACTCACTAGAGGGGTATCAGTTCAGTATCGCTACTTCAAAGGGTGCTTTTTAGAACCAAAGGTATGTTTTCTTTATCTAGTTTCCAGTTTCTTTAACAAACTTACTTCTTTTAAAAAGCAACTAATTTAAGTTTGGAAACACTGAAAGTCATGAGTTTGTTTTGATCAAAAAAGGAAAACAGAACTCTAGATTAATAATATTTTAGTGCTAAAAAGCAAGCAAGTAGCCACTTCAGAGGCAGACGATGTCTGCAGTGGAATTTGTAAAAGACTAATAGTAAGTATACTCTGCAGTATTCTTGTTATGAAATTGGTTTTAATGATAAATGAGTGTTCTCAGTAGCTGTGCTTTTTCTGTAACTTTTGTAAACCTGTTAGTAACCAGTTAAAAGGGTTTTCTTTTTGTTTCATTTTTTAATCCTTACGTGGTATAAATACATTTGAAGGCGTATATAGCCAGCTTTAAGTGAGTAATTATTTTAAAAACTTATTTCACAATAGCCATCTCCTTAGTGGCTGCATTTGTTTTAACTCCTATCAAAACTGAAAGTCATTCCTTTTAGATTTTTTTCAACCATGGTGTTGATAGTTGAGGATCTTTTCTGAAGGCCTTTGGAGTATCTGTAAAATCTGATCTGCTTGCTCACAATGATTTATTATTTGGGGATTGTTTTCATATTTAGAAAAGAAAAAAGTTGATTCTTTCCCTCTTATTTTAAAGATGCTTATTTCCTGAAAGGATTCTTTTCCTTCAGATTTTTATCTTTGAGCACACTTAGGCTGCATGTGAGCAGGGGTTTAGGCAGGAATCTAGGAAGCAAAACATGGATTAAACCGTTTTAAAATTTTATTTCCCTTTGGGATCATTGAATACTTGTTACATGTGAAAAGTGCAAGCAGCCGTTGTTACCTCATTCTCTTAGCCACCATTGTAGAAAAGAAAAAGTTCTGACAAAGCCACTTCAGCTGTCTTTTGCACCTATTACGTTTCTTATTCCAAGAATATATTGTAAATACTCAGTAATTAAAATTACATTATGGTTGATCGTTGTGTTGGCTTATCTTGACAATAGTCTCATTTTAATGACTGAAGATCATTTATTTGGCATAAGGGTTATGCATTGTGGCAGAGTTTTTCAGTTTAAATTGAACAGTTGTGCAGTGATAAGTAGGTCATGGCACTTGACATTGAAAGTTTATTTGAGGATCCTGGTATGTGAAATTTGTAATATGAAATCACCTAAATTTTACTTAAAGGGGCATTTGGACAAGAAAAATCAAAATGAGTCCTTTGGGCATAGTTTTCTAAAGTAAGACTGTTGTCAACATAGATCAAATTAAGCCAACCTACAGTATTTTCCCTCTTCATTGAAAATGTAACCAAAAGCAGCAAATCAGTCCAAACTGCCTTTCTGAAAAAATTGGCAAGAAGTCTGCTTACAGTAAAAAACAAGTTTTTCCCCTTGTAATACTTGCAAAAGTTTACAGTATGTGTTGGTGAGTGTGTTTCTTTAAGTAGGTGCTCTGTATCGTGTACACATGTACCGTGTGATGCAGGGGCTGCCATGGTAAGTATGTTTTTCATGGACTAGAGTAAATAGCTACATAAAATCCCATGCATATAGCTAGAGGTTTTTTTTTTTCCACATGCCAGCTTAAAGTGACACTTCTTTTCTTTTAAAAAAGTTGGTGGCCTCTTTAAATGAAACATAATTTTAAATAGAAATAATTATGAAACTTTGTCTCAGTTGTGCATTGTCAAATGATAAAATAATGTGCAGAGAATCTTAAATTGTAAAATGTGAATTATTGGAATATATATTTTATGAATATAAAGAATGATGGGAAAGCAAAGTAATTATGAAACATTGAAAAGCTGAAATGAGTAGTAAGATTAATTTTGCTGAGGTAGTCTCCCCAAGCATTTGTAAAGCCTAAGCTAAAAATCCTTGTGGTCTTGTCACTTGATCTTTGTATTTCAGTTTTCTTATCTATAAAATGAAGGGCTTGGACCATAGATTTCTTAGGTCCCTTCCACTGCTAAAATTTAATTGCAAATAAATAAAATTTTACCATTCATATTTTCTCCTCTGTTTTTGCTCTTTCTGACATATTCTTTTTAGCTTAGAAGAGTCTTGAAATCCCTTTTCTCTCAACTTTTCATAGCTACCTATTGTCTTCTACTTTCTAGAATTAGAATGAGGTGTTAATATGTTGAATTTTAAAATAATTTTACAGGTGACAAATCAAAATACTATCTTGAACATAGCGAACAAAGGTTGTAGATATTCTTGGAATGAAAACGCAGGTGGGAGTCTGCAGATGGTCCATATAATTTCACATCTTCACCAGAAATAATTTTTCAGTGAACATCAATTAAAACATTTTTTTTAAAGATTTTATTTATTTGACAGAGAGAGACACAGAGAGGGAACACAACAGGGGGAGTGGGGAGAGGGAGAAGCAGGCTTCCAGCAGAGCAGGGAACTCGATGCGGGGCTCGATCCCAGGACCCTGGGATCATGACCTGAGCAGAAGGCAGATATTTAACGACTGAGCCACCCAGGCGCCCCCAATTAAAACTTTTTTTAAATCCATTTCCATCCTTCTATACTTGTGGCCAGAATTGATGATGTAACCTGATACTGAAATGTTAGCCAATTTGTAATAATGTTGTCTGTGATTTTCCCTTCATTTCAATGGAAATAGCTTTTTATTTTCCGGTAACTTCTCTGTTTCTTATTTTTATAGGTGTTCACATTCACTCATAATTAGATTTGTTATAAACCCTTACTTTGTTCTTAATCTCCCTTGATTTTTGTTTTAAATCCTTTAACAAAAGAATCAATCATCTATGATAAGCAAATCATTGTTTATTTTCAGAATAGCCCAGGTATCTTACTTTGTGTAGTGGTTTTCTCAATAAAATTCTTCTGGATGCTAAATACCCTCAGCTGTTAATCTCAAACTTGAACCATCTCACAAATGTCTGTCTGCCTAGCTTTCTTTACCTCACACTTATTCATAAGTGACCATTTTTCTTATTAGTCTTATTAAAAATCATGATTTTTAAATGACTGTTGGTCTGGCCTTGCCATCATAGATAAAAATTCCTCAGAGCCCCTTTTACATGTACCTTTTTTTTTTTCAAAATGTGGAAAGACAACAGTAAAATTTTAGAAGTTACATTTTTCATGATATTTGAAAGCAGTGATACTACATGACTAGTTGATAATCTTGCTACGTGGTTTGTTCAAAGCAAAACAGACCCAAAACCTCAGTCTGCATATTGTTTCAGTGCTTGATGTAGCTGAGTGATGTCGGTCACTGTTTAAGAAAGCAGTCACTATGCTTTTCTTTCCTTGCAGAAATAGATTACTTTGTATTTTTATTAATATGCTTGTTTGGAAACATTTCAACAGTCATCTGATTTAATGTATGTTAAATTGTGAACAACTCTGTCAATACTATTAATGGAATAATGTCTTCGACTGATGATGTTATTTTTTTCTTCAAAGATCCACCTTGCACTTGACTCCAGAGTGCTTAAAATTATGGCAGCCTTTTGTAGAATAGAACTGTTCTTTTTTCTAAGATCGTGAAGAATGAATGAGTTTATTACATTTAGCATATTAAAAAGGATTGCATGTTTTGGAGTCATTACTGAGATTTTTAATTTCCCAGTGCTCAGGGCTTAAATGAAGTTCAGTAAGCTAAAATTGAAGATTACCTTCTAAAGTTTAATAAAGTAGTATAATTTTGAAAGTTCGCTGTATTTTAAAACTTGGTAGCTTTTTTTCCTATATTATAACACTTTGTTGTACCAACAAACATGGATTTGTAGTGTGAACACTTGTGTACCCAATTAGAAGTCATCCTTTGAATCAGCTCTTTGGATTGCTCCTCAAACGCTCCATTCTGTTCAAGCCTAAGTTATTTTATGCTGTGAGTAGTGGGTTTGCTACTAAAACAGATGAGGGTGGAGTTATTAAAATATTATTAAAATATGTTTTCTACCAAATATTTTATCCATAGGGCTATTCTGACATGATTAGACGTAGATATTGTAGTCAACATTTTGTAAAGTTCCCCTGACGCTGAACTGATACAAAAACAAAAACAAACTCTCCTTTCTTCTATCCACTTCTTATCCCTGCTGATATGTAATAGTATGTTCCTGGCACCCTTTGAAGTCACCTCTGGTTAGTAACTTCTGTAAGAATGTAGATGCATACCATCTTTGTAGCAAAGAGGAAATTTTTTTGGGAAGGGGGATGTGCAGGGGACATGAGAGGAATGGGGGAAGGGTATAGGTTAGATCTTTCTGGCTACTCTCTGTTGCTAAGAAACATTGTTCCTTTCTTAATGTATATATTTGCATCTTTTCAGGATCAGAAAGTTTGATGTTTAAGAAAGAAATTCAAAAAAATGTGATGGGAAAGTCATAGTAAAAAACATCTAGCAGATGTAGGATTAAATGTATCTTCCTTTTTTTAGTGTAAAGGAAATGAAATTCACTATATTTAAGATGAGCAGTTTCACAGTAAAAAAAAAATTTTTTTAAACATCTGCCCAGTCTGCCGACTCATAAGTTGAACCCTTAAAACAAGGAGGTATTCAGCTAGAGAAAATGAGGATTTGCTATCTTATCCCATTTGCTATATGGTTTGAATGAATATCTAATACTACTTTAGTTTTCAAAGTTCAAAAGTTTGCAAGTTTTAAAAAAGATTTCAACCTCTGGTTATTTTTAAGTAGCGGAATATCTCTTGCATTTAATTACTTAATGTGCCTAATTTGTCTCATACTCGTTTATTATCATTTGGCACATTTATTATTAACATTGAAACCTGTAAAATGATACAGAAGAGTATTTAATACCATCTAAAAATGTACACAATATATAGAGAGAAGCTTATATGTTCTGTGCTTTTTAAGAGTATGTAATATATGCCTAGAAAAGGGCTTTTGAAGATTATGTATGAAAATATCAATAGTGATTATCCCTAAGTGGCGTGATAATGAATGATTTTTGTGTTTTCTTTTTGCTTTTTTGTATTTTATTAAATGTCTTCTGAAGATGTGAAGAGAAATGTAAAATACCTTGTAAGGTTACCGTTGAAATTTTGCTTCTAAAATGTCTATTTGATGGTTTTATTTTGGCACATAAGTTTAGTCAATTTTTTTTTTAATAATTAAAAGAAAATTAGGAAGCATTTAGTTAGTAGTTAGTCCTTTAGGTGTACATAGGGAATCTTAGTTGCTAGTTCATTTTTGTTTTTAAATTGCTGTAGATGTTAACACAAAGCTTTATTTTCCCTTTTAGTAAGAGAACTTGATAACAGAAGACACTTAGAAGTTTTCATACTGTATGAGTTTATGAACTGTATGTTAACACATAAAGCTTTATTTTCCCTTTTAGTAAGAGAACTTGATAACAGAAGACAATATTAGAAGTTTTTACACTGTATGAGTTTATGAACTGTAAGACTAGATGGTAGTTCACTTTTTGTCAGACTTATTCTTCCAATTTACTCATGCACATGTACTTTCTTTTAGGGTTTTCCTGTGCTTTTTAGAAACACTGGTTACTGTGATACAAGAAATCTGATGTTCTTCCTGTTATTTACTTAGTATAATTAAGAACTTTGTTACGCCCTCTAGTTCCTTGTGATCATTGATCTTGAAGTACTTGTACCTACTATTCCTACTATTGTAGAGTACAGGCTTTTCCCAAACACTTGGAGAGTTATTTGAGATAACTTTATTCAGTTATAATACCTCATTGACCGCTGACAACCAAGCATAAAGTATATTTGGTGTTAACTTTAATTTATGGGAACAGAACATCAGCTAAACATGAAAATTTCTTTGAAACAATTTGGAGTATTGTAGGCAGATTTAAGATGGTTTTATGTGCCAGTTTCATCTCCTTTTTCTCTGTTTACTGCCTCACTGTCCTTTTCTTCCAGCACTCATAATGTTTTGTGAGATGGTACATTCCTGATTTTTGGCATATAATATTGATAAATAACAAGATGAATCTTTTGGTTTCATATTTAGTATAAGATTTAGGCCACAAACATCTAATGGAGTCATGGGTAGAAAATAAGATATAAGAAATTATTGCAGACGTTTAACTTTTAAATTGCAGACTATCGGTGGTCCATGCCAAGTCATAGTTCACAAGTGGGAGACTCATCTACAACCACGATCAATAACCCCTTTAGGTATGGGCATTAACTGCATCTGTTTGAGGCATATGCATAAAGTTACTAATATGCTGCACAATGGCTTAGTGGGATTTAATAAATTTTTATTCTAAAGTTTAAGGTCAATGCATTGTCAGTACTGCAAATTTCACTTAGCATATCATGGATCTTTTAAAACTAAACAGTTCTTAATTGCCTTTCTTTATAAACTGTTACAAATGCTTACCAAGTTATTTTTATTTGGGGGGATTAGATTAATTTATTGTGGAATATTTATTTTCATTTGGAGTAGTTAACAAAGTTTGTAAAATAACATTCTTCTTGACTGAGCATCCACGGCTTTGATTACTTGCTTAGAGAGCTTAGAGAACATTCGAGGAAAAAATTAATCCAAAACAAAGATTCTTAAATTTTTAACTTTGAATAGTAAGAGCAATAGAATAAGTTAACCTATTTATTCTGTGTGTTTTTTTTAACTAATAAATCCTTGATTAAACTTGTATGAATGCATTCAAATTTCTTGGTTGTAGCATACATATTTTCCTCCTGATTTACTTAAATACCTGCTGGCTATGTTAAAATTGTTACTCAGATAGTTGGTTTTCTTTTGTTCTTGTTTTTGTTGTTTTTTTTTTTCCCTAAAACATCATTCAGTTTTCTTGTGCCAAAAAATGGCATTTCTCTTCATACAAGTATTTTTAAATGTCCTTTTCCATACGGAGATTAAAATTTGAAGTTCATTTCATATACATAAATTACCCACTTGGACTCATCTGTAAATTCACTCGTGCTGAGAACTGTATCTTTTAGTTTCTAGAGAAAATTAGAATTTAAAGATATTAAATGGCTTGCTAGTAGCTATCTTAGATTAGAAAGCAGTGAGAGATCCTGCTTTACCCTGTGGCAAGGACACGTCTTGTTTAAACAGATACTTCATTCCATCCTCTTTATTGGATTTTCTTTTTATGTTTTAATACATTTTTGATAGTATATTTAGAATTTTCATGAATAGTGTACTTTAGAATTACAATAGTCCCATACTGAGGTTGGAAATTATTAGGTATTAAACATTTAAAAAATAATTTGCGTTTGGAAGCATCTTGCAGTTAAATATATTTTCTTACTGTGAGAAGTGGGATGTTTGTTTCTGGTCTTTAAAAAATTAATTTTATGCTTTTGGGAAACATAACCTCTAAACTTAAGAGCTGTATGAAATCTACCAAGAATCTTTATTGGGAACTATCACACCTATTTTGACAAATATTTCGGGCTTAATATTTAAAGTTAAACTGGGGAAAGGAAGTAGCAGGGAAGATCATTAGTGTTTTACTGAAGAGGGTGGGGCTTACCAGCTTTTCTTATTTAGCAGAAATTTCTGTTAGAAGGGAATGTGCTAGGACTTATTCTTTTTGTAGTTCTTCACAGCTCTGTATATACAGGTAAGTTTGTGCTGTTTCTAAAGCTTGTAGCTGGCTATAGAGAATAGTTGGGATTCGAGGAGAGTTACGTTTTAGATAAGTTCAGAATATGCACTACATAAGAATAAGCATTTTAATTGTGCCAAGACCTTTGGTTTAAAAAATCAACCAGGAGATATTGTTGTCCAGCAGCCTGTCTCATAAATTGGTGGGTGTAGAGGTTTGTTCCAGGGCCTCTAGAGCACCTCTCTGAGGAGTCTTCTTTCCCTTCCTTGTAACACCACGAATCATCACCAAGTTTGTAAGAACTTTTACTGTTCGATTACCTCCTTAAAAGGGAATTCTTGATTGAGGGCTACAATAAATATGCTTATTCACTTTGGGCTGCTTTTAAACTTTAGATTTCATATTTTAAAAATCCTTAATGTGGGTAATTTCTCAGTTGTTCATTCTGTATACATCATGAATTTTAACTGGTTTTTTTATTTTCCTTCAATTCTAGAAAGTGAAATTATTATTGATGATGGACAATTTGGAATCCACAGTAAGTGAGACTTAGTTTTGACAATTTTTACTGATATGATTGAGATGTTACCTTACATTTCATTAGAAACAGCACAGGGAAATAAGACTGTATGACAGTGAAAATAGAGACTAGATCCAAGAAACAAGTACATTCTGTTAAATAATAGTTTCCAATATAATCCTTAAGCTTTAAAAAGTTTTATCCTTTTCATTTTTATTTGACTGGTGACTTCAGGTGTATGAATTAATATACTTAATTTAAGAATATACTTAACTGTTAATATATCATCACTTTTTAACCCTTATGTTTAGTATTAATGTTTCTGAACATTCTAAACTCTTTTAAGCTAGGTTTGTGCATTTTGTGTGTGTATGCATTTACAGTAAAATCCAGATTAAACAAAATGTTCCAGTAATTCTCCTGAGACTTTAACAATTAATTTACAGTAGAATAGACAATCCTTTTACTTCTGAGTATGTTGAAAATGTCATACATTCATGTATTTTTCTGCTTCACTAAATACTTTATCCTGAGGGTTCATGTTGTCTTCGGTGACCGGAATTCTCACAGTAGAATAGTGTTATCATGGTAGAACTGCATTTTTATTTTAGATCATATACTATAGAAGTCAAAGATACAAAGGGGGTGAGCAGAATGTGTGCTTGCACTGACTGTGAATCAGAGATAAATTGCTGATACTAGGTGCCTATTTTATGCACCTGAGAAATGTACATGCTTTGGCAATATTTGGATAGGAATTAAATTTCTTTTCCTTAATTTTATTTGGGATTATTTATATAACATAAGGTAGTCTAAAATACTTGCATAGCTTTAGTTTTAGTGCTTTAGAGTCTTGTTCTCTTTATTTACAAAAGATGGTATTTATGCTACATGTTTTAGAGAGCTTGTTGGATGGAGAAGTAGCTTTCTCATGTTCTTAACTGTAAGGCAGGACATCATATCCCTCTATTGTATGTTAATATCTATGCAGTTATAAATGCAGGCATTTCTTTCCTCTTTTGTAGTTCTCTTAAACTCAGCTTTAGTTAGCTGTCAGGGTGGAAAACCGTCTCTCCAACTTTGTCCATTTCTGAGAACAGTTTAAAATTAAGAGAGGATAGTGGTTTCTCTTTATTTTTTAAAATTTGATAAGTATTGAACCTCTTAAAGTTATACCTAAAGAGAAAAACTTCTGGTTTTTTTTTTTAAGTCCTGTTGATAAAAAAGTTAGGTCCAAAACAGTTGACAGCTCTCTGGTATTTATGAACATTTTATGACATATGTTAGCAGGAAACTTCAAGTTTTAAATAATGCTAACACAGTGTTATCACAATCCTGCCATTTATGTCAGAACTTATAAAGGTGAGAATACAAAATTGGCTCACAGTTTTGTTCTTAACCTTCTCATGTCTCAAGCTCCAGCTTTAGTGGTAGAACTAATTTCAGCTGAATAACTCATATGATGCTTTCGAAGCGTGACAGCGGTCCTCCGTGGAACAACCGCTAGGTTAGAGCCAGTGAGGAATGTGGTATTCTTTCAGAAATTGATGCTATTACCTCGATAATGGACTCAGTACAAAATTTCAATTTCCTTAAGTTCTTAAATGTGGCTGCTTGTTTTTTTTTTTTTTTAAATTTTTTTTTTTTTTTT
>NW_027397091.1:2919270-2979648 GCF_003265705.2 Callorhinus ursinus | reverse complement strand
CTTGTTTTTTTTTTTTTTTAAGATTCTATTTATTTATTCATGAGAGACAGAGAGAGAGAGAGAGAGGCAGAGGGAGAAGCAGGCTCCCAAGGAGCAGGGAGCCCGATGCGGGACTCGATCCCTGGGATCATGACCTGGGCCGAAGGCAGACGTTTAACCGTCTAAGCCACCCAGGTGCCCAAATGTGGCTGCTTGTTAACATTGAACTTTTTTCCCCCCTACTTCATATAAAAGTTTTTGAGTGATAAATTTAAGACCCCCGTGGGTTTGCTTTGGAGAGAAGTTCCAGTGATAACATAAACTGGGTGTATTAAAATGTGAACATGAACTAGATTGTTTCAAAAAAGTATGTATAATAATTACTGTTCTTTATATTTACTCTGCCAGATGGTGTTGAAACTCTGGATTCTGGATGGCTGACATGTCAGACTGAAATAAGATTACGTTTGCATTATTCTGAAAAACCTCCTGTCTCAATAACAAAGAAAAAATTAAAAAAATCTAGATTTAGGTATGACCATGTGTATTTGTTACTTAGGCTACTTATTTTTACTAATGCTGTAGATTTCTGACCCATTTGTTTTTAGCCTTTAAGTGCATAAACTAAGAACATAACACACTTATAGATGTTACATTTTCTTATTGAAGGGTCTTGTGAGTATGAACTGCTTCCCTGACTCAGATTGTTCCAGTTAAACTGGCATTCTCTTAGTATTAATTGCTAAATTTGAAACGAGAAAATTTTCTTTCTATATAGATAAGTGATTTCCAAGTGTATGTATCTTTGTGGTTTCTACCATTCAAAATTTCTTTTCTTTTTTTTTTAGGATTTTGTGTTTATTTATTTGAGAGAGAGCGAGTGAGAGAGAGAGAGAGAAAGCATGTATGTGAGCTGGGGGAGGAGCAGAGGGAGAGAGACAAGCACATTCCGTGCTGAGATCCCATGATCCTGAGATCATGACCTTAGCCAAAACCAAGAGTTGGACATTTAACCTGCTGAGCCAGCTAGGTGCCCCCATTTAAAATTTCTTAGTGTAGCAATAGTTTGTTTTAAAATTGATATGACAGAAATGAATTTGTGCTAAATCAGGGAATAATGGTATGAACAGAGAAAAATGATTATTGGAAATATCCTTCAGTGTTCTAAAGTGTTCCTGTGGCTTGAAAATGAAAATTTCATGAAGAAAGGTAGCAGTGATCATGGCAGTTCCAGATTAGTTTCTTCTTACTCCTATATTAAGAATAGATTTCAAGCGTTGTGTAAATAGCTACATAGTGAGTAACTTTATTTTTCCGTAACGTCACCATTACATACCTTTAAGTGAGCTGGCTTCTCAGTGACCCAGGCAGCCCTGTCATTTGAGTTTTTGTAACTTACGGACTGAGAGTTGTAAGTCTTGGTATGTAATGCATCCTTTTCTGACAAAATGTCAGGGCTGTGTTGAAAGGGCCATTTTCAGCAACTAAAGTAATTAATAATACAATACTTAGTGTCTTTGTAATAAAACTTACAAGATACTGCAGGTAATAACCCAAAATGTTTTGTAATAACTGCTTAAATATTGTAGTACTTATCCCAGTCATAAAATTAAAAAGGGAAAAGGGTGAGTAACACTTCACAGTCCTTTGCATTGGTTGTTCTGAGGGGAAGCGGAAGGTTTTGGGTGTATCTTATCTTTGTGCATAGCGTTTCTAGGCCTTTTTCATACATAGTTGAATCCTTTTTTTCTTCTAAACTTTATTTATTATTTATGAGAGAGAGAGAGAGCGCACCCACATGAGCCCTCCCGCCCCCCCAGCTGGGGGTTAGGGGAGGGGCAGACTGGGTGGCTTAGTCAGTTAAGCCTCTTGAGTTTGGCATGTATTGATCTCAGGGTGGTGAGATTTGGCTCTGCGCTTGGGGTGGAGTGTGTTTAACATAATTGAATCTTATTTACCTGTGAAAAGAAACAAATTGTGTTACAGCTATAAAGTGTCTTCTTAGAATAAGAACTTGAGGGGTGCCTGGGTGGCTCAGATGGTTGGGCGTGTGCCTTCCGCTTGGGTCGTGGTCCCTGCTCAGCTGGGAGCCTGCTTTTCCCTCTCCCTCTGCTGATCCCCCTGCTTGTGCTCTGTCAAATAAATAAATAAAATGTTTAAAAAAAGAAAAGAAAAAGAATAAGACCTTGAAATAAGGATGGCTGTAGAAGATAAAGATTAAACCAGATGGTTGGTTGGGCTTATGAGGATTTTTTTCTTTCCTTGACTTTAGTTAAGAAATTAATAGATAATTAATGGTTGGGTTCTGCTTGCAAATTTCTGATTGCAAATGCATACTGAGTCCTATACCATTCTTGTTTATATAGAAGTTATTTTGAGGGTTAGTATATATTATTGTGTTAATCAGGCTTAAATTGGAATATTTTTGTATAACCAAACTTTGATGGGCTCTACAAATTAAATAACTGATTGCTATTGAAATAATTGTGTATGGGGTACCTGGCTGGCTCAGTCTGAAGAGTATGTGACTCTTGATCTCAGGGTCGTGAATTTGAGCCCAATCTTGGATGTAGAGATTACTAAAAATATATATATATATATATATATATATAATAGTAATATAAACTATTAAAAAATTGTGTATAACTAGAAATTTGTGTTCTGACTACCTTTTCCCCCCAAATTCATATTTAGTGATAAACTAAACCTTCATGGGGTAGGAAATAAATTGATCTGCAAGAATATCAGGACTTTAAAAACTTAGCAACAGCTTATGCATTTTATTTATTTATTTTTTAAAGATTTTATTTATTTTTTGACAGAGAGCGAGAGAGGGAATGTAAGCAAGGGGGAGTGGGAGAGGGAAAAGCAGGTTTCCTGCTGAGCAGGGAGCCCAATGCGGGGCTCTATCCCAGGACCCTGGGATCATGACCTGAGCCCAAGGCAGACGCTTAATGACTGAGCTACCCAGATGCCCCTAGCTTATGCATTTAAATAAAATATTAGACATGCTGTTCTTTTTAATGAGAAAGAACCAGCAAGTTTATTTTTTTTTTATTATCAGCAAGTTTTAAGCAAGTTTCTCCTTTAGTTGACTCTATCAAAGTGGAAAGACAGATTATAACCATTATAGAGCTATTTGAAGAAAACCTTTAACATAAATGACTAAAATTTTTTCATAAATCCCTTTAAACTTGAATTTTTTTTTTGTAAATGCACATTGCTGTTAGCAGAATAGTTATTTTTATCTTTGTACCTTTCTTGCTTATTTATTACTGTCCAAATGTGGTCTCTCTTCATATATCCTGGTAGAGAATGTTCCTTCAGGTTCACTAATAGAATCAGTTATCCAGAACTATTCTTTTATTTTTTAAAGATGTTATTTATTTCTTTGAGAGAGAGAGAGAGCAAGAAAGAGAGAGCACGAGCCGAGTGGAGGGGCAGGGAGCCCCGTGTGGGGCTCGAACCCAGGACCCTGACATCATGACCTGAACTGAAGGTAGACGATTAACTGACTAAGCCACCCAGGCGCCCTGTTTGTTTCATTTAAAAAGTACTTATATGTAAATACATACACACATGTAAAAAGTGTGCATGCATACAAATAAACAATGCAGTATATCTTTTTTTAATAATGTACTTTTCACAGAATACCTGGACTCACTGTGGTAAGGTAGAAGAAAGGTGAAAATTTTTAATTTACAGCCTCAAACTCTATAGTCTTTTTATGTACACTAAAAATATGATTCAGTTTGGTACTTGTTTTATACATATATTCTTTTGTGAGACTTTTCAAAAGAAGTTGAGATAGCCAGTTAGAAAGGAGATAATAGTAATGCTTCTATAGAAAAAGAATTACTGAAAACAACCTTGGGCATAATGAACATTTATCTTGTTTTAATTCTTTGCAGAAACATATATAGATAAAAACATCAGTATATTATAAAACATACTAATGCCTTAACCAGTAGTATGTGTAGTCTTGCATAATACCATATTTTTGTTAATTAAAGGATTAGTATATTCAGGGAGCACTTTTTTAAAGTTGGCGTTTAGGTAACACTTGTATGAGTTTTCCTTTTCCATTTTTTTGCATTTCATTATTTTTTCCAAGCTTTGCACAATGGCAGGATCGTAGCCAATGAGGTTTATCCAAGGTGTGATTATTGCTAATTCATGATTTTTTCCATTTGTGTAGGGTAAAGCTGACATTAGAGGGCTTGGAAGAAGATGATGATGATAGGGTATCTCCCACCATTCTTCACAAAATGTCCAATAGTCTAGAGATATCCTTAATAAGCGACAATGAGTTCAAGTGCAGGCATTCACAGCCAGAGTGTGGGTACGGCTTGCAGCCCGATCGTTGGACAGAGTACAGCATACAGACAATGGAACCAGATAACCTGGAACTAATATTTGATTTTTTTGAGGTGAGTAATTATTTCACAGAGGGAGTTGAGAAAGAGTGCAGGCATGAGTTTATTTTTATATGTTTTGACTTTTATTTTAGTCTGAGTGTAAACCCATGATTCATACATCCTTTCAGATGTTTGTCTCTACATTTTAGCAGGCTTAAGAAACTTGGAGTTGATAGACTCAGTACTATAAAAAAAGTTCAGCTGAATTGATGTTTTCGATCAAGACCAGATGTCTTAATATCTGTGCCTGTTTTTTGTTTTTTTTTTAAACCAACGTGGGGCTTGTACTCACAACCTTGAGATCAAGAGTTGCGTGATCGACTGAGCCAGCCAGGTGCCGCTGTGCCTATTCTAAATATCAATGAATAATATCCAAAGGAGCCTCCAAGAATAAATAGAGGGACGAGCGGACTGTATGACTCTTGATGAGCCGCCCAGTGTAACTAACATGATTGAGTCCTCCTCATGACTGAAGTCTGTGGTTTATTGAGGCATTTTTATAATAAGAATTCGTAACAGCGGACTCATTTTTACAACTTTGCTTGATAGTATAAATATGTAGCCAAAAAGAGTTGCTGTGAAAATTGTGCCAGGTTGTTCAGAATCTGCTACCGGCTTTCCAGAGCTCCTTGCGACTCAACACGAGAGCCCTCTGGCTTGGGGCTGTTCAGGGGTTCTCGTCTTCATAAGTCAGGCTGGGTCCTTGGTAAGGTCCTTGCTTTACTGTGCCCAGCTAGTGGTTCTGTGTACTGCTTTCCTCAGACTCTGGCTCTTTGGCACTTCCACTCCCATTTCCATTAGACGAGAGACCTAGCCACAGTTTTGTGAAAATAGCAGAATACAGGATGGATTTAAACCCACAAGTAACATTTGTTACACTTGTTAAAATCATTATAGTCTTTGAATTATTTAATTTGATGATACCTTTATGCATCGCCTTTGCAACTGGCTTTTTGTACGAAAAAGCTTTTTGCATTGTATAAAATTTAAAGTGTTTCCTTTCAAAAAGCTATAATAAAGAATTTTATTTTTAAAAAACCTATAATTCGATCTTACCTAAGTAATAAGATCTGTGGGACTTTATTGTAAAAATGTGAGGTTTTGGTTGAATGTTTCCTTATTTCTTAAAATACTCTCTTAAACATCCTAACTTGCTTTTCATTTGTTAAGCAGTTTTGGAAATACTATTTTATTCATAGACTATGTTGATAAAATATCCAGTGTAATCTGCAAATGAGTATTCAGTTTCCTAGAGAGTTAATTATCCCTTTATGTTCTCTGTGGTAATGCATTTTTAGAGAATATAAACATTAACAGCTCACTACAGGTGTATTTTAGTCTTTGAATATGAAGAGACTTAGAAACTTTGTCAGTGTTTTAAATTCATCTGATACATGTTAAAGGATCAGAAGTGCCAGTCAACAGAGTTATGACTAATAAAGTACCATATAAAATCTTAAAATATTATATACTAAAAGAAAATGTATCATTTATTTTACAAAGAATCTTATCTAAATTACCTGAATATAAATTTGATTCCTATTTATTATTGATCTTCCTCAGTAGATTATGAATTAATTTTAAGGGAGTTTTTTGATCTTTAAATGGGAAATACTGAAGTGTAAGAATGTGGATTATTTTAAACCTCATTTTTTATTTCAGGAAGATCTCAGTGAACATGTAGTTCAGGGTGATGCCCTTCCTGGACATGTAGGGACAGCGTGCCTCTTATCATCCACCATTGCCGAGAGTGGGAAGAGTGCTGGAATTCTTATTCTTCCCATCATGAGCAGAAATTCCAGAAAAACAATAGGCAAAGTGAGAGGTAAGCTGGGAGAAACAGAGGGGCCCTTTATAAATGAGCAAAGGTTAGGTTCGAATTTTAGTTAGCTTCAAATTGAGTTTTTGAGAATGGCGTCAAATTAATAATTTGTTTTTAGAATATTTACTACTACAATAGCCATAAGGGACATCTGTGAAATTTTCTGGAAGCTTTACTCTGAATCAGTTTTGACTTGTTTTCTATTTGATAGAGATTGATAAAGTTGATTCGAGGGATATTTAAACGTAAATACCATTTAAATGCTCATCGTGGCCTTTTTAATCAGCTTTATCTTTATTTCTGCCCCTTTTTTTCTATGGAAGTTGACTATATAATTATTAAGCCATTACCAGGATACAGTTGTGACATGAAATCTTCATTTTCCAAGTATTGGAAGCCGAGAACACCATTGGATGTTGGACATCGAGGTGCAGGGAATTCTACAACAACTGCTCAGTAGGTTGAATATTTGAGTGGTATTTAGCATTTGGTAGCTTGCTCATAAGGTTCCATTGGTTTGGCCCATTAAAGGTCAAAGGATCCCTTTACTACCTGGGATTTAATGTAATTCAAATTAAGTAGAGACTAACTCTTCCGTAAGACTTTGTCTGGTCAGTGTCTCTAATATCTACTGAACTGATGCCAAGAGGGACATTAAAAAGAGAAAGCCAGGAGGAAAAGCTTGATGCAGGAAGCAGCCTGAATCTCAGGATGTGTTGTGGTCCCAGCCTTTGGCATGCTTCCCTCTCTGGGTCTCTGTTTCTTCACCTGTTCTTGGTATCATTTCCATACTGCCGACCTGCTGGGTGTCAGCCTTTTCCCATTCCCCCGGTTGGCCAGGGTTAAGTGCTCTGAGGCACCATTGCAAGGGGCAAGTCTCTGTGTCTCTTCTACTTGATGCCACTGCAAAAGATTGTTTTCCTTGAGTGGTCACCTCACTTGGGGAGGTATGTATGGGTGTGGGATATGTTTATATTTGGCTTATAAGAATAGAGCTTGCATTTCTGGAATAAATGCATATCATTATTATGATTAGAGCTTGCGTTTCTGGAATAAATGCACATCATTATTATGATTAGAGCTTGTGTTTCTGGAATAAATGCATATACCCACCAAGTGATGGTCACAGTCTTAATTTGGGGATGGCAGAAGGAGCTTCAGAGTAGAGAATATTGAGCTGTTTCCATTGTTAAAGATACGGTTGGCTTTTTTTTTTTTTTAAGATTTTATTTATTGTCTTAATTTGGGGATGGCGGAAGGAGCTTCAGAATAGAGAATATTGAGCTGTTTCCATTGTTAAAGATATAGTTGGCTTTTTTTTTTAAGATTTTATTTATTTATTTGAGAGGGAGAGGGACAAGCAGACTCCCCCCAAGCACAGAGCCTGATGTCAGCAGGGCTCCATCCCAGGACCCTGAGATCCCGATCTGAACCTAAGTCAGATGCTTAACGACTGAGCCATCCAAGCACCCCAGTTGGCTTCTTTATTACATTTGTTTTCTTTATCTTTTCTATAGTGGATGATAACGGTATTTCTATATATTTCTTCTCTTTCAGGCTTGCTAAAGTTCAAGAAAATACTATTGCTTCTTTAAGAAATGCTGCTAGTCATGTAAGTGACCTTCTCTTTTTTTGAACGACTTGGGACCGTTGGTCTAAAGATAGCAAAGTAGAGAATTGTGGGCTTGGGGAACCTCTTCCCTTTATTCTCTTTAATAGCTTAAAAAGGTTAAGTAGGTTAAAAATGCATGCTTCTTCTGAATATGATTCTAACTGAAGATAAAGTATCTCTGAGCATTTGTTTTTAGATTCTTGGTGAAGATTGTGATGAAAACTATAGAATCATTAGCATGTTTGAGATTACAGGGTTTTTTGTTTGTTTTAAAAGATTTTATGTATCGAGAGAGAGAGCGAGAGAGCATAAGCAGGGGGAGGGGCAGAGGAAGAGGGAGAAGCAGACTCCCCACTTAGCAGGGAGCCCAACGTGGGGCTCAATCCCAGGACCCTGGGGTCATGACCCCAGGCAAAGGCAGACGTTCAACCGACTGAGCCACCCAGGAGCCCCTGAGATTACAAATTTTGAGTGATTGGAACAAGAAAAACAATCCCCATTAAGCACTGGTTTTCATTAACTGAGTATTGTGCTCACTCAGATAACTTTGGAAATAATGCTTACAGAAGGATTTGATGGTGGTTTTATGTAACACTTAAGTCTCTCAGTTTATGTCCTGCATACCAACTTGATTATGTTAAATTTCTTAATTCTTTTTATCCATTTATAAAAGGTTAGAGTCCATTTTTTAGCTTTCAGTTTTTTTCAGCAACTACAACTTGACATTTTTAATCAAGAACCTGAGATTCCCCTGTCTCCCCCTGCTGCCTTTACGTGACTGAAAAACCTCATGCTCTAAAGTTAAACTAGGGGGGAAATGGAGGAGAACAGCTCATTCTTTTATTTTCATTTTCTCCACAGTGTTCTCCATGTGCCTTAAACTTTGCCTTTTTAAATAGTTCAGCAAGTAAACTTGATTAGTGTGATGTTTAATTTTATTACTTGTATGAGCAAACATCTATTCTAAGACATACTTTTTTCATATTTGAGCATCTCTACAATTGGTTAGCGTTTTACAACTTTCTTAGCCTTGCATCCTGGTGTCATGGGCAGCGTTTTTTCCCCTTTTAGTGGTATATGAAGCATATTATAATTCATGACATTTTATTTTAGTGTTTAAAAATATTAATAGTAGATTCTTCTGTCTTTTGTTGAAAGGATGATATTAAATCTATGAGTGTTGGGGGCTCTGGTTCATTATTTGGAACCAGTTTCAGTTCATTGTAGCTAACTATTCTAAACATTGGTTTATTAGCTGTAAACACATGAAGATCCTGTTAAGGAACTTTAGTGTCTCCATGCCTTTTTTTTTTTTTTTAAAGAGAGGGAAGTCGGAAGAGGCAGCAGTAGAGGGAGGGGAGAATCTTAAGCGGCTAGCACAGAGTCCGACACAGGGCTCGATCTCACAACCCTGAGATCATGACCCGAGCCAAAATCAAGAGTCAGTTACTTAACTGACTGAGCCACCCAGGCATCCCTCTGTGCTTTTTGAGAGAAAATTTCATTAAGCTTTTTTTCTTCCATGTTCTGTTGAGATCCTTTGTAAGTCATATGGATCACATCTTAGAATGCCATATGCTAGTTATTAATGACTTGTTTATTTTAATGTTAAAAATATATCCTTGAAGGGGTTGTGATATGTTATTGGCTTATTTCTTAAGGCTCACACATGGATTTTGGGATCAGGTTTTCTCTCGCAGGAAATTATCTTCCAAAGGGTGGTGATACTGTAAAGTTAAACATTTAAACTACAGAGCTATAATTTGTTTAATCAACATAACTGTTTAAGGATGCTAGGGTTTGTTCTCTTCGGTAGAAATGCTTTTTTTGTTATTGTCTTGTTTTATAGCACTAGAAGGAGCTAAACTTACTTCCTGTTTCAGAATTCATCAAGGAAATAGGCTTCGATTCTAGTCTGTGATCCACATGTGCTCACAAGTTGGACACCCCTCCGTGACCTAAAGCTCAGGGAGGGGTGGAACCATGTCATCTGTCCTTACACAAGCACTTTTCTGGGCTGCAGGAACATATAGAATGCTCACACCTTGTTTCCTTTGATCCCAGCCAGCTTTCTTTCAGTGAATGCACACCTTTGTGGGTCAGTTTATGTTCTTAGCTTTATTTGGATTAATTCCTATGTCAGAATGGGTCCGACTTGGAAAAATGCATCCTTAACTCATCCTCGTCATCCTCCTTCCTGTTGAGGCTCTGTCAGGAGATTGGGCTTGTGCAGGGCCGTTCTTGACCCCCTTGCAGCTTTCTGTCTTTTCAGCCGCACCTGTCATTTCCTCTTGATTCTGCTTTTGGGGTTTTGCCAGGAAAGGCTGGAAGGTGTGCCGCTCAAGTGCACCAGGTTGCAGAGCGGAGACATTGTGGCTTCTTCCTTTCCCTTCTCAGCTTTGAGGGTCAGCTATCTGGCCATGGCACTTCGGGGCAGTATGGCACAAGCTGGCCCCGCTCCCTGTTCCTGGCAGGCTATCCATTTCTGCTAAGGGCAGCAGCAGAGGTAACAGGCTGGCCACTGCCACAGCGCGGCCCTGGGGTGTGTTGAGGTGGATCAGTGTGCCCATGTTTTTGCCGGGAAAAAATTGCTTGTGCTGTCATAACAAAGAACAATAAAAAAATTGTAAGAGAAGAAATTACTTTTTAGAAAAAGCTTGAAGTATAACATTAATTCATGAGGAAGTTTTTTTGTTTTGTATACAGGTCTGAGTTTATAGTGAACAGTGAATTTCTTATGTCCTTGTAGTTTTTGATGTATTGTGGGCCAGATAATGTTTTTGAATTACCTCTTTTCTTTATTTCTGTTAGGGGGCAGCCTTTGTAGAATTTGATGTACATCTTTCAAAAGATTTTGTGCCTGTGGTGTATCATGATCTTACCTGTTGTTTGACAATGAAAAAGGTATGTTGAAATTCCTTCATTTTATTTTATCTTATTTATTTTTTAAGGGGGGGGAGGGGAGAGAGACTCTTAGGCAGACTCTGTGCCCAGCACAGAGCCTGACACGGGGCTCGATCTCACAACCCTGAGATCATGACCTGAGCCGAAATCAAGAGTTGGTCGCTTAATGGACTTAGCCACCCTAGTGCCTCCAAATTCCTTCATTTTAAACTCTTACAGTTAGATAGGTTTAAACGCTAGGAAGTTTGTTTTACATATATGTGTATAGTCATTTATTAGCGTTGATCAGTTCATTTTTTTGGTCAATTGCTGCCAATTCTTTCCTCTGTCAAGCTCCTGCAACATCGAGAGAGTAAGGAGATGGGAATAATAATTGCCTAGAGTGGGGTCTCTGTATTGCTGATTTGCTTTCTTCTACTATCTAACAAAAGGACCTTCCAGGTGGCTTCTCTATCAGTCTGCCGCTGTTCCTGTATTGAAGCAAGAGAGGAAGCTGTCAGAGTGTCTATTTTCTAGGCTCCCTTCTATTTCTGCTTCAGGCTTTTCCTCAGATTAATAGGTTAGTATGATTTGGCCAAAACGAGAAGAGCCACAGTGGAAAAGCACTTTGGAGCCAGATAGTGGAGGGCCTCAGGAAAGGGGTGTGGATTTAGGAGCTAGGAAGATGTGACAGACTCTTGAGTCAAGAAGGGAAATGTTCAGAACTAAACCTCTAGATGTAAGTGCCTGATGTAAGGGGAATTTAAGAGGACAGAGACTAGAGACAGGGGGAGTGGTAATGTGGCCAAAGATACAGTAAGCCTGGACCAGTGTGGAGATAGAATGGAGAATGGCACAATGGAGGAGAAAGTCCAGAAGGAGATTTGAAAATATATATTGTTTCTTAAAAATTGTAACTGTTGTGCAAACATAATTGTGATAATTGCATAGTGCTTAAACTTTAGTGTACAAATTAACCAAGTGATTTCTTAACTTAAACTAGGAGGGGGCGCCTGGGTGGCTCAGTCGTTAAGCGTCTGCCTTCGGCTCAGGTCATGATCCCAGGATCCTGGGATTGAGCCCCGCATCGGGCTCCCTGCTCGGCGGGAAGCCTGCTTCTCCCTCTCCCTCTCCTACTCCCCCTGCTTGGGTTCCCTCTTTCTGTGTCAAATAAATAAAATCTTCAAAAAGAAAGAATCTGGCAAATATACAACTCTCAAAAAAAAAAAAAGAACTTAAACTAGGAGGGTTCATTTGGCATTTTCTGTAAAACTATTGGGTATCATTTTCCATTGAGGTGATTTAAAGTTAAGGCTAGCTTGCTAACATATAGGACACTCTACCAGACACAGTTGTTGTGGTATATATGGCAAGGTGCCTGGCTCTTCCTGCTCGTGGATTTGAATCAGTCATGGGGGTTTGGATTACTATGATGTATGGAAAAGCACGCTTCCACTTCTAGAAGTGGACCCCACTGTTTTTGGGGACCTCACTGTTTTTGCATATGTGAAGGGGCTAGGCTGTAAGTCTTTGTTGGTAGACCATAGGGGCTGACCCTTCTCGTCCATAGTCTTAGGAGAGAGAAGGAAGGAGATGCACCGATTTAGATAATAGAGGTAAAATAACTTAGTAGAAAAGGAGAAGATTGTTTTGCTCTTGGGAAAAAATCAGTGCAAAAGTGGAACAGGAAGAAATGGAGCAGTAAAGATCTTCGTAACCGAGATTGAGGTTAATCAAGCTGTAATTTCAAAAAAATCTATGAGTTAATTGAAAAGTATCACTGATGTGGTTTTCACCAGACCTTGTCTTGTTCTTAAGTTGAACCTGGATGAGTTAGAGAATGAAAGTAACAAATTGTACGTATTTTTAGTTTTAATTTTTAAGCTGGTATTTTCCTTAACAAAATCAATTCATGTTCATGGTAAAACTGCTGAAGATTATGACATGAAAAATAAATCTTCCTTTCCCCTTTCTCCTTGGTCACACACTTCCTTACTCTTAACAGTTTTTTGTGTGTCCTCTAGAAGAGCGTTATGCACAGGTTTATACCATATGTATGTGAATGAATATAATGGATTTTACCGTTATTTGTTGATTGATGATTTATTGGTGGTCCATTAATTCATTTCCTTAAGATAGGAGTGCCTAAGTAGTGTGATGTTTGATATGGTAGTAAAATCTAATGAAACAGATTTGTTCCTGGGGAAAACATTTGTAGTAGAGTTCCTGTTAAGATTAGAGTTCCTGTTAAATATTACTGCTTAAAACAAATTAGACATTTTTTTCCCATGACCATTGATTTCTGTGGCTATTTGTAACCAAACTTAAGTTTAAAAGGTTTAGAAACTTATTGACAGAAATTAATCCTTGTATAGTCCTTGTACATGTTGATTCCCTAGTCATGTATCATGGATATATATATGTCAAATAAAATGTCAACAGCATGACAGGAAGTAGGGGAAATGACTGATTTCTGGCTTTCTTCTCAGTTTGTCTTCAGGGCCCCATCCTCCCAGCTGTTTTTTCCTTTCAGGCACTCCCACCCACATCAAAAACGAAAACCAGAATTTAAGATCTGGAAGGTGGTGTTTAAAAAAAGAGGGGCTCCCCTGCATGGGCTTGCTGCGGGCTCTGAACAGTTCTCATCACTCACTACGTTGGGGTGTTAGGCCTGTCTGGGGTTAAACATTCAGTAATAATTTGAGGCCTATTTTTCTCTTTCTTTTCTTTTTAGAAATTTGATGCTGATCCAGTTGAATTATTTGAAATTCCAGTAAAGGAATTAACATTTGACCAACTCCAGTTGTTAAAGGTAGTAATGATAACATAAAATGTAAATGATCTTTTAGTTTTAGAATGATTTATACTTTGTTTATGTTTTCTTTGTGCATGGAGATATAAAGCATGAGGAGAATGTATGCTTTGGTTCTCTGTACTATTAGGAAGAATGGGTTTGCACTAATCCATCTGTCTTCTCTAACAGTTTCCATGGACCCTGCTGTTTTTGCATATGTGAAGGGGCTAGGTTATAAGTGTGTTAGTAGACCATAGGGGCTGACCCTTCTCATTCATAGTCTTAGGTTGCCTCTGGTCTGCATTAGCCCTTCTTTATATAACTATTTTACAGTTGACCTTTTATGCTGTCCTTGGTTTTTATACTTCTGTCACTAAGATCTTTGTATATTTTTTATACCATGTTATTTTATATGATCACTCTTCCTGTTCTCACTAGATACCTATATAAATGGTTGATTGGGTATAAACAGTTTCTTAAGAATTTTTATATTCTTCTTCCCTACTTGGGTATTTGATCATGATCTTATGTGTATGTATGCACATATAAAATATATATAGCGGTTAGTGATTATTTTTACTAAACTGAATTCTACATTTTATGGTTTTCTTTAACTTGCTAGCTTTTCAAGTTACAGTTCTGTTAACCATATCTTCATAAATTAAGGCTTTTTTTCTGATTGTGTTTTGTGTGTGCGTGTGTGTTTTCTAGCTCGCTCATGTGACTGCTCTGAAATCTAAAGATCTGAAAGGTATGTACCAATATGGAAACACTATTTTCATTTCCTTTTTTTTTTTTTAACATACCCTTGGTCATTTTAATGAATATATTGTTGGGCTATCTAAATAATTTTATAGACATGAAGTCTTTACATATATTAATTTTCAAATGCATTTATGTCATGTGTATAGTAATTAGGAGTTTTTACTTTTATGAGTTTTCTTAGCTTGATGATCAAAGTTCTTTGTAACTTTGTACTTACCATTTTTTCCAAACATTCTTAACCAAAGAAGAAAGTGGAGGATATATCAAGTATGAAAGCTGGCTCTAGAGCCAGGAGTTTGAATACAACTCTTTAACATTCACCAGCTGTGACCTTGGGTGGGTTACTTTACTTTAACCACTTTGTCCCTCAGTTTCCCTAAAACTTGTCCTGCCTACAAAATCCCTTTGGAATTGTACTTCACTTGGCACTCTCATAGAACTTCATAGTTTGTGTCATTCATTTGAGGTTTAATGGCTCCTTTTTTTAACACTTTATTCTGTATATGTCCTGTCTCTTCAACTAGAATGTAAATCTCTCTAGGGTGGAAAACATGTTTTTGTATTCCCCAAGATACTTATAATGCTCTGTATGTAGTAGGTGCTCATTAGATATTTATCTGCAGTTTTGATTACAGGATGGTTGGAATGACTTTATGAAGATATTATAAAGTGTTAAAGACTCCAGAGGTTATCCCCAGAGCATTGATATGACTTTATAGGCTTTATAGCTATTTCATGACTGTTAATAATAAAATGAATTTTATTTATTTATTATTTTTATTTATTTAGCCAGAAATTTTTATGTGACTTTAGTCTTCATAGTACACAGGGTTTTTTTGTTTGTTCGTTCGTTTGTTTTTTTAAATTTTTTTTTTTTTAAGATTTTATTTATTTGAGAGAGAGAATGAGAGAGAGAGCATGAGACGGGGGAGGGTCAGAGGGAGAAGCAGACTCCCTGCTGAGCAGGGAGCTGATGCGGGACTCAGATCCTGGGACTCCAGGATCATGACCTGAGCCGAAGGCGGTCGCCTAACCGACTGAGCCACCCAGGTACCCAACAGGGTTGGTTGGTTTGTTTTTAAGAAAAGTTTGGGGTGCTTGGGTGGCTCAGTCGGTTAAGCGACCGCCTTCGGCTCAGGTCAGAAGCTGATTTTGATATTTCAAATAGAAGCCTTAGCAAGAGGACACAGCTCTTAATTCCATTGAGAAATAACAAATCACTGCTGGTGACTACTTTGTAAAAAGTAGTTATTATAGTGTTTATAAGAAAATACTCACTGTTGGGTCCTCAAACTTGGTGTTTCTGTGAAATGTTACAAACTAGTTTTCATATTTCAAAATATGAAAACTGTTAAGTATTATTTCAAAAAGGAGGTCTTAATGGTTAAACATAAGAACCTTCAAAAATACTACATATGAAAGGATCTCATAATTACCTCTGCGTCTTTTGTTTTGTTTTAAGAGTTTAGGATAAGATCTTAGTGATAAAATGGTATTTTATCTACTGAGCTTTTGTAATTTAAATTTTCAGAATCTGTGGTTGAGGAAGAAAATTCTTTTTCTGAAAATCAGCCGTTTCCTTCTCTTAAGATGGTAAGTTCCTTAGGGAAACTAGCACAAGGCTATCTCATTAATTCTGTTATAACTAAATAAGTTATTTTGGTCTCTTAGATGGGCACTAAAAAGGCTGTGTCAAAGACAGCATTTATATAAACTTGTCATTGATTCTTTTTAGAGAAGATATATTTTTGTATGGTGTACCTATGCTACTTTTTAAGAGTAACCTATCTGCTCAAATGAATAAAAATCCCCACCTCAATGGGTTAATTTGGTAAGAACAGGAAATTCACATATTTCTCTATATAAACAAGAAATAGAGGGCACAGAAAAAGGGGCGGGAGGGACATGTGATGGTGGAAGAGCATTTTTACAATATTTAAAACTGTTCCGGGGCGCCTGGCTGGCTCAGTCAGAGGAGCATGCGACTCTTGATCTTGGGTCGTGAGTTCTAGCCCCATGTGGGTGTAGAGATAATTGGTAAATAAAGACCTGAAGAAAAAAAAAACAAAACCAAACTATTCCTTAGCTTTTAGAAAGAAATGAGATTCTCCAACCAAAGAATATAAGTATCCTCATTACTCAAAATGAGACACAAATTTCAAGAATTCACTCGAAAAAGTATAACAAATACTAGCATGAAGATTTCAAAACTAGACACAATTCATACAGGAATCTCTTTACCGTATTAGGCAAGCCCTTGTGGATGCCGGGCACTCCTTGCTCATGCTGGGTCTGCTTTTTTCCCCTACTGGCTCCATTTCCTAACTTCTGTTCTTCTCCATTGTCTTTTTCTGATGTCAGGTACAGTAGATGTCTTAGGCAACAGTTTATCATGATTATTCACACAACAGAAAAGAACCTACAAGAGAGCTCCTAAAACATGATTGGAATAATTTTCCAGATATTTGTGAAGGCCAGCCAAGTAACGTCATTCCTTCTGGTTCAGAAATCTGAAATCGTTTAGTTCTGAGAAATCTCATGATTCCTAGACTTGTGATTAAAAACAACTTTTAAAAAAACTGTACATTAATGGTTTAACATTTACTTAGCCAAATAAGTTAAACACACTTTTATTCGCGTACTTTGCCACTGTCACTATAATTTAATCACAGAAATTTTAAAACCAAAAAAGGCCAAATAAAATCTGTTTGTTTATTTTTAAGAAAGGGAAAGAGCTCAAGTGGAGGTGCTGGGGGGGAGGGGCAAAGGGAGAGGGGGAGAGAGAGTCTTAAGCAGGCTCAGGCTCAGTGCAGAGCCCTACGCCGGGCTCGATTTCATGACACTGAGATCTTGACCTGAGCTGAAATCAAGAGTGGGGTGCTTAACAGACTGAGCCACCCAGGTGCCCCTAAAATCTCAATTTAAAGGAGACTCTTTGTAAATTTGATGTTTAGCAGTCTCAGTACTAATATACACTATTGTCCTTATTTTTCTAATTTTGTATTAGTCCGATAAAAACATGATAGGTACATTAAATAAAATAAGCCTAGAGGTATCAGAGAAGAAAGTCAAAAAGCCCCACATGAAGTTGAGTACACAGTTTTAGGTACTTTACTTTCTATGCAGCTGGTTAGTGCAGACCCAAGACCTATGATGGTGAAAGGATTTGAGGTTAAAGATGCATCTTTGTGGTAGTTCTGCCATCACAGATGTTGCCTAAGACTACTGCTTTTGTTTGACTTCCTTATTTAACTTAATCATCAACAAGGTTGTTAGTTTGGGTATGAGAAAAGATAGTGGTTTATGCTGAAGGTACAAAACATTTTATCCTTACTTAGTGATATGTTTTACTATAGGTTGCTTTTGGTAATAATTCTCTTCTTTTTTTCTTCTCTTATTCTGCCATTCATCTCACCAAAATCAAAACAAAATTCACCTCCAACAAACAAAACTCTAGGTTTTAGAGTCTTTGCCAGAAGATGTAGGGTTTAACATAGAAATAAAATGGATCTGCCAACAGAGGGTAAGTAATCCTTGACAGAACACCTTCTTCCTCTCTCTCCCCCTCATTTCTTTAAATGCGTTTGTTCCCATCTCCTTATTTTAATGGAAAAGTGAAGCTGAAATCTTACTGTGGCTGCTTCCACCATTATTGGACCTTTTTAATAAAGCATACTTTATCATTATACTATATGTGAGTACTTGAAAGTAGTGATGAATGTATTGTAGTATAAATATCAATTTACATGTGTCTCGTGCACATTAATATGGATGGTTTCTGGATATACTTATAAAATGAACAGTGAAAACTGGACAGTTAACTTTATAACTGATTAGTTTTTATTTTCTTACTCTCCATCTAAACATATATTTTAAATAATTCCCTAAGCAGTTTTCTGTTAAGTGGCAGTAGTAGCTAGTAATAGTTAACCAAGAAAAGAAATTTCTGCAGGTGTGTTTTAAATCATTCCCAGATTTAGTCATTTTTTTGCTCAACAATTTATATTGAAAAGCTGCTCTGGGTGAGGCATTTTGTGGGTGCTGGGTTCAGGTAGTGAACAAACAGAATAAACCTTGCCTTCTTGGAACTTACAGTCTAGTTGAGGAAAACAATTAACTATTGAATATATCAGATGGGGATACGTATAAATGGTTGGGGTGCATAAGAGGGTTGTTGGGCCTGGGGGGTGCTGAAAGTGGCTAATTCAGGTATGATTGGGCAATCAGAGCAATATGCTGGAATTTGTTTTGATTAGAATAATCTATAACTGCCCTCAGATCTTGCCTTCTAAGTACTGTTTATGATAAGCTAGTCCCAGTTAACATAGTAAGTGATTTTTCTTAAGTGATTTTTAGTTTTCTGAGCTTTTAGGATTTAATGACTAATATATAAAACATCCAATATTTGAATATCAACAGGGCTCTTTTAGTGTCTTAGCTATATTTAGAGAATGGTATTTGAGGGTACTTGATATGTCTTAAGAGTCAAAGAATGAGGTTTTTAATTAGTAATTAATAATAACCTGGGTTTTTTTTGTCGGGGGGGGGCCTGGGTGGCTCAGTTGGTTGAGCATCCAACTCTTGGTCTCAACTCAGGTCTTGATCTCTGGGTCATTACTTCAGGCCCCTCATTGGACTCCACACTGGGCATGGAGCCTACTTTGAAAAGGGGGGGGCGGCGCCTGGGTGGCTCAGTTGTTAAGCATCTGCCTTCGGTTCAGGTTGTGGTCCCAGGGTCCTGGGATCGAGCCCCGCGTCGGGCTCCCTGCTCGGCGGGAAGCCTGCTTCTCCCTCTCCCACTCCCCCTGCTTGTATTCCCTCTCTCGCTGTGTCTCTCTCTCTGTCAAATAAATAAATAAAATCTTTAAAAACAAAAAAATTACCTGGGTTTTTTGTAATGAATTAGCAAATGAAGTCCTTTTGTCTTACAGTTCATGAAGATTATAGAAATATTTTTTTTTAAGATGTTATTTATTTGAGAGAAAGTATGAGCGTGGGAGGGGAAAGGAAGAGGGAGAAGCAGACTCCCTGCTGAGCGAGGAGCCTGATGTGGGGCTCGATCCCAGGACCCTGAGATCATGACCTGAGCCGAAGTCAGACGTTTAATCGACTGAGCCACCCAGGCACCCCTATATAAAAATATTTTAACTTCAGTAGAGTGCAGATTTCCAGAGTTTTAGCTTTTTATTTTGTTAACTTTATTAAAGGAAAAGTTTACTGATGGTATAACTGCTTTGTATCTAAGTGTCTCTACCTGAATTTTGACAGCTGCACTATCACTAAGTAGCTGTGTGGTCTTGGGCAAGTTACTTAATCTTTTTAGGCCTCTGCTTTCCACATGTAAAATAAGAGTTGGATTAGATGTTCCCAAGATTTTTTTTCTGGCACTAATTCTAGGGTATCTAATGACTTTTGTTTTCCTGTTTATTTCTTCCACATAGGATGGAATGTGGGATGGTAACTTATCAACGTATTTTGACATGAATATGTTTTTGGATATAATTTTAAAAACTGTGTTAGAAAATTCTGGGAAGAGGAGAATAGTGTTTTCTTCATTTGATGCAGATATTTGCACAATGTGAGTAATATTCAGTTTTTTTCACCTATACTCTTCGACAGTAGCTAGTACTTAGGGTACAAAGATTGTGGTTGGAGGTAGGGAGGTTGCCCAGATTTCACCCTTGACTTGACCTTTCAGTCAGGTTATATATATCTTCACATCCCTTTAGGACTGCCTGCAGGATGCCCTCCCAACTCCTCCAGTGAACTCCACACCCACTGGATCCTAGTACCTCACGCCCTGTGTTTCGTTTTATAGGCCTGTAACCTCCTCTTTACCAAATTGTAAGCCCTCAAGGGCTTTCTTGTTGCCCGTTGCTGAGAATATTTTAGCTCTTGTATAGAATGATTTAAAATTTTTCTTTTTGATTGAAAGGTGCAGTACATGTTAATGGTGATTATATCTCAATAATGGGATTATGGTCTTTTGGGGGAGGTGGTTTCTTTGTATTTTTAGAGTTTCCTAAAATTCTAAAACAGTATATTAGAATTATCTCCCTGATGAAAAGTATTTTTAAATTGTCTTTTTTTAGGGTTCGGCAGAAGCAGAACAAGTACCCCATATTATTTTTGACTCAAGGAAAATCTGATATTTACCCTGAACTCATGGACCTCAGATCTCGGACAACCCCCATTGCAATGAGCTTTGCACAGTTTGAAAACCTACTGGCAAGTTATGCTTAATTTTTTTTTATTACTATTTTAATTTTTTAAGAAATGTCTTAGAGCAGTAGTAAATAAGTTTTCATGTTATTTTACACCTCTGATTGGTTAGTTTTGACACATTTCTAACAAGCTGATAGCTCTACTTAAATAAGGATATTAGATCTCAGAATGAAAAGCAGTCAAATGAACGACAAAATATTTTCTTGCGGGCCTAGGTTAAGTAAGTTTCAGAGTGGATTTTATGAATCATCTAAAATGGCTTGACTGTAAATTTGTTTGATAAAATAAATTAGAAGAAAAAGTTCTCACATTTTTTTCTCTGCCCAGTCTACTTTGGGGAACACTGATGGAGATTGTGATCATTTAGCATTTGTAGTTAATAATATTAGTTACTTTTTCATGAGTAACTTATTTTTCTTCTTTTAGGGGATAAATGCACATACTGAAGACCTGCTCAGAAACCCATCCTATATTCAGGAGGCAAAAGCTAAGGGACTAGTCATATTCTGCTGGGGTGATGATACCAACGATCCCGAAAACAGAAAGAAACTGAAGGAACTTGGAGTTAATGGTCTAATTTATGATAGGTATTTGTTTTTCATGAAAAGTTTTCATGGATTGTTAGAAAAAAAATAGTTGTTTTATAAAATTAAAAATAATACTAAACTTACTAAAATTCTGTAGTTCAGCCTGAGGTTTATCTCAACATTTGTCAGTGGAATTTTTCAAACTCTGGAGTATAGCACAACCATGTGGGAAGCTTATTAAACATTTGGACGACTGGGCTCTACACCAGATGTGCTGTCATCTTGGGGGTTGGGGGGGCTGTCTCCCCCAGACCTCTCTGTCTGCACCAACTTTCTTGGGAATCTCATCCACTTCTGTGGTTTTTCATACCTTTATTCTCCAATTTTTGTATCTCCAACCTTTGTCTCTTTCCCCTGACCGCTTACATTTTTATATCCAGCTATCAACACTTATCCTTTCTCTAGACTTCCTGATTTCAATATACATGGCAACTCTGTCTTTCTGGTTTCTCAGTCCAAATCCTTGGAGTCTTTCGTGGCTCTATTCTTAAACTCATACTCTAAAACCAGTCAAACAGAATCTTGTTGATTCTGTCTTCAGAATATACCCTGAATGTATCTACTCACCATATTGACTCTTGTCACTCTCTGCTAAGACAACCTCATTTCTCATGTGGCTTATTGAAGTCCATCTGCTTACTGTCCACTCCTTTATCTATGCCTCCTTGCTCTCTGTTCTCAGCACAGCAGCCAGAGGGGAGCCTGTTCTAACTGAAGTCAGATCGTGTTACTGCATAAAACTCCCATGGGTCTCTTTGTCACCTAAAGTAAAATCCAAGATCGTTCCAAGGCCCCACATGAGCTGATGCCCATCTTTCTTCCTCCAGCTCCCACCCAACACACCGACACAAACATAAGCTCCATGAGGACAGGCTCTTTGCCTGTTTTTGTTCGCTCCTGTGTCTCCAAAAGTTAGAACAATGTGTGACACACAGTAGGGGTTCAAATATTTGTTGAACAAAAGTTTTTTTCCTTTTTTTTTTAAAAGCTCCCTAGGTGTGTTTATGATATGTTTGAGAGCCACTAATTGGAGAGACGAAAAGATTGCTTAATATAAAGAAATTTGGGGTTAGAAGGGATGTCATTTAGTCCGCTGAGGGGTTAGCAGGCTTGCTAATACTTGAGCAACATCCTATAAAGAGTAAGTGATGAAATTCTTACGAGGCCTGCTTTAAAAAAATTTCTTTCCTTGGATGTAGTTCACTTTACTGTTTGTCCTGTATAGTTAATACCACTTATACACTTCCAACTAATTAAAGGAAGATAAAAATTTTTAGAGTAACCATTTGAAAGAAGTGCTGGCTTTAGCAAAATTTCTGAAGAATATTTCTTTGAGGAGGAGGAAGGAATGACTGCAAATATTTTCAGGCAAGAAAATGTATTCTGAGACAAACTCTGTATGACTTTGTAGGGTGTACACATTTTAGGCAGATCCTTTGAAGGATCTTGGTAACCAAGTAAGAAGCCTTACTTGGTTGGAGCCAAAATGTGACATGTAATGGACAACAGGAAGATACTTTGTGATATAAAGGGTCCTGAAGAAAGTGAGTGATCTTCCTGGCCCAGGGTCAATAAGAATAATTTTAAAGAGGAAGCATTGAGTTGGTTTTTGGGGGTGGCTAAGTTTGCTTTGACAAGATTTGAGTTTTAGGCAGAAGCAGTAGCGTGACTCAGGGCAGGACTATGTTGAAGGTGTGGAAGACATTGAGGAGACAGTTTAGGACGGGGCTCCCGCTAGGGTCTGTTAAGAGTTGTGTTTACCCTTGAAAGTTGTTGGGTTCTTTTGTTTTGTTTTTTAATGTTTTAATCAAAGAAGTGTGTGTGTAAGGTTTACAGTAAAAACCAGCAGTTCCCTATGCCTGTCCCTTTCATTGTTTTTCGCTGAGTTCCTGTGGCCGAATGTTTTTTATTTTAAGAGAGAGCAAGCGGGTAGGGGGCAGAGGGAGAGAGAATCTTAAGCAAGCTCCATTCCCACTGTGTGGAGCCTGACTCGGGGCTCAGTCTCATGACCCTGAGATCATGACCTAAGCCAAAATTGCACTTAACCAATTGAGCCACCCAGGTGCCCCACCCTAATGTTTCTTTAGCTGTTTCTTCTGGTATGTAATGTGCTTATGCTAATTTTTTTATTATCAAATCTAGACGTAATAGAGAAGGTTTTGAACGATTAGTGATTTTGGAGCCTTTGATCTGTTTTATGTTGGGGAGAATTGTTGATGAGAGTGGGTGTTTTAGTTGATCAAAACTGATTTCTTTTCTCTCTCAAAGGCAATAACACATTGTAGATTTTACATTTAATCATGGTTTTGTGGTACATTATCTCATATAAAGAGCTATGTTTGAGTTGCTGATATTTGGGATTTTTGCATTTGTGATAATGAGTAAGATGACCTTTAATTTACTTTTCTCAACTGGTTGTTGTCTCATTTTGGTATGGGGAAAGTACTTACCTCATAAAGTAATTAGGCAATGTTTCCTCTTTTTATAAAAAAGATTACTGTGTCTGCTCAAATGATTAAAAGATAAATCCAGTAACAGACACCCATGTTTAAAGAACGTTATCATTAGATTTGAAGTCTCCCATATGCCTCTCCCTAATTCAATTCCCTTATCTCCTCCCTTAGATATAACTGCTTATCAAATTATTATTCTCTTTGTAAAAATTTTAAATTCTTATTTCTATCACTAAATAATATACCATTCTTTAAACTTTATTTGTACTTTTTTTCCCCATTTGTTATGTTCTTAAAATTAATCTATTTGTGGGCACCTGGGTGGCTCAGATGGTTGAGCGTCTGCCTTCGGCTCAGGTCATGATCCCGGGGTCCTGGGATCGAGTCCCGCATCGGGCTCCCTGCTCCTTGGGAGCCTGCTTCTCCCTCTGCCTCTCTGTCTCTCATGAATAAATAGATAAAATCTTTAAAAAAAAAAAAAAATTAATCTATTTGTTGTATATAGCTATAATTTATTCATCTTTGTGGCTATGTAATATTCATGGCTATGTCTCCATCACTATTTATTTTATATGAGAACACTTAGGTAGTTGCCAAGTTTTTGCTTTTGCAGTGTTTGCTGTAAACATTGTTGAACCAGGCCTTCTAGAATACATGTGTAAAGTTTCTGTAGGGCAGTGATTTTCAAACCATTTTGACTCAACCCAGTTAGAAATGCATTCTACATTGTGAACAAGTGCACACATTGATATGTATATCTACAAGTATGTACCTGAAACAATTTTTAAAAATAATGGCCCTTGGGTATTTTCTATTTGTATGTGTACTTTTGAAATGCTAGTCCATTTTGCCACTGGCCTTCACCTTTTTAAATGCTAGTTTTAACTTTCCAAACTTGTTTTGCAACCCATTGTAAGGCATCTGTCTATGGGTCAGGTATTGGAAGTACATAAGGAATATGGTCCTGTGAAGTGGGTGGTTCTGTATTCCTTGGTTCTGTACCCATCGTAGCCTGCTACCAGTACTCAGGAGTGGGCCAGTGCATAACAAACTGTCAGTTTATCATCAGCAGCACATGGTTAAGACAAGCCACATATAAGTAAGATTCTGATTCAGGCTCACTAGGGCACTCTGTCCTTAGGGTACAATGCTGGTCGAGTGGCAGTGGCCCTCTTGGAGTGATGAGAGTCCCTCACACGCCTTCCTTTTCACTCAGACTGCTCTAGTGTAGACTCATTGACTTCTTTGGGCACCGCTGTCATCCTGAGTGAAAATTGCTCCCTGACCATCCCTGTGTCAGAGCTCCCATCTCCTGTAGTCCAGATCTTTTTTGCTTTCCTGTCATTTTAATGGAACACATCCTTCAGCATCTTCTTGAGAAAGGAGGACATGGAAAGTAAATGTTTGGTCTTGCATATCTGGAAGTATTGTGGCTGGGCATAAAATTTCATGTTAGGAAATCATTTTCTTTTAGAATTTTAAAAACATTTCTCCATCACATTCACAGTTGCAGTTTCAGTGTTACTGTTGAGGAGGGTTCCCGCACATGTGATTTCTTTGTTTCCTATCTGGAAGCTTGCAGAGTCTTCTTGTCACCAGAGTTGTCAAGTTTCATAGAAATGGATCTTGGTGTGGGTCTGGTTTCATCCCTTGTGCTGGGCACACAGCAGCCCATTTAATCTGTTGATACATGTCCTTGAAGATACAGAGATTTTGTGAATTATTCTTTGATTTTTGTCTCTTCCGTTTTTCGCCCCCCCCCCCCCCGAAATCCTTTAGTTTACATAGTATTCACTCTTGGACCAGACTTCTAATTCTTATGTTTTCTCCTATTTTCTATCTTTGTCTTCTTGCTCTACTTTGAAAGATTTCTCCAAATTTATCATCGACTGTTCTATTGAGTTCTATATTCTGTCTTTAGTTTTAAGAACTGTCTTTTTTCTCTGAATGCTCTTTTTTCTTCTATATATAACATCCTCTTTTGGTTCAATGAACTATTTCTGTGAAGGCATCAAGGGTTTTTTTTTTTGTTTTTGTTTTTTTTTTGTCTTTGGAATTTTCTTCTCTCACTCAGTATCTTACATGTTAGAAGCTTTCCTCAGTTATTTGGAAATCCTTGGCTGCTTCTCATGGTAAGAAATTGGGATCTGAAAAGCTTGTTGAAGGCTCTGAGTGTGTGAATGGGGCTTGTTAACTTGGATTTCACTGTGGGGTGATCTGGGTGGCCTGTTTGGTCATACTTCTGATGTCAGTAGATTTAGAACTTTACTTTTTGGCTGACCAGATTCCTCACAGAAGAATCTATATAAACTACCTAGAGGATCCAGATCTGGCTCCCAGGGTTCTTGGGATTCAGGTAAGGGAAGAGAGCTTGGGAAGGGAGGGCATGCCTCTGAATTTTGCATGTGTTATATGTATGGACTGTCTCTAATTCCCCTGGTGCTGGTGGCTTTTGTAAAATGCCCGAACCCTCACCTGGTCTTCTAGTCCTCCATTCCAAGAGCTTTCCTGTTAAGTTCTCGAAATCAACCTAAGTGGGGGAGCGGGACGCTGGGCAGCCTCCATGGCAGGAAGTTAGAAGGAAGGGAGATGCTTACTGCTGCTCAGAGCCTTCACTCATCTTCCCTGTTTTAGCTGCCCCCCTCCCCCCTTCCCCAGTTCTAGGGGAATCTGGTGCTGCTTTTAACTCAGCCTTTTCATGTTTTCCACTTACTGGCTTGCGATTTGGCCTTTTCTGTTCTGCTAACTGAAACACTTTGTTATTACTTATGCATCTGTTTTCCAGCTTCCAAAATTTTGTTGCTGTGTTTCTTTGTTTTTTTTCCCATACGCATGGATTCTTTTTTAATCCCTTTATTTTCTTTTTAACGGAATGTACAAAGAAAGTATAGTTGCTTCTGTTTTTGGTCTGATATCTTGACCCGGAGGTCACTTCTCATTCTCTTAGAAATTCTTTCCTACTGTGATGTCAAAACGACCTCTGTTGTAGCACCTCACGAGTTGCCTGGCCCTCACATTTAGGCCTGGAAGGCCATCCTGTCTCTGCTGATGGGCAGTGTGGTGCTGCCATTGTCACATGGGGCTTTTTCTGGCCTCTGAACTATGGGTACGTCGGCCTAGGCTGCACAACTTTGGACAGTTCTCACAGTGCAGATCTTCAGGGCTTTGAAGTCACAACTGGGTATGAATTCCAACTCTGCCTCTTAATAGCTTCCCATCTGTAAAATACGGCATTGCCAGTTGATTGGCTTGGAGAGAAGATACCTGAAGAATCAATCACTAGGAAACTACAGGTTTATTTCATTTTCTGATTCAGTTGCTTTGTAATCCGTTCTTTTTCATTATGGGCACATAAGGACATGCTGCTGTTCTGTGTTGTTGGAAAGATGGAGAAGAAGTATTTTTAAATTGAACTGATACTTACATCTTTTAAAAAAGGGAAGGGGGCTGTCGTACGATGGATGTTCCAGCTATTCTGTAATCAAATTGCCCGGAAAAGGTTAAGTCAGACAGGTCTTAAGTAAACCATAAAATTACACTATTTTATGTGTTTTGTGTTTGTTTCATCATAGGATATATGATTGGATGCCTGAACAGCCAAATATATTCCAAGTGGAGCAGTTGGAACGCCTGAAGCAAGAATTGCCAGAGCTTAAGAGCTGTTTGTGTCCCACTGTTAGCCGCTTTGTTCCCTCGTCTTTGTGTGGGGAGCCTGGTATCCATGTGGATGCCAACGGCATTGATAACGTGGAGAGCGCTTAGTTTGTATTGGGCAGAGGCCATTTTGGGGCATGCACCGCTGTTCTGGGTATTGACTTTTCATCATCGAGCATCGTTGATCTATGCCTTCTAGGTTTCTCAGTCCAATGAAGCAATAATGAAGTATTTTACTCTTTCACTACAATTCTTGCTAGAATTTCACGTATGCTATTTAAATCACTTGGCCAGGTATAATTACCAGTCAGTCTCTTTACAATGAGAAAATTTATTGGTTGACAAACCTATTAAGCTAAATATGTAAACATATAATGTTAAACAGATGTTCATTAAAAGCATAGTGCTTTGAAATTAACTCTATAAATGTCTTATATTTACAGTTCTTACAGCTTTCATTTGATCAGGTCTGAAACATTTAGCACTTGGGGAACATGACTATGCATAATTATACCTGACCATGGAAAAAATAAGTACCTCAAATGCATGCATTTGCACTGGTGATTCCAACTGCACAAATCTTTGTGCCATCTATGTATATATGTATTTTTTACATGGATTGACATGCACAGACACCATTTTCATTCAGTATGAACCTTGAGGCTGCTGCCTTCTCCCACTTAACCAAACCAGTGCCTGTGTAAACAGCCTGCAGGTGATCCTTGAGAGCTTGTTTCATAAGTCTTTCAAAAAGTTGTTTTGCATAATGTTAAAGTTTCAAAAAATGCTGCAGGGTAATTTAATGTATAAAACATTAGAAGTATGTATTGCATACTTATTAGAGTAGATCATATCATAATGTATAAATTCTATTCAATGCATGCTTTAGGTTGTAAGCATGAGATTGTACACGTTTACTGTAAGTCCTTGCATCTGTGGTGCTAGGTGAGTGTGAGAAGGTGTCAAGGACTGAAAATATTTTGTTGCCTAAAAAAAAAAACAAAAACAAAAAAAAAACCCCTGTTTGTAGGCGTTTTCAATATGTTTATTTTAAGTGTCTCTCACTACCTATTACGCACCATTGCTTTGTGGGTTTGTTTTGTGTGTGTGTGTGTGTGTGTGTGTTGTACAGTAGTTAAATCTCCATGCAGAAAAATAAATGTCCTGAATTCTCATATTGGTATTCTTTGTTGGTTAATATATATCAGGCATGTAATTTATTTAGAAATGTAGAAGATCCTTCTAAATGTATATGCGTGTTTTTAGGATTATACTAAGGTTTCTTTGATTAGATGCTGATTGTTTTGGCATAACTGTAACTTAAGAACGAATGTTAAATAAAACATACAGATTTATTTTCTTCCCTATAAAACAAAATTTCAAGAAGGTATTACTTTTATAGACTTGATTCTATAATATTATGAGAAATTGGAACTTAGGAATTGGAATCCTACCCTAAAGTGATGAGTTTATTTGCATCTGCCTTTTACTGCATGTTCTTCACTAGGCAATTTATTCATGCATTGAGATGTTTTAGTTTAGTACTAGCTGAGAACCTAAGACTTGGAATTACACATTGTATCTTTTTTTTAAAGCCAAACAATGCAATTGTGTGATTTAATATCAATGAATTATGAGATTTAATATCAATTGTGTGAAGGCAGGCTTTGAATGCGCATGGTCTTGTGCTATAACACTGATATTTAATGGAAAAGAGTTTAGGAAATGCAGTCTTCTGCAAGGGTTCTATATACTTTTCCCACATTGAATGAGATTTTCCAACACCTTGGTGTGAGTTAGGCAGTTTTAGAAAACTCCTAAAAAGAAATTTCATTTTCTTTGTCTACAGACCTTTGTACAATACAGCGACCGTTACCTTATGGTAAGTTGATTAGCCATAGGTGTGCGTTTCCGGTCTTGTTCGTTTGCTCTCCTCCCCTATGCCTTTCCAGTCCAGTGGCAATGCAGCTCCATGTTGAAGACTCACAGATCGTTAAGGGAAAGGAGAGGTGATGGGGAGGGGGGGCAGTTTCCCAAACAGTGTAATTTGCCGCAAAGAGCTTACACAAGGGTTGCTTATACCCCAGACAGAACCTCACTGCTCCCTTTCTTTCCTGTCCCTTCCCGACCTTGCAAACCAGGGTCAGCAGACAGTTAAAGCATAGCAAGCAGTAGCTCCCCATTGCTAGAGGACTGAGTCCAGGCTTCCATATCACTAGCTGTTGCCCTGCACGCTCTGCTCCGGCCACACTGTACCCATGGTAGGCCCTGGCCACGCCACGCTCCTGCACAATTCCCTGTCTGTAGCCATGTGCCCTTTGCCTGGAAGCCCTCTCCTCCCCACAGACTTGCTCCCTGCCAGACTCCTTTCTCTCTGAGTTCTTGCTGAAACTTCTGCAGAAGGGTGTGAATCCATCTTTTACTCCATGGCCGTTATGTTCATACCTTGATCATGCCATGCGTCCTAGTACCTTCTAGGTAGGCATAGTTGTTTGTCTCACCTACCAGGCTGCGGGCTCTTTCAAGGGCAGGGAACTTGTCATACTCTTTTTATTTCCACAGTGCATGGAACATGGTAGAAAATAAATGTTGGAATTGTTGGGATAATATAATTTGTATCAAATGTCCTTTTGAATTAGATTTAATTATGTTTACTAAGAAAGTAAACTTTGGTTTACATTTTGACAGTTGGAACAGTTTGTTGATACCAATTTTAAATGTAGAGGTATAATGTTAAGATCATTTTATATTTTCTGGAAATTGAGTGCAATGTTTGATAAAATGCCACCATTGTTCTCTGGTGTTTTCTACTCTCTGGAATTATGTACTGTAACTGACTGGATGTAAATGTGAGGAATACAGTTCATTCCTGTGTTGGTAGTGCCTAAGGGCTACCACAGCCACCCATTACCTCACTCCCATTGTCGCTTGTGTCTTCTCCCCTCCAGACCGCACGCTTACGCCTACCTCAGTACCACTTTCCTTGTCTGAAATGCCTTCTCTGTCTTCCTTCAGTGTCCAGCTCAGGTGCCACCTCCATAAAACTTGGCTCAGCTTTTGATCAGAATCATGATGCAAACAGATGCTTACAGCCTCTAAATCTCACTACTTCATTTTGCAGCTGGTCTACTAAACCCAGAGAAGTTAACTGACTTACGAGGTTGGGACTAAACTGGGTTTCGTGATTCCTAATTCTGTGTTCTTAATCTACGCTGCCTTCCGAATTCTTGTGGCATTTGTTAGCATGTGCTTTCTTACCGTTTTTTTAATGTGCCTGTTCTATTTCCCTAAGATTGTAAGCCCCTTAAGGGCAGGGACCTCTTTGCAATTCCTAGCGCTGCTATAGTGTTCTCTCCTTAGTTACAAACTAGACAAATAAATGGCGGTGGCAACGATCCTAGTTTCCTAATCAGATTGTTTCACAGTCTACATACAGTTTTGTATGGCCTGCTTGGCTCTGTTGTCTGGAGCGTGTGTGCTCGTGTGCATGCGTGTGCATGTGTGTCTGCATGTATACTTGTGGGGTTCTCACTCTGTCCCCGTGGTTCAGGGTCACAGACGGCTTACTGTAAGCCGATTTTCTACTCCGTGCCGAATGAGGACAATTATGGGACTCAATGGAAGACGAGGCCCAGCTTTTCCCCCAGGCCTAGCTGGCCCTTCCTGGGCTGATACACCTAAATCCTGTAGCCGCTGGTCTGGGTGTGCGGGATGTGCTGCCTGGGATAGGACTCGGGTGACCCGTGGGCTTGCTGTCTCACTAGCCCTGGTGGAGCGTCACTGCCCTTTGTGCCTTGGCTCTTTCTCTTCACAGCTGGCCTCATTCTGTTCCACATGTTGACTGGTTTGGTACTCTAGGTCGGCAGGGGAGTCCTGTTAATTCAGATTTGGATATGACTCCTTTGCATTTTAAATTTGGGTTGTGTATTTTGGGGGTAGGAAGCAAAGTGTACATATGAGGAACATTGCATTATTTTGTGTTCCTGAGTAGAAATTTACTCAAATAAAATCTCTTAGTTTATATAATTTGAGAAATGGATTTGAAATGTCTAACATGCAAGAGAGCATATGATTAAGACCATGCAAGTGTGTGTTGGAGATAAGAGGAAGAGATGATAGGTTGAAACTCTTGAGCCCTTGCAGAATGGGGTAGAGAGATCAGAATAGTTGTGAAGCCACTTTGGGGCACAGCCTTCGTAAATCAGAAGCCAGGGTAGGGTGGTGTTTGTGGTGTGTTCAGAGAGAATGAAGGAACCATCCTGATAATGGAGAGGATATTTTTTTTTTTACGGATTTTAAAGGGAAATGAGAGAAATGTATTTTAAAATAACGAGGAAAGTAGTATTAGTACAGGAATAATAAGTGCAGAAATTAATTTGTCTAATCCTCCACTAAATTGGTCCAAGCATACATCTTACCTGCTCAGACCAAAAACAGAAACGCAGTTGGGATAAGTGAGCTTCTGAAACTTACTTGCATATGTGCAAAGCTAAATTGTGTAATGTCATAGGAAGAAAACAAAGTTTAGTAAAAGTCCGTCCCACAGTTTCAAGTGTGTCTTTGCAGCCCAGATTTCTCCCGTAAGCCCAGATTTGCACATCCAGCTGTCTGTTTGCGCCTCCACTTGGAGGTGTAATGGCAACCTCAAATGTAATGTACCTCCAAAAAACTTCCTTCTGGTAAAACTGTTCCTATCCCACCTGCTGCAGTGATCTATGTCACAGTAAGTGACACCCAGAAGTATTACACTAATCACAAGTTACCAATAAGAAATCATGGAACTTTATATTATGATATGTGATAAGTCAGTTGCCCGTTTTTCTTTTCAATTAAAAAAAAATCTTCCACGTGTTCTTTTGCTTAAGAGCATAGAATCATCTTACCAAGTGCCAGAAAAGGCCCATTGGGATTTTGAACAGTGTTGGATTGATTTTCTAGATTAATGTATGGGAAGGATTAATGTTTTAAAAATAGGAAGTCTTTCTATCCAGAACACAGAGGGTATCTCCATTTTTTCAGAATTTTTACATCTTCCAGTAAAATGAGTTTTTTCATTTACATATTGTATATTTTTTAAGGTTTATTCTTACATTTAAAAAAACTACTTAAGAGGTTTTTTTATAATTCCCATTTTCCTTACATATCTTCTTCAATAATAGGCAGTTAATTTTTATTGATCTCGTCTGTAGCTACTCCGCTGAATTCAATTACTCAAAATATTTTGTTATTTTAAGTGGGATTTTCTAGTTGATCATATCTGCAAGTACATTTTTCTGATTTTTAATAACAGCTTTTTCTTTATCTTGTCTTATTTCAGTTAACTAATAACAATTGTAGGCATCCTTGTTTCTTTACTGACTGTAATGGGAAATTATTTGATGGCTGCTGGGGATTCCAGTACATGACCCTAATTAAGGAAGCTTCTTTTTCTTCTTGATTTGCTAAAGGATCTCTTCCCCCCAGTTCCACTCCAGCCTCAAGGGATAGGTGTGGAATTTATTCAGTGAGTTTTTGAGGAGTTAGAAAACAATCACAGTTTTTCACTTATCTGTTAATTTTAATGGAGTGAACGATGCTGATATATTTTCTAATGTTGAATTACCATTCAATAATTGGTATAAAACCTATTAGTGTTCTTTTGATAGTGATTGGCTGATTGGTTCAGGATTTATTATGTATATTCATAAATCAGATTGACTTAGTTTTCTTCTGCTATTTATGTCTAGTTTTAGAGACCATTAGGATAGCCTTATAAAGTCAGTTGAGTTAGCCTTTCAGGTTTTTCTATCATGTGGAACAGTGTTTATAATGTTAGTATCCTCTTTGTTGATGGTTTGATAAGCGCTTCTATAAAACTGTGTGCATATTTTCAAGTGGTTTTTTTTTTTTTTTCTCCTGCCCTCACAGTTTCTTCTTTAGTTATAGCCTGTTCGTGTTCTCTACTTTTTTATTAAATTTATATTTTGGGGGAAAACCAGTCAGTTTTCCTAGATTTAAAAAAAAATACTTGTCTGTCCAGCTATGTGTTGTATTTAGTATTAGTGTGTGTATATATTATATAATATGTAATATATATATACACACATAACTAAATACTGGGTATCATATATATGTAAAATCTTCTGAGATGTGACCACTTTTTCGTTCTTAATATTTTCTTTGGCATGAAGCAGGGAGTTAGCCTTGATTAGATTGCCAAAGGTCTATTTTTTTTTAACTAGGCTTTAGTAGTATTGAGCAGTGTTTTTACTGTTTCATTAATTACTGCTCTTAAATTTAGTGTGTAAAATTCTACCTAATTTGGATTTATTTTGTACCTTTTCTTCCTTTTTTTTTTAATTTTATTTATTCGACAGAGAGAGACACAGCAAGACAGGGAACACAAGCAGGGGGAGTGGGAGAGGGAGAAGCAGGCCTCCCACTGAGCAGGGAGCCCGATGCGGGGCTCCATCCCAGGACCCTGGGATCAGGACCTGAGCCGAAGGCAGACGTTTAACGACTGAGCCACCCAGGCGCCCCCCCTTTTCTTCCTTCTTGAGTTGAATCTACTTCAATACTAAAAACAGTTCTGGTTCTATAACAACAAAATGGAGTTGACCTTGGAAAAATACTGTTTTAGTAGAAGGGAACAAGTACTTTCTGAAAGAAGAAAAAAAGTCTATATAAGGAGCTGTTGTTTCTATAATAATGGAAGTATGCACCATATAAAGTATGAACCTTATTTTAGTTTTTAGCTAGTCTGATTGAAGTGAATTCCCTTATATTGTAATTCATTAAGGTATAACCATGATCAAGTATTTGTCAAGGGCTTGGTTTGGAGAATAAAGGCAGCTTCTGTCTTCAGCGTGCTTATTTAGTTGAGGTATTTATATATTTTTAAAAATGCAAGATTGGGGGCGCCTGGGTGGCTCAGTCGGTTAAGCAGCTGCCTTCAGCTCAGGTTATGATACTGGGGTCCTGGGATCAAGCCCCACATCAGGCTCCCTGCTCAGCGGGGAGACTGCTTCTCCCTCTCCCTCTGCCTGCCGCTTCCCCTGCTTGTGCTCTCTCTCTCTCTCTCTCTCTCTGTCAAATAAGTAAAATCTTAAAAAAAAAAAAAAAAGATTGTATAGCGGTTGTCCAAGAGAGCAACAGAAGGAAAGTCACTAAGCTTTAGCCTGATACTAGCTCATTTAATGGCAGATAAGTTCCTCCCACTTCCACTTCAGCGGAAGCGGCTCTGCGCTGACCTGTTTTGGTTCTCCTAATTGAGATGTGATTTGAAGGTCGGGCTCCTTGGCTAAGAACTCTTGAGATGCCTGTCAGACGTGTGTGTGAGGGGGAGGAGAGGACATGATTGGTTTCCTCAGTGTTGTCTTCCAATTCACTTGTTCACTCCCACTGTATCTAGCTTACTCTTTTTATTGAATTTTAAATATTACGTACTTTGTAGTTTTTTTTTTAATGGAAGTATAACGTCCATTTATCTCTTTAAACATTCTCAAGCTATTTCATTTTATCCTATACTTTCCAGGCTTTTCTGGAATGAATTCTTGTTCTGATTTTGTTGGCTATCTTTCTTAGCATTGAGTTTCCTTGTGTGTTTTGGAGTTTTGGTATGAAAGCTCATGGGGGGTTTTTGTTTGTTTGTTTCCCTCTTCCATCCTCTCTGGTGATCTGGTTGCCTCCCTTAGGAGCTCCAGGATCTCAATCTAAATCCAGGTATATGATCGCACCTGGTAATTAATACCAAGGGGGAGTGGGAACATTTGTACCCCATCCCAGAGTCACCTGGTAGCATCATTTTGATTTCTGGTCCAAGGAGGTTTTGCTATTTTATTTATTTTTATTTGTTTTCTCTTTTTGTAGTTTGCCCATTTTTCCTGTGTATTTGGAACAAAAGTTTGTTTGGTGTTTTGTTCTGTTTTGGCACAAACTCACCACATCATCATACAGTGTTAAAAATTCCCACCGTCCCAGAGGATTGTGGTATAGGTCCCTCCTCCCCAGAGGGCACCAGAGTTAATGTGTGTGGTGAGTGTGCTGGAGGTTTACGGTTGTCTAGCTGCCCAGTGCCCAACTCCTACTTTTGGGAGCAGTATTTTGGTGGGGGTGAGGGGTGTTCTCTCTCCCCTGTTGGGTACAGTTCTTGGGGACCTGTGAAATAAAGCGTCCTCCTTTCCCCCAGCCAAGGACTAGGTGCATGAACAGAGCCAGGCCAACTGGACCCTGGACTCTCTCCTGGATCACTGTAGATTAATCAGAACAACCAAAGGATAGAATAAATGCTTAGACTGTTTCCCTTCTAGAGCAACGTCAGTTCCCACAGTGCAGCCCATAGGATCTTGCTGCTTGTTCCTTTGGACCTGTCCTCAGGCCTTCCCTTCAATTCTGTGAGATCACCTACACCCCTCTAGTAAATTCCTTTCTTCTAATATTAGAGGCAAATTTTGTTGCTTAACACCCAGGAAAGCTTGACTGATGGACCATGTACCTTTACAGATGTGTATGTAAGTGCTCTGATAGAATTTTTATATACTATGCTTTACAGTATGGCAGTTTGCGTTTTCTTCACACACGTCAGACACTTTGTGTACTTGGTACGGGGATAAATGAACCACAGGGTAGGCCATATCTCAAGTAACCAGGCAAGTGTCTTGGTGGATCAGGACCGCAGCCCGTGCTGTTGCTGCGCTGTGAACAGTGTGGCTAGAGGGACTTCTGTCTGTCCTCCCCGGTCGCCTCCCAGCCTTGTCTCTGGCCATCCTGAACCGGAGCCCGCATCTCCGGCCACACCTCTCTACTCACTGTCTCAGAAGGCACTGGCCCTCTCTTCATGGTGTCTGCTTTTACTGTGGGTTATTTCACTTCTTCCTTCCCGCAAGACCAGCTCAATGGCCTGATGCCTTTTCTGAACACCCTAGTCTCCAGGGCAGTGCTCCCCCCACCCCACCTGAATTTCCAGAGTAGCTGATAGCTGTTCACTTGACCGTTGTTTGCCTTTTTACTTGTGTGTCTGAGTCCAGGATATAAAGAACACTCTGACGTTGCTTTGACGGCATGTCAGAGAGGCTTCTCGCCCTGCTTGATACACATACATTTGCCTTCTGTCTTATGAGTGCCCATCATGGCATTATATTCACACTGTTTCATCCAGTAAGTGAGCAGATCTCATACTCATGCAGGAAGTTTATTTCATTACCCAACACCAAAGGTAAAGAAGAAATCAGCTGCCCAAAAAATGATTTGACTCCACTTTTGCCTCAAAAAAAAACCTTCTGAAGCCATTTTTTTCCCCTGGCTGGTTCCAGTTCTTAAGGAGCTGTCAGAAACTTTCCTACGAGTTGTGAATTGGAGAGACCAAGGTCCTGCACATCCACAAGGACTGCAGCCTGGACCTCTGGTTACAGATCTGGCCCTACGGGTAGCCCATGGGAATGCCTTGTTTATAGCGTACATGAAGAACTTTCTTCATTAGTAAATTTCTTGTTTCAGTAGCGGGGAGACTCAGATGTTTGAATTTCTGAGAACTAAGAAAAACCAAAATCAGCGTACCATCAATCAGATGTGATAATAGTCTCTTGAAAATTTCTCAAATGGCCAGGGGCCCAGCAATATAGTAATATTTAAATATTTAATACTTTTCTAACTGGTGAAATCGTTTTGTACTAATGTCAGTTAATACCCATAGGAAATGAACTGAGCTGAATATATTAAGTCTCTGAGAAAAATTACTAATATTCTGATGACGAGAATGGTAAACAACTGCTTTCTGCCAAAGACAACCGAGAAGAAAAGATGTAAAGAATTGGAACAGGGTTTATATTGTCGGTAAGGAAGGAAGGGTTTCCTGTTGTAAGTTATTAAACATGAACAGATAGCACTTTGTTGATTAGTGGGCTACTCTGGGCTGTAGCATTAAAATCTCGTACGACCTGTAAGACAAGAGAGTGAACAATGACTGGATTTTCCTGTGACCTTATGTTCAAGCCGTTTTCATGGTTTCTTTGATACATACTTACCATACAGCCAGCCATTCCCTCCTAATTGTTTATCACAAGAAGTGAAAGCCTGGGTCCACGTAAAGCCTTGAATGTATATAGCAGCATATCCGTGAGAGTCCCAAACTGGAAACAACCTATGTGTCCATTACCAAGTGAATGGATATAAAAATTGTGGTATATCCATACAGTAGAATGCTTTCCATCGGTACAAAACAAACTATTACTACAACATTACAGATGAATCTCAAAAACAATTTTACTGAGTATAAGAAGCAAGACGAAAGTTCACACCATATAAATCCACTTACATAAAATTCTAGAATATGAAAACTAACAGCAAATCGGTGATTGCAGAGAAAATGGGGGTGAAGTGGGGAGGGAGGAATGGGTTATACAAAGGCTTGGGGAAATTTGGGGCAGTGATAGATACGTTCAGTATATGGATTGAAAGTACTTGTCTTTAAAAAAAAAAAATTTATTCTTTGTACCCTAGCTCCATCTAAATAAAACTAGTGTTTGAAAGAGTAAGCCAGATCTCCCAGAAAGGCTGTTAGATTCCAGATCACAGTGTTGCTCTAAGGTGGCAAAGTATATATTTTGACTCTCGAGAGTATCCATCACGTTCATACAGGGAGGTGGGGTTGCTCATGTTTGGGCTGGCCAGTGGCTTACAAGCTGGTGGTGGCAATCACAGAGGGCCTTTGCCCAAGATACCAGCCTTTTTCCCCTCTGGCTTTATTGATTCCCTTGGGCAGAAAAGAACCCAGAGGACACGTTTCTGGAAAGTAGGGACCAGGATGCGATTCTGCAAAGTAGCAGCTTATTTGGGAGTTTAAAAAAATCATAAGGATCCAAGTACTATTTGGCTTTCAGGTGTTTGGAACCCATACTCACATAGCAAAAGTGAATATAACATGGCGGTTGCACATGAAGGGAAGACACTAGTTGAAATCGACTTGTAGGAAAACAATTTTTTTTTAAATTTCCAAAGCGATTTATTATTTAAAAATGGAAAATAGAAGTAAACAAACACAAATATTATCCACAAGTCTACTACCCGAATATTACCATTATTATAATTTGGTATACTATGTATTTCTAGTCCTTTTTCTATGCAAATAGTATATTTTATTTTTAGTAAAATTGTGGATCTTTTTCCTCAGTTTTTTGACTTAATATATAATGAAAAATTGGAGTCCTTCCAGAAAGATGGACTAGACAGACTTCCCATATTCTTGCTGCTAGTACAACTAAAAATCCTGAACATTCTATGTAAAACAAACATAAGACCCAAAGGCAGAGAGAAGTCAGGTTGGTTAGGGACCTAAGGACTCAAGGAACTCCATGGTGGTGGGTTCCTCGGGTTTTCCTTTTGCCTTGTCTATCCCAGGTAATACCAGAGAAGCTGGCAACCAGGAAACACCAAGTACAGAAAAAAGAAAAAAACAAACCGAAAGCACAGCAAAGCCTGCTCTCCAGCCCAAGAACCGTGAAAAGGGCAGGCTAGCAAGACAAATCTTTCAGGCAATAACTGCGCTGTTCCAATCAAATGCCATGGGAAGGGCTGCAGCTCCATCCTCCCCCCGCCCCCCAACGAGTAAAGACCGGGTGGAGAGCCTAGCTTTCACCCCTGCCAGGCCGAAATGGGCACCCTGCCCCGCTGCCAGGATGGTGTCCAAGAAGGCCTAGCGGGGAACCTGTCGTCCACCCCCACTTGCAGCGAGACACCGCTCTCCTTCCCTTCTGGGATGGAGGCAGAGGAGAGCCAGGAGAATCAGTAGTAATGAGGGTGCTCTGTCACAGTGGAGAACTGCACAGGAAAATATATATGATGATATATAAAGTACCACACTGTTCATGGGGTCCTCTTCTCGAAAATGCAGCATGAGTGGGAAAGGACAAAAATTTAGGACTGCCTCCTTCCACCCTGGAATGCATTCTTTTTCAGTCTTTGCTGATGTCAGTTACAAAACACCAGTAGTTCTAAAATAAGGAAGAAAATGTCCGTCTCTGTCCCTCTCCTGTCTCTTAGTACTTGACCTCCTCCTTATTCATGGAATTAATGGCAAATGTCATGGTAGCTGATCAGCTGTCATGGAGTCAAACCTGCTTCTTTTGGAGGGACCCAGATCTCTGAGCTGAGGTCATCTCCGGCTGCCCACCGCCCAGCCCAGAGTGGCAATGCCGTTGCCACCCCCCAAGCCTCCGGCTGACCTTGGCCGTCTATTTGGAAGCCGATTCCAGAGAAGGGGAATTCTGGCCAGCTTAGCAGCTACCATTGTCTTCTGCGGGGAAGGGAAGAGCTGATTGCATCTCACCAGAGCCCCAGAAATATTTACCCTGCAGGGTGGCACATCAGACCCCGTGCCAGGCTGAGGCTAAGCGGCAGGCCTGAGCCAGCCCCCGCTCAAGACACACTCTGGGTTGTGTGCAGCACCAGCTCCTTAAACAGCCGGAGTGTGGACTGCTCTGAGCCCAGTGCCTGGCCTTGGAATGAAGTGGTCTGGTCTGATGTCAGAGATGCCTGATGCCACAAGTGTCCCTTCCTGCAGCCTTGAAAAAATCATTGCTTTTGTTTGTTTGAGGCAAACCAGGTTCACCCACACAAAATAATAATAAAAAAACCATAAATCACTCCAGGCCAGAAGAAGTAAGTGTGTATTAATTTGCCAGAAGTACGTAACTAGGCTTGATATATAGAATTTTTCTATAGAATATGAAATTATACTGAATTCTAAAGTTTGTGTTTTACCTGAATTTTCTTTTTTTCTGTTTTTTTTTTGAAAAAGCAATATTCACATACCACAGAAAACTCAAGTGTACAAAATTTGTAATAGGAAAAGAGTTTGCAATTATAAAACTAGGTATTTTTCTTTGCCTCACAAATCATCTTGGGCAAGGGGGTGAGAAGGCAGAGGGGGAGAAGGGGCGTTCCCTTCCCAGCAAGAAAAGGAAAGAAGAGAAAGCACCTCCAAGCCACCCAAGATGGGGGAAAGGGGAGAGGGAGTGTGAGCAGGTGAGATGCCAGGATCATTGTGTCCCATTTCCTCCCCTTGAGGCGGAGTGGGAAGGGCTACTGAACAAGCCCCCAGAGAAGTAGGGAGATTGTACAACACTGGAGACCCACTGCTGCACGGAAATGGGGTTGGGGGTAGGTTGCCCATCTCCAGTCCAGGGGCCTTGGCTGGTGAGGGGACAGTGCAACCCTGGGAGCCGCAGAAGCCTGGCCTCTAGAAGGTGGCCAGTGCTGGAGGGGACCTCGTCAACAGGCTGTCACAGGGAAGCCATTCCCTCCCCAGAGGCCCAGCATAGCACACGCGCAAGTGTACCTAGGACCAATTCCTAGCAATGGGATTCTAAGTCAAAAGCCACGTGAATACCGGAGCTGTGTCTAAAAAGTCCTTGCCTATTAGGTAACAATGTCATTATAGGTAAAATGATATTCTGCCGTGGATGTGCTTTAAGATAATAATCCGGCCAAAAATAAAAAGTGGATCTGGGATTGTGGTGACACGAGACAAGAATGGCAGAATGTTCCTCATTGTTGAAGTTGGATGGGTGCTGTATTGGTTTGCTAACGCCATCCCAGCAAAGCCCCACGGACCAGGGGCCTTAAACAACAGATTTATTTTTTCTGTTCTGGTGGCTGAAAGTCCAAGATCAAGGTTTGGTTTGGTTTGGTTTTCTCACCACAAAGCAGATATTTATTTAAAATAATAAGCAGGGGCGCCTGGGTGGCTCAGTCGTCAAGCGTCTGCCTTCGGCTCAGGTCATGATCCCAGGGTCCTGGGATGGAGCCCCGCATCGGGCTCCCTGCTCTGCGGGAAGCCTGCTTCTCCTCCCACTCCCCCTGCTTGTGTTCCCTCTCTCACTGTGTCTCTCTCTGTCAAATAAATAAATAAAATCTTTAAAAAAAAATAAAATAAATAAAAAAAATAAAATAATAAGCAAACTCTTGAGAAAACAAGAAAAATCCACAAAACACAAAACCAAAATTGAGACCACAGCTACCCTGAAGAGTTTGCTATTCCAGAAAACTAGAGACTGGATTTCAAAGGCCACGTAGGGGGACAGCAGGTCGTGTCTGTGGCCCATGCAAGGTGAGGGAACGGAACAGAGACCGTCCAAATGGCCAGGAGCGCTGAAAGACTGCAGTTTGAGTGGAAGGGTGATCTAGAAAAAAAGTTTGCTACCAGCAAATGACTATCAGTGTTTCTTAGACCTCTGCTCGGATCATAGGTCCATCCTCACACAGGTTCCAGGTTTGAATTTCCACCAGCACATGATCAGAAAAAACCAAGACCCAGAAATGATTTTCAAATGCTTCTTGTTGGTTGTTCCTGGAGCCCCTGAAGAAGCAAATGCAAATTCAGTTTGGAAGGAACCACTCATCCAGCCCCTGAGAAGTCCTTTAAAGGAAGGTAAGCCAAATATTAGTCCACAATAAAAAGTCACCTAACATACAAACAAGCCACTGTAAGTCAACAGAGATGTCAACGAGCAGATGTGGACTCCAGACAATAGATTTACTCTTCGAGTTGGACGTGGAGTAGGTCAGACTGAATCAGAGACTGGCCCAGGGTTGGCAGGTCAGGAGCTGACTCCCTTGCTTGTCGGAGGATGTGTGGGCAGCAGTGGGTGGGCTTCTGCATGCAAGACTGAGCTGTTGACTGTTTGATGGCTGTGATCCTTTAGGTCCCCACCTCGCCTCCATGAACTCCTTCTCCGTCCCCTTGGATTGAATCGGCCACTTCCTTCCTCCCTTGTATGTCCATCCCACGGTCCCCACACGTACCTCTGCCTCAGCGCCCGGGACACTCGCCCCTGTTACTTTTCATTAGACCATCGACCCTTTGAGTGCCCAGGAAACATCTACTCCGTCTGTGGCGTGAGCACCAAGCAGTGCTCTGGAAATGATGACACACGCATCCAAGAAACGTTACCAAATGGGTGGCTATTTAGTCGAGGAGAGAGGAGATCGTTGCTTCGTGTTTGTAAGCTTTTATTCTTCATAACCACCCAGGAAGACAGGTACGGTTATTACTGCCATTGTCCAGAGAAGATGAGACTGCTGGTTAGTCCAGAGGGAGGTCATGCAGCCCTTGACCTTGTCACCAGCATGGCAGAAGGGATGCGGGGCAGGCGGGAAGCCATGGAGCGGCAGGAGCTGCTGGATTCCGTGTGGGGGCACCATGGGGGGAAAGGGTGGTGACCCCGACTCCGAGGTTTCTAGCTCGGGCACCTGGCTGGATGCCGCAGCCGTGTGCTGCCCGGATGGCATGGAGTGACTTCCCCTTCGGGCCTGGCTGGTCTGAAGTGTCTGGGAACACCCAAGGGGAAAGTCCCATCGGCTGTTGGTTATATTGGTCTGGAACTGAGCAGGATGACCAGGAAAAGATCAGAGTCATTACCATGGAGATCTGCCCACCACAGTGTCCCTGCTACACACACACACACACACACACACACAGGTGAGTGTGCAAGCCAGGAAAGTTCCTTTGCATTTTGTTACAGTCAAAAATTCCAACATATAGGAGTTTAATGGAGTCATAGGTCTATTTCAAAAATGCAAAAACGTCAGGTCAAGGTTTCCGTAGTGTGTATGATGGTATTCTGGAGCCAAAGGTAGGATGTTGGAGAGGTTATACAGGCTCTGCAGATGAAAGCTTAGGGAGACATTCCTACCCTCCACCTGCAGAAATTCTGGTCAACAGCATTTCAGAAATTCTGGGGAATCAGTAATCCAGAAATCAGTAATCAAGGAATAAATAATAAAGGAACAAAGGAATCAGGAATACAGAAATAGAGTTAACTTAAAAAACCATTTCTTGTATAGTCTTTTTCTTGGAAACACAGCTATAGGAGGATTTGCATCCAATCAGTCCTGTACCTGAGTGTGGATCAATTTCCGGTTGCAGGTGCTGGGGAGTGTTCTCATCAGCAAGGAGGGCAGGCAGAGTGTTTTGGAGCACAGGATATTTGGGCCTTGTCCTGCCTTCCAGAATACAGGTGTCCAAGACGGTGTGGGGGACAAGAGCCAAGGGAAACAGATAAAGGGTGTAGAGGTTGGTGTAAGAGCCTGTCAAAGAGAGAAGAAATGAATTGACAGCATTTTGTCTGGTATGGCCTTTTGTCTCTTCGTGTCCCGTGATGAGAAACTCAGACTAACAGTATGTGTACCGCAGTTCAGCCCGCTCATCTGAACCCCAGGTGAGCTAGCCTGGGACTCTCCACTGGCTTGGACCCATTGCACAATGGGTAAATGGAATCTAAGTTTCTAAGAACCAACTCATAAGCAATCTTCAGCAACGCAGTTCCTTGTGTCAAGTGTCTCTATTCATGGAACTGGGGGTCTGTCTCCATTGGCTTTCAGCAAAGCTGTTCTAAGAGGGACGGGCCAAGGTTTGGGGAGGCAGCGTGATGAAGGTATTCCAGGCTTGGTGCTTGGAGGAGGTGGGGGTGGAGAGAGAGGAGTCCAGGCTCCAGCCATGTTTTAAGGGCTCTGCTGGAAGTACAGGATTTGTGTACTGTGACTCAACCCTCTCCTGTCTTGGGGCATCAGCAAGGACTCACTTACCCATTTCAGGGGGGAGTCAGCTGAGCAGGGTGATCACCACCTTCCCTTCTGAAGGCATTTCATGGTTGTCTCAAAAGTGTGTGGAGTCTGGACCCAACAACTCCATCAACGTACTGACTAGGTTTGGGGGGCGGTGCCTTTGGCTCAAGAGGAGTCCCCAAAGTGTTTGCACATCTTGCAAGTATTTTTAAGTTTGGGAAACATTAAGAAATAAGGAAGCCAGAGGCTGGTGATGCCAAAACTGCAGAAGTAGTGACCCCCCTGTGTGGTGCTTGTGATGCATCCCGTGGTGGAGTAAGTCGAGTATGGGCAGGGCTGAACATCCCAGCTCCCGGTGTCGAGTCCTCAGTTTCCCTGTGGGATACTCTTTGGGGTGTGGGGAGTGCTCATGATTTCACATAATCCAGAGACACCCACAGGATCTCTTTTACCAAGTCAATGCTGGCACTATGCCTCAGCAGTGAGCACCAGTGACCCCCTCATGAGGCTCAACATCTGCAACATGGAATGCACTGGAATCCTGGTTCCATCTGTGTGAATCTATCTGAGCCCCAGTCTTCTTATCTGAAAAATGGGGTAATAGTCCCAAGCTGGTGGAGTAGGGTGGGGGTTAGAGATATGCGTGTAGCACCTCGCCCAGTGCGAGATAGGTGCCTGGTTGTTAGAAATCACTGTGTTATCTGCTGATGGCTCCTGGGGATTCCTGGGGATGTCCCACCAGAGAGAACCCCAAGGGTGAGCATCAGGCCATGTTGCTACTCAGACTCCATCCCTGCTGGTGCAGACCATACCTGGGGCCAGCATGCCCTGGGAAAAAGGGCTCGGGCGCGGGAGGGGTGTCCCTTCTTCACCCTCTAAGAACAATCACCTTGAATTATTCTCAACCCTATTTAACCCAGACCAGTCCCCTTAAGCTAAACCAACCTCTTTGTCCAGCCGCATTATGCACGTGCCGCCCACAGCGTAGCTGGTGCCAAGAACGATCAAAGCCCTACCTACACAAGCTCCTTCCCCGTTCCACTCTGTATCTACACCCCATTTCTGGGCATCTCCCCTGCACCTTCAGGACCCAGAGCGGCCTGCAGATGAGGAGGGGCTTATCCAGAACTTTCTGGACTTTATTACCACACCCATGGCACTTAGCACATGGATTTGTACTTTTTTGATTTATGTGCTCTTTGTCTTAACTCTGCTCGGGCTGCTCTAACAACACACCACAGGCTGGGTGGTGGTTTAAACAATACAAATTGATGTCTCACAGTTCTGGAGACTGGAAGTCCAAGATCAAGGTGTCAGCATGGCCTGTTCCTGGTGAAGGCTGCCTGGCTGTGTCCTCAGCCTTCCTCAGTGGACACACTTGGGAAAGAGAGCAATCTTTCTCTCTTCCTTTTCTGATAAAGGTACTAATCCCATCATAAGGGTCCCACCCTCATGAGCTAATCTAAACCTAACTACCTCAGTGACAGTCCCATCTGCAAACACCATCACGCTGGGGGTTATGGCTTCCCCAGGTGAATTTTGAAAGGATGCAATTTAGTCCCAACAGATACTTAGACAAATAAAAATGGCCAAAGTATAGCACTTCAGGTCTGTCCCCTGAAGACGGGGTCATACCAGGTCCCCCATGACCCCGAATGCCTAGAGTGGGTCCCAGAGAACCTGGATCAGCCTTGGATCAGGGCTTCTTTCCAGACTTTATCAGAAAAATACTTCCAAGCGTATACCCTGGGATGGATGTGGTACAGTCTCACGTTCTTTCTTCTAAAAATATCTTTCAATTTGCAACTTTATTACTTTAAGGAAATTTAGAAGATAGATAAGCAAAAATCTAAAAAAATAAAGTCCACAAGAATCCCTGAGAGAGAATACTGATGTGGGAAGGCTAGTGCAGACCCTGCTCTAAACTTAAGTGTGTGGTATATGTTGCTTAAACTCTGCTTTTCCCCACTGTATTGTCCATCTTGGGAAGAATTCAACATCTTGGGTGGCCTTTTCAGCATCATTTAAAAAGGCAGCTTAGCATGTGGTCTTTGTTGCTTCAGGGAGGCAGCTTCTCACAAGGGCCAGCTTAGGACACGGACTCAGATTGGGGGTGAGGATATTGCCCTTGGGGAGTGGACCGTGTGGAGGGGGCAGGCCACCACGCTGGAAGAAGTGACGAGCAAGAAGAGGGGAGCTGGGTGATGTTGCCTCAGTTGCCTTCTGCTCTGAGGGAGGTGCAGAGTCAGCCTGGGACCCCCTAGGCCACTCCGGGCTCTGGAACCAGGAAGAATAGGCTTCCCCTCCCAGGAACAGGGAGGATGGCTCTCGGCATGAGGACAGATCTCCATTGGAGCCGTGATGTCTCCCCAGGGCATGAAGGCCAGGAGCAAGCTCTGGGGAGAGCAACAAGGGAAGGAGGGGACAGCCCATTTCTCTGTGTCTCTTTTGTCTAAACCCCTGAGACTAAGTTTCAGGTACTTGGAAGCCATGTGGGTGGGAGAAGCAGTACTGTTTGGACTTTCCTAAAACACAGAAGGGGTGATGGGGAGATGTATCTAGGGACACTGTCCTGACACACAAGGAGGACTGTCGCCAGTAACTGCTTCTACCAAGAAAAGACATTGTTCATCCATTCATTCAGTTATTCTACAAACCTTTATTGACTTCCTACAATGTGACAGGCACCACAGAGTAAACACATTTCATCTGTATTTTTTTTAAAGATTTATTTATTTATTTGACACAGAGAGAGAGCACAAGCAGGGGGAGCAGCAAAGGGAGAGGGAGAAGCAGGCTCCCTGGAGCCCAACATGGGGCTTGATGCCAGGACCCTGGGACCATGACCTGAGCTGAAGGCAGACGCTTAACCAACTGAACCGCCCATGCGTCCCTACATTTCATGTGTATTTTAAGAGGCCTTCACTATCAGAACAGTTTAAAGTTGAGCTGTGTTAGGGGTAGTGAGGGCCCCCTTGCTCATCATGAGATGGGATGGTCGCCAAGGACCTTCCTCAATGAAATGACTTTTAAAGCTAATATTAAAATTTAATGAATGTTTTTTGCAAACACTCATTGGCTTGTTCTGACCCCATCATCTAGCCAGTTCACCCATGGCATTATAAGTTCTGGGCTTCCCTCCAAAGCTGGGTGAGGGCTATTGGAAGGCAGTGGGAGGGAGTGAGAAAGGAACTTGCCAGTCTGGGACCAGATGCTTTCTAGAGGGTCTGATGGCAACATGCACATCTCCACTGCAGGCCTCACCGATAATCCACGCCTGGGCTGACTCACAACTGGAATGCCCCAGTCCTGGCCTCTGGGCAGTCAGGGGCCACAGCTGCACACCCTCTGCCTAACTCCGAGCTCTACGCATCCTTCCATGCTGAGCCGGCCATCCCTCCATGGGGAGCTGGTCACGGCATCCTCAGTTACACTGAACAGGGCAGGTGATGGTCTGATCCCATTTGGAAGTATGGATATTTTGATATGCAAATGACAAAGGATATAATCAGCATCCTGAGTAATCTCAGGAAAAAATTGTTTTACAACCTCTTTGTCATGCTAAATAAACAAAGCACTGGGCTTGCAGCTTGTTCAACTGAACTTTTAGCCGGTATGTGGGCACTGGGTAATTTTACTCCACCATCAGGCCTCAGCCTGCCCTCCATGGCCTCCCCTCTCTTCCTCATCCTCCCTGATTTCCCCACATCCCTGAGCCTCACCTCCAGCTCTGAGCTTCAGTCTTCTCCTGCTCTCTGTCCTTCATCTCTGATCCTCAGAAATGAAGGGTCAGAAGTGGATAATAGGTGGAAATTTGCTCTTTGCTTGTTGGATGTCAAAATGGCCATTCCGGAACCTGCCTCAACTGAGCTTATCCACCCTGGGCCAAGGGCACTGGTGTTTGGAGAGGAGGGGATAAAGGAATGCCTGAATTGAAACTGGATTCTTCCAAGGGCTGCCCTGAACCTCCAGAATGTTCTGATTTCTTCCCCTTCCTCTCTGTTTCTGCCTATGTGGTTATGAAGCAGCCATGTTAAAACCAAAAGCAAAACAAAAAGCGAGCAAAGCATGAGATCTGGGCATACAAAGGGTTTCCAAAGCTTAAAAAGAAACAAGCCATACAAAGTCACAGAGTATAACTCTCAAGGTATCTTGCCAAGCGTAGAGGTGTCTAAGACCAGTATCTAATGACCATGACTGTTAGCCAGAGGAAAGGCCAGCCCAGCCCAAAGGAATAGGGGATATCAAGAGAGGCAGTGGAATGTCACACAGGTCCCTCTAGACCAGCAGAAAATGGTGTTAACAGGTCTAGGGCAGGGCATGAAGGAGACGTGCATGGGCATCTCACTATGCCAAAAGCAAGGAAGGTGTCAAAAGCTAATGGAATGAAGTCAAAGGAACACAGAGCCAATCTGAAGGGACTTTCACTTGTCTAAGACTGAACGGTTCTAGCACAAAAATGGATAGTGTCTACAATGGACTGAAACATCATAATGATATGAGAACAAAATGAAACAACAGAGAGCCATGCATTTGTCAGCGTTAGAAGTTTCAAGGGCACAACCCACTTCTCTGACAATTGATAAATAAATGGACAGAATCAAGCATTTATCCTACCTTTACTAGAGCGGCTGTATTTCAGGAAAACCTATTAGTTGCTAAGGAAGTCTTCCTTTACAGAAGAATTCCAACTAAAAGAAGCAAAAAGAATGATAGAATCAGAAAACTCATCAACCTCAAGCACCATGAAACAATGAATGCAGACAGCGATCATCATGAGATGCTGGAATCACAGTGTGAAAGTTGATGGGGAGCTTTATCATGGAGGAATCAGGCCAGTGCCCCCTGCACCTGCTGAATGGTCTTAGCACCACCAGAGGTAACCAGGGGCTATTATATGGCTCCTAATGGGTAGCCACAGCATTCTCAGTTTGCCTCCTCTCGATTCTTCTTGCCTCAAAAGCTGAATCTGAATTTGAGCCAGCACCTACACCTGACTTCCAGTGTACAGGAAATATAGGGGACGGAGATCACCGTGGGACATGGATGACACCACAGGAAATTAAAAAACCAAACCCAGAACACAGAACATTCTAGAAGACCATTGATTCACTCTCTCTAAGAAATCAGTGGCATTAAAACCAAAAGAGAGATAAGACTGCTGTAGACCAAAAGAGACGTAAGAGACATACAACCAAACGCAACATGTGGACCTTTATAATCCTGATTCAAACAACCCAACTATTAAGACACCTCTGAGATAAGTGGGGAAATGAATATGGACTGGTATTAGATGGTATTAAAGGAATCATCATTAATTTTATTGAAGGTTTAATGGTATGGGGTTTTAAATTTTTTTGTAAAGATTTTATTTATTTATTTATTTATTTATTTATTTATTTATTTGAGAGAGAGCATGAGCCAGGGGAGGGGCAAGGGACAGGGAGAGAGAATCTCAAGCAGACTCTGCACTAAAGGCAGAGCCCAATGCAGGGCTTGAGCCCATGACCCTGAGATCATGACCCCACCCAAAATCAAGAGTCAGTCGCTCAACCAACTGAGCTACCCAGGTGCCCGGGTTTTAATTTTTTTAAATATTCTTATGAGTTCAAGAAGCATGCTAAAGTGTACAAGAGAAATGATGTATCTTGGATTTGCTTTGAAATAATCCAGTACAAATAGAAAGGGGGATAGATAAAACAACACTGACTGAATGCTGATAACTGTAGCTGAGTGATGAGTATCTATGAGTTCATTATACTATTCTTTTTTTTAATTTGTTAGAGAGAGAGAGAGAGGGAGAGCATGGGAGGGCAGAGGGAGGGGCTGAGCAAGGAGCCAGATGTGGGGCTGATCCCAGGACCCTGGGATCATGACCTGAGCCGAAGGCAGATGTTTAACCAACTGAGCCACCCAGGCGTCCCTGACTGTACTATTCCGTTTTGTGTACATTTGAAATTTTCTGTAACAAAAAGTTAAGAGAAGGCAGAAACCAACCAGTTCTTTTTTTAATTTAAATTAAATTAACATAGAGTGTATTATTAGTTTCAGAGGTAGAGTTCAGTGATGCATCAGTCTTATAAAATACCCGGTGCTCATCACATCATGTGCCCTCCTAATTATCCATCACCCCGTTACCCCACCCTCCCACCCTCCTCCCCTCCAGCAACCCTCAGTTTGTTTCCTATGATTAAGAGTCTCTTACGGTTTGTCTCCCTCTCTGATTTCATCTTCTTTTATTTTTCCCTCCCTTCCCCTATGCTCCTCTGTTTTGAGAAACCGACCAGTTCTAAACTTGAGCAAGTCAGTTCACCTTTCTGGCTCCTTATCAGTGAAATCAGTTCATTAAAATAACCAGCTTCCAGCTCCTGACTTCTGGGGTTCTTTATCCTCCCTTTGGTTTGGGAACCACTTTTAAATGCCTTCCCAGTTATGTCCAAATCAAGAGGCATCTGTAGTGTTGGCTGCATGGGAAGTGTGGGGGCTCTGAGTGAAGGAAGGGGAATGCGGAACCAACTCAGGGTTAGATGGTGATAAACAAGAGTTGATTAGTGTTTTGTTTTAGGTAGCCAAGGAACTGCAAAAGGGAAGACAGATTTATCTGATGCAACTTCCTTGTTTCTAAATTTTGTTTTTGTTTTCCAGTGTATGCTGTTGGTTAATTCCTGCGTGGGAACCTCTATGCTGAGGGTCTGGACAGGAGGATTGCTTGTTTACCAGTTGGCCTAACACGGAAGGGAATGGCTTTCTTCAGTTAGGGTGATGTGGCTGGTTCAACCCAAAAAATTCTTACCCAATATTTTATTTTTTGTAACAAAATTCCAAGTGTGTAGAGAAATGTTTGCAAGGAGGCAAGAGCAACTTGTGAGCAGGGCAAGCAGAGCATAGAAATTTCTTGATGAGAAGCTATAGATTCTCTATGTTATAAAATGTGGAAATACCAATCTGGCTTCTGGACCTTGTACTTTCTATCAGCTGGTTTGTGTTTGGGGTATTATTGGACTGGGCCAAATGTCAATGGAAGTTACATCTGTAAAAAAAAAAAAAAAAAAAAAGCCACCCTACAAAATGAATTGGGAGTTATTTTTATCATGGTTATTCAGCAAGCTATAGGGAGATGACTGGATTGATTTAGAATTCTTTGATCTCAGGATTCACATCCCAGAGCTTTAACTACAATCTAGGTGCAAAGACCATCGGATTTATATCTCTAGCTTCATCTCTCCTGTGAACTGCAGACCCCTATAGCCAATTGCCCCTTCAAGATTTCTACTTGGAGGTCCAACAGGGCCCTCAAACCTCACATACCCCCATGTGAAGTCATGATGTCCACTACCACCCCCAACATTCTACTTGCAGTCTCCCCTTTTCGATAGAAGGTAACTCCATTCTCTCACTTGCTTAGGCCGAATCTACATTCACTCTTGACACCTCTTACACTTCCATGCCTCATATCCAATCCATGAACAAATCCTGTTAGATGCTTCCTTCAAAATATTTCTGTTTTCCCTGCCTCCTTTGACAGAGTGAATGGGAGTCCCTAACTAGAACTGGGTCACCCCCTTACCTCCAAAGTCACAGCCTCACCATCCGTATCTACCTTGAGAAAATCGGGCCTTACCTCTTTTTGACCTTGAAGTCTGCTTTCTCCTGGAGCCACAAGTATCTCAGGACTCCCTGGAGATCCCTCAGTCCCGAGACACCCGTCCTCATGTGACCTATGCATTGGCCTTTCTGACCCTTTCTGGCAGCCCCTGCCAACCCCTGAAGCCTTTCCACCATGCCTTCTGGAACATTTGGTCAGGTGTCAGCTAAGTGCCCTGCGTCTTCCATCTCTTCTGTAGCTGTCCCCTTCATCATCGTTCTCTAAGCCAGCACTGCCCAACAGAAATGTAATGTGAGCCACATATGTAATTCCAAATTTGCTAGTCGTCACATTAAGAGAATGGGAAAAAAAGCAGGTAAAACTAATATAACATTGTATGTCGATTATACTTCAATCATAAAAAAGCAGGTAAAATTAATTTTAATAATACATTTTATTGGATACAATAGATCTAACGTGCAAAAACATATTTTATGTAGCCCAGTATATTCCACCAAGCAAAAAGTATAAAAATATTAAAGAGATATTTTACATCTTTTTTTCATACTGTCTGAAGTCCGGTGTGCATTTGACACATAGGGTATATTTTGATTTGGTTTTTTGATGGTTAAAGTGACATTTAGTCCTACCAAAACATTAAAGTTTGTTTAACAGAAAAAATAATTTACAGTGCTTCAATTTTTAGCTTAATTGGAATGAAATTTAATTAAATATTCAGTTCCTCAAAGTGCTCTCTAGCCATGTGCGGCTGGCGGCTGCCATATCAGGCTGTGCAGATCTGAGGGAAAACTCACCTTCCCTGCTGCTCTTTCAAGGTTTGGGTCTTTTCTAGAATTTTTGTGTATCTGTGGGCCCGAAGGTGAATGGGTGTCTTCCTCGACACTCATTGCTGTTTTCCTGGGACATTCTCCCTCCTTCCTACCACAAAGCCTGGGTAGATGCCTCTCTTCCTTGAAGACACCACTTCCTGGCTCCCTGTCACTTTCTTTAACACTCTCCAGTCATGATCCTTGGAAATATCAATATCTCTAAATACTATTTCCAACATAAGGGCTTTCAGTTCCCCACCAATGATCTTACCTGCTCAGCCATTCATTCCCATGGTCAGCCTCTAGACCTGGTCTGCCCACTGTTGACACCCCCTCAGAACTGAGATGTCATGCATCCCTCTCCTATCACTGCTCACCCCCTTGAGTGCCCTCCCCTCAACCAGACCACCCGTGCATTGATTCATCTTCAACTACAGCCCCCCCTCCTGTCTCGCCAGCTTTAATTAGATGGTCAGTTGTTGGAGTCTCTTCCTCACCTGAGCCCACAAGGCCCTGCCCTGGCTTGCTTCATCACACCCTTCTGACTCTATGCCCTTCACCTCCATGTCTGTATCTGCACCCACACAACACAACGTGCTGGAAGGGGGCACGTCTACCTGGCTTCCACCACAGTCACCCCTGGCCAGGGCTGGCCCCAAATCCGAGAGCTTTCTCTGCACTTCATCCCTGATTCTCCTAGATAATATTTTACTCTCCTTCTAAAGACTTCCACTTAGCTAAATTCATTTTTCTCCCATGTAGACCACCAAGGAAAGTTACCTGCTACCACATTTTCCTGATTTGAAGAAAGAGATAATGCCCAACCTACAGGGTTAACATGAAGGCCTTATGTAACTTATGTAAGTCACATATGCCAAAAGCATGCACAGTAAAAATCAGAGACATTAGTTCTAGGGGAAACCCCTAGGCCAAATATGTTCTGAGAGGATTTGTCATTTTCCTTCTTTTCTTTTTTAAATTGAGATATAATCTACATCTAACACTGTGTGAGTTTTAGGTATACAACATGTTGAATGGATACACTTAAATATCCCCAAATGATTACCAGCATAGTGTAAACTACCACCTTCATCATGTCCCATAATTCCATTTCTTTCTTGTGGTGAGCACGTAGAAGATCTAGTTTCCCAGCAACATTCAAGTATAAAACACAGTACTGTTAACTATAATCCCAATGCTGGGCATTAGATGGATCTGGCATTTTCAATAATAATAGTAAAAAGACAGGGACTTCTGATTCCCTATAGACTTTATCCTGAACTGAATCTTGTTCCCTTCCCCCAACTGTGCCCGGTGCCCGAGTGTCTGAGTCAGGCGAGTGGATATGACCTGCTAGGCTGGAGTGGCCGCAGGGACGCACAATTCCCCACGGATGTTCTCTCTGTGCAAGTGAGGTATGTGTCCATCCAACGGACCTCACCTGTCTCCCTCCTACCTGCCTGCCTGTCTTTTCAACCATTCACCATCCTATGACTTAAGTACTACCTGTTGTCGACAATCTTGATCCCCTGGACCCACGGTCATAAATAGGAATTAAGAAAGGCCAATTTCTCAATTTTCCAGAGTTTAAAGAAAAGGTCTAACCATTCATGTCCAGCCACCTCACCTGCCCCTGCCCAGCACCAAAGCAGCCATGCGTCTGGATGTGGGCCACTCAAAATCAGCTGTCCATGCTTACCTGAGATCTACCACTCCCATGAGTCTTTTGCCGACTGATGGCACTTAGGGTGTTGTAATTTTAGTCCTACAATTACTGAAGTAGAAAAAAGAAAAACCTTTCAGGCACCCATGTAATGTTATGAAGCTTTTTTTCCTTTTTAGATAGGCTTCACGCCCAGTGTGGAGCCCAACGTGGGACTTGAACTCATAACCCTAGGACCAAGACCTGAGCTGAGATCATGAGTCAGACACTTAACCAGGCACCCCGTGAAATTTTGACAATAAGTTGCTAGTTACTATTCTCGCTATTCCAAACTAAGGGTTATCCTCAGGCGGTGTTAGAATGAACATATCAATGATCATATCAATACAAAATATTCTTGATGAAAGGAGAAAGACCCCTTCAGTTAGAGTATTGGCGTAGGCTTCAGGGATCATCAATCAGTAAAAGCTCAGAATGAGCGCCACCTAGAGGAGTCCTCGTGTACTGGGGAGCGTCGGGAGGCAGGCGGGCTGCTTTCAGAGCGCACCTCAGGCTTTCCTAGCTCTGCATCCTAACCAAAGTTACTAATGGCTCCAGTCCTTTCTTTTCCCGCCAGTAAAACTAGGCTATTGATACTCGCCACTCCAAACGGCTGCAGTAAAGTTTAAAGCATAATGCATGTAAGACATTGCCAAGATGCCCAGCATGTGGCTAAATTCTCAACAAATGAGATGCAGGGAAAGTGTCCGGCACAGCCAGTCTCAAGCCATGAGCCCAAGCAGGAAACCTGTGTTTAATAAATCCTTTTATCAAATATTGTTAATTTCTGGCTTCGGGTGCAAGATATATATTCTTCACCCAAAGGTGAAGAAGTCTAACTGCGTGAGCTATGGTCATCCTTTGAATCTATGTATCTACCTAAAGAAATTCTTCATGCATTTTCAACACATTATCATAAAAATATGCTTCACTGTAAACCTTTAAGTGTAGGGTTTTCCAGAGGGCGGGGGTGTTGGGGGGACCGTTTAATTGCAAGATAAGATACGGGCGAAAGAGCTTTAAATGCTGTGTGCATGTGCTGCCATCTTGTGGTACTTAGGGGAACATGTCTCTGACGCACCCCTGGAGCTGTTGCTGACGTGGGTGAGTTCTAGCCGCTCTGAGAAGGATTACGTAACTGCCGATTACATACACACCTACGTACATGTATTACATCGACACCCATAACTCCGCACACACAAAAAATGGGTTTCACGAAGTGGGTCACTTTGCCCATGAAGTCATTCAAGGTTGTTCTAAATGTAGGAGAACAGATGGCAAGACATTTTATTCGTTTTCCTCTATTTTTGAAATTTCCCCTGAGATTTCCTTTTTGATGCCTAGATTATTTAGAATGTGTGGTTTCGTTCGCAAGCGTTTTGGAGACCTTCTCATTATCTTTCTGTTATGAATTTCTAGTTTGATTGCTGCGCAACTAGCCTTTTATTCCCTTCTGTGCCCTCCTGGCCAATCCTAGCTCCCCTCCTGGTAGGAAGGTAGGGGCCACCAAGGGACCCTCATGACCTCCCTGCCCCCCTTGGAGTTACTTGATTCTGGGAATTGCCTCTGCTTTCCGCAGCCCAACTCCCAGTCTCAGAGGGGCGCCTCAGCGACTCCTCTTCCCCACTTCTAGCTCCTGGTTCTCTCTCCCCACCTCACCCCCATCTGTCCACAGTGAAGTCAATTATACATCCCAGGTTTGCATGAGAAAAAATATATCTTGAGGTTCCAGGAGAACAGGTTGCTAGCCCAGGTGTGCAGATGCCATGAGCAGGAACACAGAGGACGAGAGCCTCCAGGTGAGTAGTCAGGCTGCGGGGGCTCAGACAAGGACAGGTGAGGTGCTACAGCCTGGGGCTCCGGACCTGGGGATCCGTGTGGCAGCAACAGGAAGCACAAGAAACTGAGTCTCAGCAGCTTAAGTTGGGGAATTTGGGTAGGAGCTTGGCTGAGGGAGCCCAGATGTTTCCAGGCCCTTGGCGGCCAGCGGTGGGACCAGCCTGAGGAGGACACACTGCGGCAGGTAGGAGGGGCTCTATTTATGGAAGACCTTGATGTTGGTGGGGTTGTCCGGGAAGGGACCCGGCACTTTGCCAGCAGAGGCCTGAGACTCCCGCAGGGGACAGGCTTTCTGGGTCAGCACTGGCTGATGGCCAAGAAAGGGGCTCTTTTCTATTATTTTCTAGGGCTTTTTTTTTTTTAAATCAAACTTATTTATTCACAGAGGTCGAACAAATAACTTCAAAGAGGTTTTATTTTGGGGAAACCTCCTCCCTGACGTGTCCCCATTGCCTGCCTCCTCAGAAAGCCATTTTCTCCTCTTTGAGCTGAGCTGCAAAGATTTTCTGTCCCATGCCCCCCCTCTCCCCATGCCCCCTGCTCAGCCAGCTCTAGTTCGAGGCGCCCTGCTGTCTCCCCTTCTGTTCCGGGAGCTGTTAGATCTCACCAGGGCTGCATGGTAATCGGTGGCAACAATCTGGGTCATAGTTGCCTTCGCTCTAACATTCTGGTGCGTGTTCTTAGTAGACCTTGCTTTGCCTTTTCTTTTCTTCCCAATTCTTTCATAGTTTGTTGTTCTTGTTCTTGTTGTTGTCCTTCTCTCCAGTTTTTATCTTACATATTCTTGAATGAGGTAAGCTTCTCCCAAATCAGTTTTTAGCAGGAAGTCTGTCCAGAGGAAGATTGAGCACTGTGGCCCAGACTTTCATAAATTTTACTGAAACTAAGGTTTCCATGTGTAGGTCTTTTACTCCATCTTGAAAAATGAAATGCAGTAGCCAAACTGGAAAGAACATATAAATTATATCCGTGAGGCAGAAAGAGAACTAATCACAGAATCTCCCTCGGTGTGACCATCCCTCGGCTCCAGAAACCGGCCCCAGGGCGCTCACCCCCAGCCACGTCCTTGGAAACCAATATCCAGAACGGTGGTTCTCAATTGATTGCCTTTCTTTGTAGTTTGATGATAATTCTTTGTATATTTGCAAAGAATGCACTGGAGAGTTTTGCGTGTCTCTTTACACTGTGTTGTTCTTCCCGAATCTGCTGCTCTACCATGTGTATGACTTTCTTGCATACTAAAGCAAAGAGAGCTAGTTTGCACGTTTTTCCTCTGTGGAGTGTTCCACTGCAGGGGCTCTACAATGATTTGTTTCTCCATTCTTCTGTTCATGTACATTTGGATTGTTTTTAGCTTTGCTCCTTTGAACAACAGTTGCCTTTCCTCTGGGACAGGGGTGCAAAGTTTTATCAAGTGGTGGAATTGCAGGGTCAAAGTTACATGCTCAACGTCATCGGATGAGGCCGAACTCTCTTCCAAAGTGGTTGTACCGGGGCGCCTGGGTGGCTCAGTCATTAAGCGTCTGCCTTCGGCTCAGGTAATGATCCCAGGGTCCTAGGATCGAGCCCCGCATCCGGCTCCCTGCTCAGTGGGAAGCCTGCTTCTCCCTCTCCCACTCCCCCTGCTTGCGTTCCTTTTCTCGCTGTGTCTGTCAAATAAATTTAAAAAAATATTAAAAACAAACAAAAAAGCAAAGTGGTTGTATCAAGCCCAGTGTAAATGAGTTCCTTCTTTTCTACTTCCCTGCAAATACATTCGTTTTGGGGTTCATATTAACCCTTCCCTTTCCACTCAGCTGACAGTGGCTGGTAGATGTAAGGCTGCTCACAAGACGTCTCCCCTTCCTCTACTATCAAAATGTTTTCAATCTCAGCAACCCCTCCCTCAAATATCACTCTCTGTATTTATCTGTTTCTGTCCCCCCACCCCACCCCCAGATGTAAGTTCCAGGGGGCAGGGATTTCATCTGCCTTTTCAAAGTTGTTCCTCGGGGTTTAGAAATGTGTAAGGCACACGGTGGGTACTCAACAAATACTTGTTAAGTGAATGAATAAAAACACAAACTGAATCAGAATTATTACGGTAAAAACACTAAAACACGCACAACCTTAAAATTACATAAACACTTAGGAAGAGGCCCAGAGTCCAAAAGGAATCTGCAGGATTGCCTGGGAAGCGTTGGATTTCTCTCTCTCTCTGGTTGTGTTCTCTGTTTAGGAAGTTATTTCTGGCCATTATCCTTCTCTACCCACTTTCCAGTCCCTCTTCCATTCATAGGCAAATTTCTTGAGACGACAGTCACAAATTCTGAATAGTTTCAGCCCAATCCCATCTGATCTCAGGGCCCACCACTCCGTCCCAACCCTTCTCCCCACGGTTACTGTGTCTCTCATCCTCCTTTGACCCTTCACCCCTGGACAGGGTGCCCTGGGTCAACCTCTCTGTTCTTCTTGAGCCCTTTCTTCCTGAGCCTCAATGGCACCACCTTCCCATAGCTCCAGCTTAACATAGTAACTTTCCTGCATTGGCTTCCCCCACCCCCAATGTCCTGTGTAGGATCCTAGAAGCAGAGCCTGGGTGCAGGACTTATGAGCACAGGACTTCTTGGGGTCTGCTCCCAGGAGAAACTAAGGGAGGGACCAGGGCTTTTGTCCACTTGTGGGTGCGGTGAAGTCGAACCTCCGCCTGATCCTGGCGCGCGGTGGAGTGTGAATTGCACTGTGCCGTCTGTCCCCTCTCTCGACCAGGGACCTGCACTTTTGTCCCCCGCACCCCGGGCAGGCCTTTGCTGCCGGCCTCCGGGGAGGCAGCCGGCACCCCTGCCGCCCCTCAGCGGGGAGGATTCAAGGGTGATCCTGCGGAGGAGGTGGGCGGGGTGAGAGCCACTAGGCCACGCCCCCGTAGCCCCTGGGACCCGGGGCTTCTGTGTCCAAGCACACCCGGACAGGTGGTCACCGTGGGGGCACTTCCTGGGCAACGAGGATGACAGCATGGTTGCAGCAGGGCCCTAACCTTAAATTCCAGCCCAGAGACCCTGAGAGATGCCCCTCCCGTCAGTACCAGCAGCCAGCGAGGGGCAGGATTCTCACGTGGGGCCCCCCACCCTGCCGCCTTGGGAGGATCTCTGGGGGGCGTGTGGTTTCAGAGGACCTGCTCCTTAGCAGAGTGGACTTCATCAAAATTTAAAATTTAAAATTTAAAATTTTAGGGGCACCTGGGTGGCTCAGTCGTCAAGCGTCTGCCTTCGGCTCAGGTCATGATCCCAGGGTCCTGGGATCGAGCCCCGCATCGGGCTCCCTGCTCTGCGGGGGGGGCCTGCTTCTCCCTCTCCCACTCCTCTGCTTGTGTTCCCTCTCTTGCTGTCTCTCTCTGTGTGTCAAATAATTTTTAAAATCTTCAAAAAAAGGTAAAATTTTGTGCTTCAAAGAACACCATGAAGAGAGTGCAAAGACAGCTCACAGAATGGAGGCAAATTATATATTTGATGAGACTTTTTTTCTGATAAAAGACTTTCATCTAGAATATATAAAGGACTCTTACAACTCAACAAAAAGACAAAAAACAGCTAAAATATGAGCAAAAGATTTGAATAGGCATTTCTCCAAAGATGATCTAGAAAGGCCAATAGCACATGAAAAGCTGTTCAACACCATTAGTCGTTAGGGAAATGCAAATCAAAAGCACAATGAGACACCACTTCACTGGGTTGAATGAGATACCATCCCACTAAGGATCTGTCGAGCAGACAGGCGATAGCAAGCATCAGCTTGGGCAATAAATGGAATCCTCATACACACCTTGCTGGTGAGAATCTAAAATGGTGCATGCACTTTAAAAAAAAAAAAAAAAGTCTGGTGGCTCCTCAAAAGGTTGAATACTTTGACCCAGAAATTCCACTCCTAAGTATATACTCAAGAGAAAGGAAAACCTATATCCATGCAAACACTTAGCACAAATGTTCACAGCAATTTTATTCATAATAGGCAAAAAGTAGAAATAATTCAAATTCTGTCATTGATGAATGGGTGAATACCATGTGGTTTCTATGTACAATAGAATATTTTTCAGCAATAAAGGAATGAAGTTGTTGAGAGAGAGAGAGAGAGAATGAGAGCGCAGGTGAGCAGGGAGAAGGGGCAGATGGAGAGGGAGAGAGAGAGTCTCAAGCAGGTTCCATGCCCAGCACTAGCCCCATGCGGGGCTCCATCTCATGACGCTGAGATCATGACCTGAGTCTGATGCTTAATCGACTGAGCCACTTAGGTACCCCAGGAATGAAGTTTTGATACATGATTTAATAAGGACGGACTTTGAAAACATACTAAGTGAAAGAAACTTGTTACAAAAAACACATATTGTATCATCCCATTGATATGAAATGTCCAAATTGGCAAATCTCTAGAGAAAACTAGATTAGTAGTTGTCTAGGACTGGGGGATGGTGGTGAATGACTGCTAATGAGCACAAAGTTTCTCTTTGGGGGGATAAAAATATCCTAAGGTTAACTTGTAGCGATGGATATATGACTGAATATACTAAAAACCAGTGTACATTTAAATGAGTGAATGGTATGGTATGTGAGCTATATCTCGATAAAACTTTTAAAAAACAAAAAAGGGACATCAATAAGAAAGTGACTCAAAGAGCTTGTGGCCAGCCCCCAGGCATTCCCGCCCAGCCTCCCCTCGCT
>NW_027397091.1:2744543-2899270 GCF_003265705.2 Callorhinus ursinus | reverse complement strand
AGCGAGGGGAGGCTGGGCGGGAATGCCTGGGGGCTGGCCACAAGCTCAGGCACTTTCTGGAGCCAGGGCCCTGTCTGGCTCTCCTCTGTGGGGCCCTGCAGTGATCAGGACCACTTCAAGAAGGTCTTGTTGTGAGGTTTAATGAGTCCAAGTCCCTGAAAATATGCTCACCTTGTGTCAGGATAGACCATCTTAGACCTAAAAGATGTCAGGGGTCACCTCTCCCAGAGTCACTCAGGAAGGTCACAAAAGGTATCAGAATAACACTCTTCAAATCCCATTTCCCTGCTCCCAGAGGACCAACATGGCATGGGGTTGCCTCAGGGGATGCCAAGGCTTGGGCCAGAGGTGACAATGAATTGTGTCACTCAAAATTCATGTGTTATAGCCCTAGCTCCCACTGTATAGTTTTCGGAGCTGGGGCCTTTGGGAGGTCATTAGTCTTAGGTGAAGTATGAGGGAGAAGGCCTCTTGATGGGATTAGTACCCTTAGAAGTAGAAACAGCAGAGGGCTCCTCGCTCCCTCTCTCTGTGTCCCTCACGTGAGGATAGAGTGAAGAGTCCGCCTTCTGCAAGCTAGGAAGAGATCCCACACCAGAAACAAATCCTCCTGGACCTCTACCTTAGACTTTGCAGCCCCAGAACTGTGAGATGTAAATTTCTACTATTGAGGCCATTCAGCGTATGGGATTTTGTTACAGCCGCCTGAGTATGCTACAAATTAGGGAACTGCATTTCCCCCGACGAATGCCCCGCCATTCTCTGGTTGAGCTACTAATTAGTTTTGACCAGGTATTGTGGATTTCCGTAATGAATCCCAATAGAGTTAAAGTGTTTCAAATAATCTGGGAGCATCTATTAATAGAGCTCTCCTTTGCTGAGGCCTCTGCGCTAGGTATTTAGCAGGTACTCTCCCGATCTTCACAATCACCCTCTGAAGTGGCGTACCCATTTAACAGACAAGGAAACTGAGCCTCCGAGAGGCAACGTGATTTGCCCGAGATGATCCAGCTGGGGACAACTAGAGCCAAGATGAGATTCAAGACTCCTGGCTCGAGATAATTCTACTACCTTCTAGATGCCAATTGTACATGACTGTGACCCGTTCCCCAAGCAAATGAATCCTGAAGGAGAGATAGAGGTATTCCTTACCAAACACACTCTGCTTCGGCCTTCTCCCAAGCTCCCCCCCCCCCCCCCCCACTCCGGATGAATGGAGCCCACCTCTGGACCGGCCCTTTTTTGTCCACTGTCCCCCTCCCCCCCAACAGGACTCAGCGGGCAGGTTGCCTTAGGTTTATTTTCTAATTCCCTGCAGCCCCTGCTCAGGAACAGTTTCCCCCTTATTGCTTCGTACAGCACACAAGCCAGCACGGCTTTCAGGGATCCAGGCTGGAGGACATGAGGTACCAAGGAAGGCATGGAAGGGAGCAGAGAGGGGAGGTCCATGGGAAGAGTCTCCCCTCTCTGCAAAGTGAACATTTTGCCTAGTGGTGACTTGGAGAGCAACTGGGGCAGTGAAAGAGCAAGGAGGGAGGGAACAAAAGCAAGGCCCTGGAGAAGGGGAAACCGGGAGGGAGGCCAGGATCCGTCCCCTCCCATATCAGAAATTCATTGCTCCTTGGGGAGGCAGACACTGACTCCTCCCAAGGGGCCTCCCGGATCTCTGTGGCTGACATCCCTTCCTGCCTTCTCTGTAGCCCCCAGGCCTTTTGGGGTCGGTAGTGGTCACTCTGGCTCTGCGTCTGGTTCGCTGCCCGGGTGCCTCTCTCACCCAATAAACCTTAAATTCCTTTGGGGTCCGAGCCATGCCTTCTTCTCTGGGTTCCTGCAGCTCCAGATTCAGGGCAACTGACACACCAAGAGCCTGTTGACTGGGAGTCAGTTATTCCAGGGATGCAGCAAGGAGTGAATGTGTCCTGCACAGAGAGTGCCCCCCCCCCCCCCCGAGAGCATTCATAACGGAGGTGCCTTGCACAGCGCGCTTTGGCTCCAAGCACTTCGCATCTCAGCTCGGGAATTAGAATGGTGCTATCCAGTTGGCCGCCAGAGGGCGCTCCGAGCAAAAGCTCCCAAGGCGGCTCTTCAGCCCTTTAACTTAAACTCCCTCCAAACTCTGGAATCACTACTGTCCCCCAGAGACAGGGGATACAGGAGTCCCATGCAGGTGGCCAGGGTCTCAAGGTATGGGTGTTTACAGTTTGCTGGCACTTCCCCTGGGAGAGCAGAGGCAAGAAATCACCAAATTGACGATGGCCTGCTTGCGGGATGAAGAACAGGGCTGGAAAAAAGGCAAGGCGGTTAGTGCAAAGGTGTCACGAGCCCCGAGCTGTCTGGTCCCTGCTTTACCGATTTCTGGAAGTGTGACCTTAAAAAAATCATTCTCTTCTCTGGGCCTGTGAAGTGGCAGGGCTCAAGTTCTAGCCTGTCCCAGGATGTCAGCTCTCACAATCCTCCTGGGGGGTGGGTATGCATTGTAATTTAGTCCACACACGAGTTTAGTCTCTGCTTTCTGCCCCTCTTCGGGACTCGCAGTCATGGGCACCATGCAAGCCTGCAGCCCTTGCTGCAGTAGGAACCACTAATGTCCTGGACATTCCCCATATTCTTCCTGAGCTGACCCACGTACCACCAGAGGAGTGAACCATTCAGAAAAGCAAAAGCAGGCCAGGACATCCTTCAGAAGTGAGCTTCAAAGGGGCATATGCAGAAGGAAGCTATTCACACAAATTCTTCCAAAGCACAGAGATGATGATGGCCTGTGATGCAGGACTCATTCTTGTGTAGAACCGTAGAGCAACATGCAAAAGCACGAGGCAGCATTCAGGATGGGGGAAGGCTTGGAAGGGAGATGATGATGAGGAGGGAGAGAAGCAATTGTCTCTGTAGCATTTTATTTCAGACTAGACAGACAGAGGGGCAGACTTCAAGCATCTGTAGCAAATGTCCACTCTGATAAATCTGGTTGGTTCTTATATATATATATAGTTGGTTCTTAAATTGTTTTCCGTAATTCTATGTTTGATCCATCCTTTTAACTGAAAAGAAAAAATGATTTACAGTAATTTTTAAGATAACAGAGCCCACCAGCCCCTCAGAACACTTCAGAATGAAACTTGGCCTAAGGCAGGTTTTTTTTTTTTTCTGTGACAGAACTGTCCATAGCTGAAGACATGTGCTCCTAAAGTGTCTTAGGTTTCGAAGCCCAGGTGGGGCAGAATAATCCTAAAGGAGGGCAATACACTCTGGGGGAAGGACCAGCTCCTGCTCTGGATCCAAGCAGCCCTATAGTGACTCAGATCTCTGGGACTTTGTCTTCCTCATCTGTAAAATGGGATGACGTTTGTCCTCTCTACTGAGTTAGGACTTGCATTAAATGAGATATTTGTAAAAATAATGACCTGCTTGAAAATAATGATAGAAGCGGTAAACAGTGATTATTTACTTATCAAGCTATGAGTCCCAAGGTCTCATTAGTAACATTAGCAATAACAATGGAAAGAAATGAAGGGAGGCTCTATTACGGAGTATGGGGGGAAGGAAATATGAAGAGGAAAAACCTAGTGAAAGCTAAAACCTCCAAGGAAATAACTCCTCTTTCTGCATCCCGACTCAAGGCCTATCTTTCAAAATAATGAAAATTATACTCTCTGAAAAATGATCCCAGTGATCATTGCGATTAGAACTTAGAACAATATTTATATATCTCACCACAGTGAGTCAACAGTTATTTCCTACGAAAGCCACGGGGCTTCAATTTCCAGAGTTTAAATAATGGGCACAGAGATACCACCAAAGAAGCACTTATTAAATATCAATATGGAATAAACTGGAAGAAAAAGAGAAAAACATCAAGCTGCTCACTGCCGTGTTTCCAACTGAGACTCTGTTCTGCAGACCCTGAGGGAGCGACAATGATTGGGCAGTTTCCTGAGGCCCAGGTTAACCCCGCAGGCTACAGACTTTCGGGGGGCGGGCAGGAACAAGTCAGTGTGTCTTCTAGAAACCTGGCACAAAGGAAATCCAAACCAATCAGATGGAAGCTTTGCAGGAGGACTATTAATGGTATAAAAGGGTGCTGGGAGATACACCTGCAGAGACTTTCCGACAGCTGACGTTGGGGCCGGCAAAAGCAAAATGTGCTGTGGGTGGTCGCTGACTGGCTCCTCCCAACTCTGCTTCCTGGGCCTGTCTTCTGCTCAGTGTCCCCCATTTCTCTCCCCTTATATCAGGCCAAAGGATCCAGGCTTCTCTGCCTCTCTCACGACATTCCTAACATAATTGATTTATCTACTCCATGCTCTTGCAGGTCTAAGGGGATATCCCTTTCAGAAGGACCCCCAAAGTCAAAGAGAATGCTTGAGGACGGAAGCACAGTGCAGCCAAGGGCTTTGCCATCGGACAGACCTGGATGTGAGTCTTAATCTCCGCTTGCGGTAGTTGTTCTCCACTACAACCCACAGTGATCTGCCTCCTGGTATTCCTGCCCTTGCCAGTTCCCCCACAGATTGAATCAGGGGGTGTCCTGGGTGAGAATATGGTGGACGTGACAGTGTACAAATTTTGAAACTAGGTCACAAAGGGCAGTATAGCTTCTGCCTTGACCTCTTGGATCTCTTTCTGGGGAAGCCAGCTATCACTGTGTGAGGACGCTCAAGTCGCTCTGTAGAGGGACCCACAGGGAGAAGAACCGATGCCTCCTGCCAATAACCAGTCGACATGTGCCAACCTCGTAAGTGGCTTGGAAGTGGGGCTTTCAGCCCCAGTTGACATCTAACTGCAGCATCGCGAGGGACCTTGAGTTTGAGCCACCCAGCTGATCTGCGTCTGAACTCCTAACTCACCAAAACCATGAGAGATAATCAATGGTGGTTGTTGTTATTTTAAATCCTAAATTTGGGGGCAATATGTTACATAGCCATAGGAACAAGAACTTAACCTTTCTAAGTAGTGGGGGCAGTCAAGGCTGATATATTTATATCAGCTTTATCAATTGTTAAAATATTGAACTATTTCTAGGCTGCTTTGTAAAGAGCCTTGGACTTGAATTAATGTGATCTTAGGTGGCTAGTTCCCCAAGGTCCTTTGCAAAGGCAAATCATATCCTCTTCAGAAGAAGGAAACATTATCTTTGGCCTCAAATTATTTCAACAGATAGTTTACAAATACCATGTCCAGCACACAACCAAAGACAAACTGAGACATGGTCCAACGCAGAATTTTTTAGGCACCCAGAAGATATCCTTCACCCACAGCTTCTGGGGTGAAAAAATTAAGGAATATGTTGGCAATGGATTTAGTGTGTGGCAGGGAGGGAGAGACCAAAGATGGGAAGGGGTGCAAATGGGGCTAATGAAAGAGGAAAGAGGCTCCCGTTGCTTCCCCAAACTGGGACCCGGCTCTGGAAATAGCAGAAAGCAACCTCTTCTTCTTGATGTTCTTCAGAGGGTAGCTGGACCTCAGGTGGAGTATCCAGAGGCCCCTACAGCCCAGATTTTCATTTCTCTACAAAATCCCATTTCCAAGCTTGGCTGGAGAATGGCAAAGTTGCTTCTTGACAGTGGCCCAAACCATGGGCCCACGAAGGGGACAAAAGGGTTTAGAAGATCCTTAGCTGAATGTTCCAGACTGCGTGAGACCCAGAGACTCCTAGAAAACATGACTGAAGGAAAATGCTTCTCCATCCAGGAAGGTGAAGACCTGGGACAGCTATATCAGATCTAGGGTGGGGGGAAGGTAATTTTTTTTTGCATTGAATAATGTAAAATAAAATGAAAACCCACTCTAGGATATTAGCAAGATCTGTGGCTAGTCTCTCACTATACAGATGAGGAAAATAAGAACTGGAAGATTAGACAGTGAGTCCTAGCTTCCCACACTATGTGCGGCTCTCCCCTGGGGGGTGTTTTCGCATACGATTTCTACCTTATTCTCAGGATATCGAGACCCTGAATTTCATAGACCAGCCGGCACTTCTTTCTCAACAACCAATCTTGTTCCGCCCAAACCGAAAGGCTCAATTTGACATCATTTCAAGTATCCCCTGTTTTTCTTTCTTGTAAATTTCGACATCCACTGCTTTTTCCAGGCAGACATCCACACAAGGTCTTTCTCCTGACCCTGCCAACTCATCATCATAGGATAGCATTTTGAGTGGTAGCATCTAGCTTATCTTATTTCTCTGTGCCTTTGTTAAGAGTTTTATACACTTATATACTCTGACAAATAGGAGCTTCCTCCTTCCTCTTTAAAGTAATTTTGATAGTGATTCCCCAGTGGAGCAGATGATGTGGTCAGAATTTGCCAGGTGCTCCCAGGCCCGTGAGGGGATGAGCTCTCCGTCCCTGGAGATATTTGAGCAGGGTCTCAGTGATGGTCTGCCAGTCTCTCAAGTCAAGGAAGTTGCTCCAGATACTGAAGGCTCCTTCCAGAATTAATCATTATAAATAAAATGTTTTGATTTCTCACCATTTCTGGGGTGCCTACCCTGCCTTACCAACCCCAACCCCCCCTCCTATCTCCATTCACAGTCATTTCCAATCCTTTCTTCTCCTCACCTCCATGACAACCCCTGTCATGGTCTGGAGAGACCCAATTTTTAATCCCAACTTGACCACCAACTAGCTGTGAAAACCTGAGCAAATTCGCTAACTCCTGTGGACCCCAGTCTCTTCCTCTCTCCCTTCATCAATGGAGCTGCTATGGAAAAGAGCAATAATGAATATGAAGAACCAACCACTCTCCAGCACAAAGTTCCTTGGTACCCAGAAGCTTCCGTAGCTGGGCCACGGTGTCTTATGGTCACTGATTCATGTCTTCCTTCCCTTTAGCCTCCTGGAGGGCAGGCTCCGGGTTTTCTCTCTCTGTATCCCCCGGGGCCCCAGCCCAGAGCCTCATGGCTGACAGACACTCCATGAATTCGTTACTCAAACATTACCGAGGTAGAGAGACGGTGCTGTTGACACAGGGTCAGACTAGATCTAGACTCTCAAGGAAGTTATATTCGAGCAAGTGAGATAAAAACAGGCAAATGCCAAGTTCTTAGAGCTGAGCTATAATTTTTAGCTTTTCCTGACCTTCTAATATGACTGCTTCTACTTTAGTATATGTCAAAATAATTGACCTAGATGGGCAAAGAGTCATTAAGCAGGGAAGCATTTCAATTAAGGAAGATTTTATTTTCCATGGGGTCTTTGAGAGCTTAGAGAGAAAAGAAGCAATAGTGAAATAATAGCAAGCAGACTGCTGCAATTAAACGTGATTTACCACAACGTAAGTATCACTTTCAGATAGTGTCAAATTAAAGCATTTAGGAAGATTGCTGAAAAAAGACTTTTTTCTTTTTCTTGTCTAAGTGAAATGCTGGCACAAGAGTCCTCCAAAGGGAAACTGCCAGATGCTGTTTTATATGCGTGGCATGTTGGTGCCTAACGTCTCCTTAGTGTTTTTGAACTCTCCATTGTCTGCAAAATTGCCACTTCACTAAAACTGCCTCAGAAATTCCCTTTCAAACGATGCAGGTAGCTGTCAGCCCACGACTGTCCTGCCTCGTCTGCATTTTAGAAACGCCGGAGTTATTTTCAAAAATACTTTTATTTAACCTCAAATTTCCTGTGTGATTCAGGAAAAATGCCAGTGAGTCACGGAAACCAGAGGGATGACATTTTACAGTGGACATATTTATCTCTTTACTTTCACTGTTAGTAGCTAAAAATTCCTCAAGTTTGACCTTCCTGTTGTCATGATATATGCCCTAAACCCTCACCATAATTTTGTTTTGGTTTAGACTGTAGTCTCTTGCTATTTGGGGTCCAGTAGGATTTGAGTAAGTGTGCGTCATAGAGGTAGAGACAGACACAGATGTAGAAGTGGCAAGGTGGGGGAAACAGTTTAATTTGTAAATTAAAAAAAAAAACAATAGGGGAGTCTGGGTGGCTCAGGCGGTTAAGCGTCTGCCTTCAGCTCAGGTCATGATCCCGGGGTCCTGGAATCGAGCCCTGTGTCGGGCTCTCTGCTGAGTAGGGAGCCTGCTTCTCCCTCTACCTACCACTCCCCCTGCTTATGCTCCCTCTCTCTCTGTCAAATAAATAAATAAATAAATAAATAAATCTTAAAAAAGAAAGGTATATATGCAAACAGAGGATTCAGCCTAATAAGTTAGAATGCCTGTTCCAGCCTGGAGTCAAGTCTTAGTGTGGTTCAAGTACCTAAAGTTTATTTCTCAGGAAAAAAATAATGTATAGATTCAAAAACAGTAGTAAAAAGGAGAAAAATCTTCCTAGATGGCAGGAGCCAAGGTGAACTACAAGGTGATAGGTGGCATCAACAATATTGGACACACCTGATAAAAAATAGGTCAAAAAATATGTGGGCTGTGGAAAGCTTATTGGTGACAATGTATATCAGATCTTTTATTTACTTAATGTAGCTACAGATGCCTACACAGAACTATTTATAGATGTGCATGTATATGTAATACATGCATGTATTCCTTTGAGGTGAATGTACCTAAAAGAAATAAAACCCAGTAGCAACTAGCACACCTGGCTCTCAGATCTTCTAAAGGAAATAGGGCTTCTTGGAGAAATGACTGATTCTAGGACTGGGGAAGGACAAGATGAGCCTGGAGCATCTTGTAGGGCCTGAAAGGAAGTGCTAAAAACAAAACAAAACAAAACAAAATAACAACAACAAAAAAACCATTGATGGGAATGTGTCAGGGGGACACAGGAACCAACTGAAGATCTCCCAATGCAAAGCTGGAAATGTAAGCAACAACATAGAGTAGTATTGGATTATAACCCAAAATGTGACATAAATACCCATGGGTCCATAACCATATAAATGAATAAATAAATAAATAAATAAATAGGAGAGAGGAGACAATACAGAATTCCAAATAATTTATGTAGATACTTTGCTCTCAAGGAGGGGGAGCATAAATTCTCACTCCTTATATGTAGGCTTTACATAGAGACTTCCTTCCAAAGAGCGCAGTATGGAAAAAGGGCAGGGGGGGAGCAGTAGTAACTTTATAATGGAGAAATCTGAGAAACACTACCTGAGGTGATCAAGGTCAGCATCAAGAGTGAAAGGTCATGTTGGTAGTATGTTCCCTTTACACTACAATGTGATGAAAATGGCATGTTACTGCCAAGTTTATCCTCCCTAAACCCATAATCCTAGTCTAATCATGAGAAAAACATCAGACGAATTCCAGTAGAGTGGCATCCTACAAAGTACCTGACCTGTACTCTTGAAACTGTCATGGTCATCAAAAACAAGGAAATTCTGTGAAATTGTCACAGTCAAGAGGAGACTAAGGAGACATGACAACTAAATGTAATGTGGCATCTGGATGAGATACTGAAACAGAAAAAGGACATTAGGTAAAAGCTAAGGAAATCTGAATAAAGCATGGACTTTAGCTAATAATAATGTGTCAGTATTTGTCTATTAATTGTAACAAACCTACCACAGTAGTGTAAGATGTTAGCCATAGGGGGAAGCAATATAGGGTATATAGGATCTCTCTGTAATATAGTCTCAATTTTTCTGTAAGTCTAAAACTTTTATGAAAAAGTCTATTTTTTTAAAAAATCAAACAAAAGTAATATGAGCTATAGGCCAAATGCAAATCTAAGGCTATGGAAGTACACAGAAAGGATATCATTGACATTAATATGCCTATAAACTTGTGTAATTCTCACATGAGGAATGTGATATTATTAATATTCTCATTTTAAAGATGAGGAAATTATGGTTTAGTAAGGTTTAATGAATTGCCTGAGTTTGGACAATTACTAAGTAATAAACACAGATTTGAACTTGGGAAGTGTGAATCCTGCACCCACAGACTTAACCCTATGTGTACATACCAGCATTAACAGCTGAAAATATGGCTTTTGTTTTAGACAAGTTGATTTGTAGATTATTTTTCTGACAGAAGTTTGAAATCAGACACTGTTGCCTATTGGACATCTTGTGGGTTTACGATTTAAAAAAACTCATAAAACTTGCAAAAAAAATGACCATGTCAGGAAAATTCTCTTCATACTACAATTTTACACAGTGTTGAAACAGATTATTGAACTTAGAATATCAGGTTTTTGCCTGAAAACTATTTCTACTCACCAAGAGATGTTCTTCAATGGAAGCAACATTATGTCCAAGGCACTGACTTCTCATAAAAAAAATTAGAGAAAAATGCTTTTTTTCGTTGAGGACAGGGACTTCTCACCATTGGTTGCTCTTAGTATGTTATGAGTGAAATTCAGATTCGTATATAATAACATTCCAAAGGAGCTGCTTATCACACACACACTCCCAAGATACAGTCTTTGACCAGGAAGACTCCATCTAGCAAATGACCTTTTCCATAATGTAAATGTGACTTTCAGCCCAAGATGGTACCAACAAGTTTTGCCTTAAAGAACTTAAAAACTTAATTTTTAAAATTCCAATGTACTCCTTAAGGTAAAGTCAGCAACAATTTCTGAACTTAATATCAAGACCCAAGGAAGATGAAAACATACAATAAATCGAGCCTTACATTCTACAATTATAGAGGACCCAGGAGCCCTACTTCTGAGGCTCTACCAGCATGATCTGAGTTTCAGCTCTGAGCTCCCCGTTTTGATCCCTCAGCATTAGTTACAGGAGGGGGCTTTGCGTGGCTGGTGCCGGATTTCCTTGGGCCTAACTTGACCATAGCATCAGACCTCAACATCATCTTTCCTTCTCTCCCATTTGAGTCTTCTTCTTCCACTATATTCAGAGGGAAAATGGTGGAAGATCTAGGCAGAAGAAAAAGTTCATTCTGCTTTTATTTTTTATTTCTTTGGGCAGACAGTAGATAGTGGTGGTGAGGATGAGAAGACACCTGGAATGGGGCGTGGTTGGCAGTGAGTCACTAAGCCGCTGGTGCAGGACAGAGGTACAACCACGGAGGATAAGGCCACGTGACATCTTCCCACACCAGGAGTGTTGAGGGCTTTCCTCACAGCTTTCTGTGTAGTTTTGTGGTGGGTGGGCTGGCAGGGATGAGAGGCTTGATGGGAGCAACATAGCACCCAAGGCCCAGAGAGAGGATTGTGTCAACAGCCTGGGCCCCCAACATTTTAATGCACACCATGACAATCCAGGTGAGAGAAATAATTCTCTTGACACCTGTTTTGTTCTAGGCCAATATATTACTGTACCTATCCTTGGCTGGGAGAGTGCCAAAAAAACAAAATGAGAGGCTCTTGGAAGTTCATTCTAAGCTTTGGCTCTTCCCACCTCCAGCAAGACATGTCACCTCTTGGCTCCAAGAAGTGGGAATAACAGCCCTGTCCTGCCTTGATCACGAGACTGGGGAAAGAATCACAGGCCACACAGCTGTCAGGGACCCTTTCCCAAGTTCCCCAACCTGCTCTACCTTTATCTGATATTTTTAAGTACAACTGTAGGAAAGGCAAGTCCTTTTAGTCAACAAGTGTCAGGAGGTTGATGATGCTATAAAGGCATCTTGGGAAACCAGGGAGGGAGGCATGAGTCTAATTCCTACTGTGTTTCCCTGGCCTCCAGCAAAGCCTCCTCTTGTATTAGAGAGGCCCATTTTAATAAATATGGACTGCCAACAGCAGAACACAGCTCAGGAAAACCACCCAACAGATGGTTCAACTTTGTATGCACTAGCCAAGGGCCAATGTGGCAGACAGTAGCTTCTTCTTCCTCTTCCTCCTCTTCTTCTTCTTCTTCTGCTGCTTCTTCTGCTTCTTCTTCTTCTTCTTCTTCTTCTTCTTCTTCTTCTTCTTCTTCTTCTTCTTCTTCATGTTGGCTCTACACCCAGCATGGATCCCAACTCGGGGCTTGAATTTATGACCCTGAGATCAAGACCTGAGCTGAGATCAGGAGTCAGACACCCAACCCACTGAGCCACCCAGGTGCCCCCAGACAGTAGCTTCTATTTGTGCCTTAAGTCAGCGTCGTGGATATAGGATAATTGTGGGATGACAGAAATCCCTGGTACAGTTCCATCCAAGGCAGACATTTCTGCTGCCCTCTCAAAGCCTTGACCACCCAAACTCACTGGCAAAGGGGATTAAGGGCTCTGGGCAGGAGGGCAGCACATTTTTGTGTGGCTCCGAGAATGGGGACCAAACTTTGGACCTTCTATTCTAGCCAAGAGCTTGGTCCTTTGACCTGTGGGCAGCACTGTAGGCCAGTCCAGGAAGTGGGATGGTGGCCTTGAGCAGGGGGCTCTTGTTTTTGTCAGGTTCCTGCAGTAAGATGAGGAAGTGGCATAGTGGAAGGTGGGGTGGGAAAGTGGGGTCCAAATCCTGGCTCTGTCTTGGCTGGTTACTTAACTTCCCTGAGCCTCCATTCCCATCTGTAAGACGGGCATGACTTCAGCACACCGGGCTGCCTTGAAGAAAGGGTCTCCCCCGCATGGTGCTTGGAGCCTAAGTTCTCAACACTTCTGTACATTACACTTAACTCCATCTTAGTCCATTCGGGCTGCTATAACAAAATACCATAGACTGGGTGGCTTACAAACAACAGAAATTTATTTCTCGAGATCCCGGAGGCTGGATGTCCAAGGCCAGGGTGCCAACATGGCCAGTTCCTGGTGAGAAGCATCGTCTGGTTTGCAGGCTGTGGACTGCTCCTTGTATTCTCACATGGTAGAAAGGGCGAGCCGGCTCTTCCAGCCTTCTCTTGGAAAGGGGCTGATCCCACTCATGGAGGGCTCCACTCTCGTGACTTATCTCCCAACCACCCCACCTCCTAACACCGTCACATGGGGAATTCAGTTTCAACATATGTGTCAGGCAGGGGGTGGGGTGGGGAGACACAAATATTCAGCCCATAAGGCCCACTTTCCAATGACTGGCTCTGTTGCTTCGGGGCATGTCGCTCTCTGTGTCTGAAGAGCTGTGTCCGACGTGTCTGACCCACAGGCATCCGTGCCCACCCCCAGCCCCAGCCCCTTTCCTCACCGCACAGGGGAGCACTTTGGAACAGACTGGCCCTGAGACCCAGCTCCACGACAGCATTTTGAGCTTGTCCCGATGTTAAAGCTGCAGCCGCAGTCTCAAAAACGAGCTCTTGCAAATCAAGAGATAATCAGTCAAAAATATTACGGGCTCTAAAGAAGTCAGCACCTGAGAAGAATGAGGTGAGCAGCCTGCACTGTGGCAGAAGGCCGATTTGGGGACAGCTTGGCCCGTGACAGATGTGCCGGACTTTGGGCTATCCGGCAGACTCTCAGCTTCAGCTCCTGCCTCCAGTAGATGAGAATGATAATACCAGCCCCCAGGAGAGGCCGTTTGTGTATTTAAAAAACAGCATCTGTTAGACTACTACGCTGATAAGGGGATGGCTGAATACCAAGAGCATGTACATCTGTCTAGAAAAAACAAAGGCCAGAAGTCATGAGATGGCTCTTTGGGAAGGAAAACAGGGGGATTGGAGAAGAGTCCTGAGGCCTGGACAGAGTCCAGAGGGGAAGCCAGGATGTTTCTATAAGAAAATGGGTTGCCCAATGGCCCTGTGCAGAGACTGCTCTCTGAGGGGCTGGGTGTCACCTTACGGGCTGTGACAGGTGGGGAGTTGGACGAGCGTCCTGTTTTCTGCTCTGTAACAGAGGGCTGGGGTCTTCGGGACTGGCGGGCAGCTAGGACCGGGGGTCGGGCACAGCCTGGAGCAGGGTCCCCAAGGTGCCGTGGGCCCCTCTCTCTCTCAGGCCCTGGGCCTTCGGCAGTTTGGGCGCCTGGATGCTGGTGAGGTTGTGTCAGGGTGGAGGTGGGGGGCTCCTTCATCCCGAGCACATCTGCTGGGGAAGCAGGAACCATGTTTAGGCTGCTGTTGGACATGGAGAGCTCCCCTGTCCACTGTGGGTGGGGTGGGGGGGGATTCTCTTCAGGAGGCAAATTATTGATTTCCCACCAACCTATCCTTCTCTCCTCAGAATCTGCAAACCTGACAGACCCCCAAACAGACCAGAGGTTGCCTCTCTTTTGTGTTTAACTCAAATGTGCGTGTGGAAGCTGAGATAGAGAATCCTTAATTTTTATAATATATATTCAGTTACAGAACTGCAGAGGGGGACTATTCAGAGAAAAAACACACACACACACACAAAACCCGGAGGTGCTACCGACTCTGTGTGTGTCTTGGTTGCCGGCACAATTGGGATTTCCTAATATGGTTTTGTTCCAGTAAAGTGTCTCCAGAAGATTTCTGTCAGCAAAACACTTTGTCGGAGTACCAACTGGGCATTGAGCTGATCTCCTCCACAGCCTCTCCTCACCCCATTGCTAAGCTTCACGGCACCTTTCTTCCAAAGCCCGATTTTTAAATTTCTTACCATTTTATTTTTAAAATATTTTATTCATTCATTCATTCGTTCGTTCGTTCATGTGTGCAAATATCCTAAGATTCTTTCTTTCTCCCTTGGTAAGTGAAAGAAATGTGAATTCAGTTCTAGAATAAGGTTAGAATATTTACTCCAGCTCCCTTTAAAAGAAGCCTGTGTCAAAGGTTGAGCCATGAAGACAGAAATAAACGCGGAGTCGCCCGGCCTCCCTGTGGGCTGTCAGAGATGCAGCCGGAGGGGGTTTCCTGAGCAAGGCATCTTGCCCTGCCAAGGACGATGCCCCTTTCTACCAATAAGCGAGGGGTTTCCACTCAGAACAGAGGGATCATGCTACAGCATGACCCCTTTCTCTCCTCTGTCAAGAAAATAAGAATCAAGAAAGCCAGAAGGGGCATTTTGAGAATGAGCTGGAGATTTTAGAAAGCAACATAATACTTTCCAACTATGCTGGAAACAGAATCTTTAAAAAAAAAATATTTTTTTAAATAAGGAGAAGATCACTTAGTAGAGTGCAACTGAAATGGCTTTCAATACTCTGTGAGCCCCAGAGGATTTGTATTGGGTATATGTCCATGAATGTTTTCTTTCTAGATGGGTTTAAGATAAATTTGAACGTCCTGTTTCTCAGGGAACGGAAAGAAAGCCAGGTGGCCTACGAGATAACTGAGAACAGGTGGCTACTGCACGTAAAACTAGTTAACTGGACTCCGGCATTTGTATTTCATGCTGTTTTCAGGACAGGAGCTGGTTGCCTGAGGAACCAACTATGTGGCTAGAGGGCTGGAACTTTTGGCCCCACCCCTGATTTCCAAGGAGGGGAGAGGGACTGGGGCCTGGGTGAATCACCATGGCCAATGATTTCATTACTCATGCCTACCTAATGAAAGCTCTCTACAAACCCTAAGTGACAGGGCTTGGGGAGGGTTTGCCTCCTTTATAATATCCTTTATAAGAAACCAACAGTAGCGGTAAAGTTTTCCTTGAGTTCTGTGAATCATTATAGAAAATTATCAAACCCGAGGAGACAGTTGTGGGAATCACCTACTTGGAGCCAAGTTGGACATAAGTGTGGCTAATTCACCATTTCCTGCAGACAGTGCTAAGACACACGTGATCGGAGGCCTATCCCCCATGAATTGCCATGGATTGTGGGCTACAGTCCATGTCCTAATTCCAAGGAAAGCCTCCTAAGAGCACTTAGCAATTAGCATTTGTAGCCCCTCACGTGACACAGAGCCTGCTCTTGCATAAGGTAGGAACGCCATGTTCTTCTTTTTTTTTTTTTTTTAAGATTTTTTATTGTTTTATTTGACAGAGGGAGAGTATAAGCAGGGGAAGTGGCGGCAGAGGCGGAGAAGGGGAGAAGCAGGCTCCAGGGAGCCCGATGTGGGGCTCGATCTCAGGACGCCGGGATCATGACCTGAGCCGAAGGCAGACACTTAACCGTCTGAGCCACCCAGGCGCCTTGGCATGTTCTTTAGAATGAGTCTTCATCAAAGGCAGGACTCTGGTCTCAGCCCATTCGGGAGATGAGATCTGGTATTTAACAGGATTATAGTTTGGTTCTCCCTGCCAGGGGGTGAAGATAAATCTGCCTGTGTTTGCACTCTATCTCTCTGTATGTGTATACGGAAAGATTACTTTGATTTTTTTCTAATTAATTATGTCTATATGAATATGCTTCAAATGCTGGTGGAAGCATAGTAGATATGATTTTTGTCTGCTTTTAAATTTTGACCTAATTGCTTGTTTGTGCTGAGTTTGGATTGCCAGGGAAATAAGGACATGCATATTTATTTACATATGATTTTAGTTTCTATGTACTACAGCAAAAGGTATTTTTCTTCTTGCAAACGAGTTGAAATTGTACTAGGGAAGCTCTTAAATGATCTGTCCCGTTTCCAACCATTACATTTCCCTAGTTCTATACTGAGAATAGATCTGGATTTTTTTTTTAAGGTCTAGCTTTAAATGAAAATCTCCTGAAAGGCTTGTAATTAAAAACAAAAAGCAAAAAACAAAAAACAAAACCCACAACAGTCTCCTCTCCCCAAGTTCTGCTCCCCAGAAGCTTCTGAACATTTAGCTCTTTTCATCTTTTTTTCTGGTTGCTTCCTGCATTTTTCTAAGTAATATGCTTAGGCCATAATTTTATGATTTATCAGTTTTAAACACTACCAGCTTCCTATTAGGCTAGATGACGAGGTAGTTCTATAAATCTACAGGTGGTTATACTAATTCTCAGGGTGATTATATTACTATCTTATTTGAAGTTACTAGTCACCATTTACATTATCATGACTTCTTAAATATTGTCCACAGCAAAGTCCTTAGCATACTGTGAAAGCATTTTTTGGAAGCAGCTTCAGTAAAGTGGTTACGATTGTCCCCTTGAGTGAGATGTCAGGACCTAGCTGATACCAACACCTTCTCCCAAGAGAAACCCCCCCACACCCCCGCCGAAGGGCACCCACAGGGCTCAGGGCCACCCTACCAAGGCCTGACCCCATTGTTCCTACTGTGCTCCCCAGTGGGCATGGCGGAGCTCAGAAAAGTCTTGGTATCTCAGCAGACTCCCAGAGACACATTTTCTGCGTGCGTGTGTGTGTGTGTGTGTGTGTGTGTGTGTGTGTGTGTGTGTGTGTGGCTCAGCTCCAGTGTGGGCCTCAGAAGCAGGGGCCATGCCCTTGGATGAGAAAGGCATTCGGAGTCACAAAGATCAGCGTTTACATCACTGTGGTAGACAGAATAATGACTTCCTGTGATGGTTAATTTTATGTGTCAACTTGACTGTGGTCAGGGATGCCCAGGGAGCTGGTAAAACATTATTTCTGATTGTTTCTGGGAGGGTTTTTCCAGAAGAGATTAGCATTTGAATCTGTAACCAAGTAAAGAAGATTGCCCTCACCAATGTAGGTGGGCAGCATTGTGGCATCATCCAATCCAATGAGGGCTGAATAGAACACAAAGTAGGAGGAAGGGCTCATTTTCTCTTTTTGCTTGAGCTGAACCATCCATGTTCTCCTGCTCTCAGATCATGCTCCTGGTTCTTGGGCCCTCAGACTTGGACCAGAATTTACACCATTGGACTCTTGATTCTTAAGTCTTTGGACTTGGACTTCACCTTACACCTTCGACTGCTGTAGTTTTCAGCCCTTCAGACTTGGACTGAATCACACTACCAGATTTCCTGGTTCTCCAGCCTGCGGACAGCAGTACATGGGACTTCTCAGCCTCCATACTTGTGTAAGACAATCCTTATAAGAGAGACCCAAATAAATAAATCCTAGTGACTCTTTTTCTTTGGAGAATCCTGCCTGATTAACTGCCCAAAGATGTCCATGCTCTAATCTCTAGGACCTGCAAATATTACTTTACCAAAGAGGAATAGTGGTAAATCTTGTTCCTTCGGAAACCCTAGGTCTAGCAAAGGTGGTGGTTTCTCAAATCCTTCCAGCTTGAGGACCCCATGACCAGTGAGGAATTAAAAGATGAGAGAGATAAATGTACCTGGAGGAATTTAGCAGAAACCCAACTGGGTTGTGAAAGATGGGCCAGATTTGGAGACCTGAGTGTCTTCTTCCATACTTGGGTAAACTGAAATGAAGTACTTTGTAGAGATAAATGATCTGTTTTCCATCCTCTGTGTGAAGTCAATCATGACATCCCCCCCACCCCACTTCTGGGAATAGTAAACCTCACCCCACACTGTCCTGTCTCCTTGACAGCGCTGGGGCCAAGTGGCTCAGCCTGACAATTTTCCAAAGCTTTGTTCTTACAACATGTTCGTGCATCATACTCTGGCACGTATGGCAGATAGAGGCTATTTGCACTATCTCTTTAAAATTATTCGGCCATGAAGGCAGGAAACTTATAGACCATGAAACTGTCTTTTCTACCATTGCCCTTTAAGTGAAATAAATTTTTGCTAGATATAAGTTAAGATGGAACTAAAAATCCCTAAGAGTTAATACATCTTTCATGATGGAATGTGTCTATTTTGGTAAGGTGAATTTCTAACTTTAAATATGAAATTACTTGCCTTTGGAACAGGTTTTGTGCTAATGTCCTTATGGGAAATGAAAAATCGGAGTGGAACAGTTTTTGAAATTGTTAGTTAAAAATAGCATCTCCCATTATAACAAGTAAGTGCACCATCAGATTCTGAAATGTTCCGGAAGAAAATCAGCAGAAATCAACAAAATGGGGTTGGTGATGGAGGTGAATTTTCTTGAAATTTCTAGACAGTGCGTTTTCCTTTTCATTGAACTGGACTCCCACAGAGGGCACAAGATGGGGCTACTACACAGAGAATAATATATTTAAATCATGAATGCATGGAAGCTTTCAGAGTGTCTGTCTGCCCCTCCTAGGCAAGGACTAGAGAAGGAATAAGATATATACACTGGATCCAGATCTTCACCTTCACCAAAATGGTGCAGTATAAATCCTGCTTAAGGGCATCACTGGGCTGTTTTAGGACAGCAATTGAGTTCTTTTCCAAACTATTAAGCTAATTTCTCAATTTCCTTTATTATTATTATTATTATTTTTTAACACAGGGGCTCATGCTGCCCCTGTTTTGTTTGGCCATCTGCTTAAATCTTAAAATCTTAAATCTTTAATTCAAAAATCACCTTTAGCTATCAGCTAAAACTCCAAGTAATGATGACTGTGACATTTTATTTTATTTTTAAATTTTTATTTATTCATTTTTTCAATTCCAGTATAATTAACATACAATGTTATATTAGTTTCAGGTATACAATATAGTGATTCAACCATTCTATACATTACTCTGTGCTTTTAATCCCCTTTACCTATTCACCCATCCCCCACCCACCTCCTCTCTGGCAACCACCAGTTTGTTCTCTAGAGCTAAGAGTCTGATTTTTTATTTGTCCCTTTTTTCTTTGTTCATTTGTTTTGTTTCTTACATTCCACATATAAGTGAAATCATATGGTACTTGTCTTTCTCTGAGTTATTTCACTTAGCATTCTACCCTCCAGATCTACCGATGTTGTTGCAAATGGCAAGATTTCATTCTTTTTTATGGCTGAGTAATATTTCACTGTGTATATACATACCACATCTTCTTTATCCATTCATCTGTCGATGGACACTTGGGCTGCTTCCATATCTTGGCTATTGGAAATAATGATGCTATAAACATAGGGGTGCATCTATCACATTTAAAAAATTTTTTTAAGATTTATTTATTTATTTATTTGAGAGAGAGAAAGCAAGCAGGGGGAGGGGCAGAGGGAGAGAATCTTTCAAGTAGACCCAGCGCTGAGCTCAGAGCCTGATGTGGGGCTCGATTCCACAGCCCACGAGATCATGACCCGAGCTGAAACCAAGAGTCAGACATTTAAACAACTGAGCCATCTAGGCACCCTGCATAAATCACAATTTAAGTAGGTGAGAAGTGTTGTGTTGGGGAAAGGTATAGTTTGCTAAGCAGAGAGAGATAGAGACATATTCTTGGGAGCATTCTATGGTTGTTTCTTGGAAATGGCTTTTAGCTTTGATTGCAAAAATTTTGCAAAATTGTTCTATTTTGGTCAACACTAGGACAAATCCACCTGGACAGAATGGGATGTTTATAGAAATGAATCTGAGATATTTACTTTTTTTTAAGAGATTTTATTTATTTATTTGTCAGAGAGAGAGAGTGAGCACAAGCAGGGGGAGCGGCAGGTGGAGGGAGAAGCAGTCTCCCCACTGAGCAGGGACCTCGATGCGGGACTCAATCCCAGGATCCTGGGATCATGACCTGAGCCAGAGAAGGCAGACACTTAACCAACTGATCCATCCAGGCATCCCAATCCTGAGCTATTTTCTAATAGCCAAAAAATAAATAGTTTGTGGTGGTCTCACTATTGGGCCAGATATTTTCCATGAGTTCCTCTGTCTACACAGGTGAAGATGTCACCGTGAAAGCACCGTTAACTCTTGTAGGACACCAAGGTATTCGGGGTTTTAAAGGTTTTCTTATTGCCTCACTATGATGGAGTACATACTGTTTAGGAAGCTAGCATTTTGTGTATTAAATGTAGATTTTAATGTTTATTTCAAATGTTTCTCCAGCTGATGATCATGTTTTCCTTACCAAGCAGCAATGACTTTGGGAAATTATCTTTCATTTAAAAAAAGAAGATCATTAGAAAAAGTGACCAAACTCCAACTCACTGAGCTGATTGGACTTCATGTTCTCGTTGACAAATAGCGGTAAAGAGGCTGGGAGCTGATTAATCCAAGCCACCCACCCAACACCCCAGAGCCGAGAGTCCAAGAAGGTCTAGGACACTATTTACAGCGGCCATCCACCATCTGAGCATTTCGCTGCAGGAGAAGATGTTCAGGGTCAGGAATGAGGACCTGCAGTGCTGTCAAATGCATGAGGCAGGGATGATGTCAGTTCACCGCCCTATTCCCAGGACTTGGTGACACTGAGAAGGTGCTCAGCAAATGTTTGATAACTGATTCTGGACTGGTCATTTTATTATTTGCTGGCACATCTGGGGCAGTTCTAATTATGGAACATGATGACTTCCTAAGGGCTTCCATGAAATTTGCTTTGTGAATCTTCCCATGTTGAGTGTCTCCAAAGCACAAGTCTGGGGCATTGCAGCAACTAACATATTGAAATTTCTTGATGACTGGGACAATGGTCCACTATCCTCCCTCTCTGAACTTGTAGGTTAAAAAACTGTACGAGGCTAGCACCTTTATATGATGGGCTTGGTATGGTAGAAAAACATTTAAGAAGAAAAAAGAAATCCTCACCAGTAATAAATGACACTATGCCCTTGGTGCATTTCTGGCTCAAGGCTCCTCTGCTCTACCTGGCACTCTGGTAGGCCAGTAGCAGCACTAAATCTCCTCTTTCCTCATTCAGGAAAATGGGATGGCCCATCCTATGCTTCTTCTCTACAACACTTCGAGCAAGCTCTGCCAGATCCTAGAATCTGGAAGAGCCTCTCCAGCTACTTGGCTGTGGCAAGCATATTGGCCAACTTTGTTCTCCTACTTGGGATACTGTGAGTATGGATTGAAAGCCCCCACTTCTGTGTCCTGAATGTTATAAAGCCATTCAAAAAGAGCCAGCCCAGAGCCAGTGTGTCCTTACCAGACATTGCTGAGCCCCTGGCCTGTGCCAGGCGCTGCACTAGGTACAGGGGGTACATGAACAATGAAGGTGTGATCTCTGGTGGCCAAAATGGCACCAAATCACAAGGTCCTTGAATATAAAGAGGTGATTTAAATGGGAGCAAAGGAGGATTGTTTCCAACTCCTTCTTCACTGTTGGGTGGCAGCCACCAACACTTTCAGCTCCCTCCAGGTGTCAGCTGCCTCCCAGTGCCAGGGAGTCAAGCATAGGGATGCCAACTAAGTGCTCCCCCAGAGATGCATGTGGCAATTAAGCCATCAGCCGCTGCAGAAGCCTGCACTCTGGTTGCTTTTCTCTCCAACAGAAAATGAATCAAATTACAGGGAAGGTTCCTTCCCCCCGCCCGCCTCACCCCCCAGCCCCACACTATTATCCATGCCAGGGAAATGAGGCAGATTTCTCCAAAGAGCTAATTGCCAATTTTAACAGAGTAAACTTGAAAATCCATGTATGGACTTTGCTAACAGATCGGGCGTGGGTCACAGAGCAGACCCCAACACCCAGAGCAGGGCTTGTGGGATGTCCCAGGAGAATCAATTTCACAGCCAGAATCCTTGGAGATTTTGCTTCATAATGGTCCATTCTGAAGATGTAGACATTTTCTTTCTCTTTCCACCTTCCATACACCCAGAGGGAGCTGCATGGGTCCCGGGGGCCTCTTTTCTGGGGCAGACCACACTGCAGCTGTGTAGTCTTCTGGGCTTGAGTAGCAGGGATGTGGAAGGGGCTTGGTCCATAGGCTGGAGGGCCCAGACACATGGGGGCAAGGTCCCTCTTGGTGTGGAATGTAGCTGAGGGCAGAGGGAAGCGGGGAGTAGGGTGAGCCACAAGTAAGGGGTCGGTTATCTTGCATCATTATATTCCGACTCAGAAATCCAAGGGATATCAGAATTTGGCCACCGACCAGGTGGTCACAGAGATATATGTATCACAGCAGAGGACAGAGCATTTTATTTACAGTTTGTGAACTTGCTTTGGGACTTTAAAGATCTCTATTTGTATTCTTTCCCCAAGCCCCACAAATGTCTGAGGTGAGCCTGTGGTCTAGGCACACGGAGGGGCAGGGGCACTCAGTGGCTGTCCCCTCAGGTGTCTGGATGAGACACCACAAAGGGCACTTCCCAAAGCAGTGGGCATGGCAGATCTGGCTTGTTAATTCTGGGGTCCTATCACAGGCAGCTGCCAGCTCGTGATAAACCTGCTGACGCTTTATCCAGCCCAAATCATGTTTGCTCATTCATATGTCATCAGCATGTTTTCCAGCCCCAGAAGTGCATCTCAACTACACTATGTACCTCATTCATTTATTTCAAATTTCCTATGCATTCACAATGACACAAAATCACCAGCTTGGACCGCATTTTTATTAACAACAGCAGAAGCGGCAAACTGAAGCAAGGATTTATCAGTGACAAGAAGTCTATAGTCAAAGAACAAAGAATGAAAATGATCAGAGCGAGATTTCCGGCGGGGGTGGGGAAGGAAAGGGGGAGCAGAGTCTGGAGAAGGTCTCATTGCAGGAGAAGCCGGAGAATTTCAGTAGAGCCCCTTCAGCAAGCCGTATTCTACTGAGACTCACAGAAGGCTCCAAATATTGAATTGGCTAATTAATGTGACCAAATAGAAAACTACCAAGAGTAAAAGTACCAATGATGCAAGATTAAATGTGTCTGCTTAGGGATCTAAGGGAAATATAGTCTAGGGTGGAGACACACTTTGCAGAGAGTAAAGACAGGACATAGGCAACTGCTCTATGACCATCAGATCCGTGAACTCTTGCTTCTGAGAGCAAGCCTCAGACCAGTATCATCAGCATTGCCTGAGAGCTTGTTAGAAAAGCAGAGTCTCAGGCACCCTCAGTCGAGCCAAATCAGAACCTGCCCTCTAGCAAGTGGTTCCCATGCACATTAAGAAAGGGGCCAGGCTGCCGACAGTCCTTTGAGATGCTGGGTTTTCAGCTCTGACTGCTTTGGGCAGACTATAAAAATGAGCGAGCCACTGGCTGGAAACCACTCCTTCCTCTTTCCCTCACGACTTTTGTCCCTAGCCCTGTGTGTCTCTAGGCCGCCTCTAACCCTACTGCCCGAGATCCTGGGCGCCCTGGCCGCCAGGCAGAAAGAGGCTTTTGAGGGCACAGGGCAGAGGGACTGTTCTGGAGGCTTTGTGAGTGTTGGGCTAACCCCTGACTCTCCACCACAGGAACTGTCACCCCCATTGCTATATTCCTTCACATCCTAAGACCCCCCACTGTAATGACCAAACCTCACGTTGCCATCATTTGACAACTTCTTTTTTTTTTAAGATTTTATTTATTTATTTGAGAGAGAGAAAGAACAAACAGGGGGAGGGGCAGAAGGAGAGGGAGAAGCAGACTCTCCGCTGAGCAAGGAGCCTGACGTGGGGCTCGATTCCAGAACCCTGACATCATGACCTGAGCCGAAAGCAGACGTTTAACTGACAGAGCCACCCAGGCGCCTCCATCTCACAACTTCTAACGAAGCTAAAAAGATGACCAGAACAGCAACAGTGCTATTCAAAGATTCAGATGCCTTCATACCACGAGAAGTGTTAAGAAAGATGCCCCTGATTTTGAGCTCAATTCAAAAGCCTTCAGAACAGAGAATAATGCCTATTTTTGCTCCAGGGAAATTTACTCAAAGCCATGGAAGGCATCTCCAATCTAAATTTCATTTAACTCGTGCTTTAAGAAGCCCTAGCCAGTCCAGCCCTTGGAGAAAAGTCCACCCAATTTAACCTTTCTAAGATTACTTTTCTCTTGCTTGCTTTTTTTACTTGATAAATCCTTGCTATATATATGTGTGTGTATTTTGTTTTATTTTCATAATCAATTTTTATATTTTTATGAAATAAATGGATTTCTGGAAACAGAACTCCAGCTTATAACTTTGTGCCTCTAGGAAATAAGGGTTTCATTTATAAAGTGTTGACTTGCAGCCATGGCTCAAGAATTTAATGAACTCATAAGTCAGGTGAATTGTGCTTCCTCTCCTAGCCCAAAGCCAGAGTTCCTGTGTGTGTGTGTGCGGCGGGGGGGGGGGGGGCTGCTAGGCATGACCAGGGTGCCCAGGAACTCTGGGAAGCCGCAGGGCCATTTGGGGAAGCACCATGGCTGTGGAGCAGGATTAGGGGCTCTGGAGTCTGATGTTACAATTTACTAGCTGTATCTTCTCCTCTTTCATTATTTCTAAATGAAGATATTGGTCAATGCAATTACAAATTAATGAGAAGTGTTCATCACAGTGCCTGGCACTTAATAAATGTACGGTATGAGCTCTTAGCCACCCCTCCCCAGGGGTCAAAAGCCATGTGTAAAAGAGAAAACAGCCTCCCCCACCCACCACTAGGCCCAATCCTGGATGGATACTCATTCCTGGGAATGAAATCTTCCTGCAAGGTCTTGGCAAAGTGGGACTTCTGGGGAGCCTAAGTCTCATCTCTCAGCAGTGACCAGCGGTGGATGGCCTCCAAGTGTAACTTCGGCCAAACCGAACATCATGCTGCTACCTGTCCTGTGTGGTTATACAAGCATCTTCCAGGGATTACAGAATATTTGGATACAGAATATTTTGGATGGAAGAAGGGATTTTGCAAACCTCAATGGCTTTTGGCAGGAAACAAATAAAACCTTTCCTTGTGGCTGGCCCCACACCCATCTCACCATCAAACATCCTCTGGGGCCTCTGAGTTTAAAAATGCTCTGCTCAGAGTTGCTGAGATGTCAAACTCACCGAGGAAGTGTTTTCAGTGGTTCTTTGCAATGGACAGCACAAGTCCTGTAGTACATGTAGTACATGTCTGCAATGGACAGACACCTTCCTGTAGTAAGGAAGCTTCAGGGCCTTTGCTTCACTCTCCAGCTGTCTCCACTGAGAGGCAGAGCACCCTGGGAAGCAGTACAAGAACATTTTGGGGGAGCTGGAATGTTTTATATCTCAATGTGAGTGGTGGTCACGTGAGTGAATCCATTAACAAAAATGCTCATTGAGTTCTAAAGTGAAGACATGTGCACTTCATTCATCCTTTACATTATACATATATTACTATGTTTCAACTAAAAATTAAAAAAAATAAGACCTAGAGAAGCTGTGGAAATCAACAGGCAGAATACAGATGCCTGAAACACTCAGTGCAGACTCTCAGAGAGGGAAAAATTAACTTCTGCTTCTGATGAAGAAATGAGAGAAATCTGAGTGCTAATCACAGGACCTCTGGAAGCTTGGCTTTCTGTTTTATTTCTGATTTTCATGGATATGGCTGTTGACCTTAATTGAAATCCAGTGGTAAAGTTAACAGCAAAGAGAGTTGAGTTTGTTGCTTCTTGGACAATCTGTTCCAACTAGACACTGAAGACAGTTCTCCCCACACTTGGGTAATCCCCACCTAATTTCTTCAAGAGGGGCCAAGAAATCAGCCTACAGGAGTTTGGATTAAATTCAAAATTGGAAATCATTAGCTGCCTTACCAGCTCCTTAAGCATTTGCTGTTAGAAACCCTTTGCCGCAGACACAAATTGTGGGTTATAAATTATTTATGGACCCAATTAGGGACATAATTGGAGTGATCTGGCTGGTTGCCATAACACTAATGCATCTAAAGTTTTTCATCTTTCAGTTAAAACTTTTCCTGCTTTCTATAACATTTTGATATTCTTTTTTTTTAATTTTATTATGTTATGTTAGTCACCATACAATACACCATTAGTTTTTGATGTGGTGATCCACGATCCATTGTTTTCGTATAACACCCAGTGCTCCATGCAGTACGTGCCCTCCTTAATACCCATCACCAGGCTAACGAATCCCTCCTCCCCCCTCCCCTCTAGAACCCTCAGTTTATTTCTCAAGGTCCATAGTCTGTCATGGTTCATCTCTCCCTCCGATTACCCCCCTTCATTTTTCCCTTCCTTCTCCTAATGTCCTCCATACTATTCCTTATGTTCCACGAATAAGTGAAACCATATGATAATTGACTTTCTCTGCTTGACTTATTTCACTTAGCATAATCTCCTCCAGTCCCATCCATGTTGAGGTAAAAGTTGGGTATTCATCCTTTCTGATGGGGGAGTAATATTCCATTGTATATATGGACCACATCTTCTTTATCCATTCATCTGTTGAAGGGCATCTCGGCTCTTTCCACAGTTTCGCTATTGCAGATATTGCTGCTATGAACATTGCGGTGCATATGGCCCTTCTTTTCACTACATCTGTGTCTTTGGGGTAAATACCCAGTAGTGCAATTCCTGGGTCATATGGTAGCTCTACTTTAAAATTTTTGAGGCACCTCCACACTGTTTTCCAAAGTGGCTGTACCAATTTGCATGCCCACCAACAGTGTAAGAGGGTTCCCCTTTCTCCACAACCTCTCCAACATTTGTTGTTTCTTTCCCTGTCCATTTTTGCCATTCTAACTCGTGTAAGGTGGTGCCATTTGTATGTCCTCTTCAGAGAAGTGTCTGTTCATGTCTTCTGCCCATTTTTTGACTTGATTATTTGTTTTTTGGGTGTTGAGTTTGAGAAGTTCTTTGTAGATCTTGGATACCAGCCCTTTATCTGTAATGTCATTTGCAAATATCTTCTCCCATTCTGTGGGTTGCCTCTTTGTTTTGTTGACTTTCCTTTGCTGTGCAGAAGCTTTTTATCTTGATGAAGTCCCAAAAGTTCATTTTTGCTTTTGTTTCACTAGCCTTTGGGGATGTATCTTGAAAGAAGTTGCTGTGGGCGATGTCAAAGAGGTTACTGCCTATGTTCTCTAGGATTTTGATGGATTCCTGTCTCACATTGAGGTCTTTCGTCCACTTTGAGTTTATCTTTGTGCATGGTGTTAGAGAATGGTCGAGTTTCATTCTTCTGCAAGTGGCTGTCCAATTTTCCCAGCACCATTTATTGAAGAGACTGTCTTTTTTCCATTGCTTGTTTTTTCCTGCTTTGTCAAAGATTATTTGACCATAGAGTTGAGGGTCCATATCTGGGTTCTCTATTCTGTTCCATTGGTCTGTATGTCTGTTTTTGTGCCAGTACCATGATGTCTTGGTGATCACAACTTTGTAATATAGCTTGAAATCTGGCAACGTGATGCCCCCAGCTTTGTTTTTCTTTTTCAACATTTCCTTGGCAATTCGGGGTCTTTTCTGATTCCATACAAATTTTAGGATTGTTTGTTCCAGCACTTTGAAAAATGTCATTGGAATTTTGATCGGGATGGCATTGAAGGTATAGATTGCTCTGGGTAGCATAGACATCTTAACAATGTTTATTCTTCCGATCCATGAGCATGGACTATTTTTCCATCTTTTTGTGTCTTCTTCAATTTCTTTCATGAGTGTTCTGTAGTTCCTAGAGTATAGATCCTTTACCTCTTTGGTTAGGTTTATTCCAAGGTATCTGATGGTTTTTGGTGCTATTGTAAATGGAATCGTTTCTCTAATTTCTCTTTCTACAGTTCCGTTGTTAGTGTATAAGAAAGCAACTGATTTCTGTGCATTGATTTTGTATCCTGCCACATTACTGAATTGCTGTATGAGTTCTAGTAATTTGGGGGTGGAGTCTTTTGGATTTTCCACATAAAGTATCATGTCATCTGCGAAAAGAGAGAGTTTGACTTCTTCTTTGCCAATTTGAATACTTTTATTTCTTTTTGTTGTCTGATTGCTGTTGCTAGGACTTCTAGTACTATGTTGAACAATAGTGGCAAGAGTGGGCATCCTTGACATGTTCCTGATCTTAGGGAAGGGCTCTCAGCTTTTCCCCATTGAGGATGATATTCTCTGTGGATTTTTCATAGATGGATTTTATGAACTTGAGGAATGTTCCCTCTATCCCTATACTCTGAAGAGTTCTAACCAGGAGAGGATGTTGTATTTTGTCAAATGCTTTTTCTGCATCAATTGAGAGGACCTTATTGTTCTTCTCCCTCCTCTTATTAATGTGTTCTATCACATTGATTGATCTGAGAATGTTGAACCACCCTTGCATCCCGGGGATAAATCCCACTTGGTCGTGGTGGATGATCCTTTTAATGTATTGTTGGATCCTATTAGCTAGGATTTTGTTGAGGATTTTGGAATCCATATTCATCAGGGATATCGGTCTGAAATTCTCCTTTTTGATGGGGTCTTTGCCTGGTTTGGAGATTAAGGTAATGCTGGCCTCATAGAATGAGTTTGGAAGTTTTCCTTCTGTTTCTATTTTTTGAAACAGCTTCAGTAGAATAGGTATCATTTCTTCTTTGAATGTTTGGTAGAATTCCCCAGGAATCCATCAGGCCCTGGACTCTTGTTTTTTGGGAGGTTTTTGATCACTGCTTCAATCCCATTACTGGTTATTGGCCTATTCAGGTTGTCAATTTCTTCCTGTTTCAGTCTTGGCAGCTTATAGGTTTCCAGGAAGGCCTCCATTTCATCCAGATTGCTCAGTTTATTGGCATATAGTTGTTGATAATAATTTCTAATAATTGTTTCTATTTCCTTGGTGTTAGTCGTCATCTCTCCCCTTTCATTCATAATTTTATTACTTTGGGTCCTTTCTCTTTTCTTTTGGATAAGTCTGGCCAGTGGTTTATTGATCTTATTAATTCTTTCAAAGAACCAACTTCTAGTTTCGTTGATCTGATCTACTGTGTTTCTGGTTTCTAATTCATTGATCTCTGCTTTAGTTTTAATTATTTCTCTTCTAATGTGTGGCTTAGGCATCATTTGTTGCTTTTTCTCTAGTTCTTTAAGGTGTAGAGTTAGTTGGTGAATTCAGGATTTTTCTATTTTTTTGAGTGAGGCTTGGATGGCTATGTATTTCCCCCTTAGGACTGCCTCTGCAGTATCCCATAGGTTTTGAACATTTTGATGTTCTAATCTGCTCTCCAGAGGTGTGTGAAAAATGTTTATGAACATTCATAATGTGTACAAAATTCAGCTTTTGTAAAGAGTCTTTGACTATCAGCGAATTAATCCTGCTTTTGCTTCATCACGCTCCCAGAAGTATTAGCAAAGAGCACCGAGCTCAAGTCACTTATAAAGAAATGGCTTTGAAGTCTTTACAGAGACTCCTCCCTCCTCCAGGGTCATTTCAGGGATGTTTCATATCCCTTCTCTGTCCTCGTGGCTGTCTTCTTGCTGTTGGACTTAGTGAGATACCCTAGTCCCCTACAATGACATCCCTTAACTGAAATTAGTTTGACTGGATTTGGATTTCTTGCACGAAACTTTTTCCATGACACAGAATGAGCTTAGTTAATCCCTCCCTCCTTTGGTCCTGCCCCATTAAACACTCAAGCTCCTTCATCTTCTTAATGCCCAGTCCCACACTGACACACTCAATGGTTTCTGTGCTGACTTCAACTACTGGGACACTCGCCCACTCAGAGACATCTCAGCCCATGTGGATTTCCATGGTCATTGCCTGGCTGCGTCTCTCTTAGATGGGCCCTCCCTTTCCTATGAATTCCCTATAATTCCTGTTACTTGCTTGGTTGGCTCCACTGCCCCTCTGCAGGCTCCAGAATCACTAACAATGACCATGTCTCTACCCGTGTGACCTTAGGCAAGTTACTTAACTTCTCTGTGCTTCAGATTCCTCATCTGTAGGATAGAGTTCAAAAGCAAATCTTGATAGAGGCACAGTTTTGTTTTGTGTTATGCTCATAAGTGAAGCAACCATCTGTCACCATGCAACACTTTTATAATACCACTGACAATATTCCCTACACTGTATTTCACTTATCATCAGGGAGATGCAAATCAAAACCACAATGAGATATCCCTCACACCTGTTAGAATGGCTAGACTCAAAAGAAGTAACAAGTGTTGGCAAGGATGTAGAGAAAAAGGAATGCTTGTGTACTGTTGGTGGTCAGGCACACAGTTTTGATTGAGACAGCAAGTAGGAACTCATATTACCAGACGTGGTAGGCAGCAAATGTGTTTGTCAAATAAGTGAATGAATGAATGAGTGAACAAATAAATAGTATTAACAGTGTTGACTTGACAAGGTAGCCAATCCTCCTTGTGGGACTGGGACCAAAAAGCTTGAGGCTCAGCTTGCACTTAGGCATTTACTGATTCACTCGCTCATTCATTCATTCATTCATTAAGTCACTCATTCATTCAACAAATATTTGAGCACCATGCTTGATGAATCACACAAAGCACACACAATTCCTATTCTTAAATATAATTGGGAGATAGCAGACCTTATGTTCTTAAAACATTTTAAAGCTTACCATATTTTTTAAATCTATTATCTCATTGATCTTTACAATAACTTGATGAGGTCAGGGCTGTTATTTACATGTCCAGGTGCAGTTAAATGATTTGCTCAAGACCTTACAGGGAGAAGTTGTATCTGAAATCCATTGTTTTGAATACAGACCCAGGGGGTTTTCCATGACCACATTCTAGGCTCCAGACAGATAGATGTGAAAAATTAAAGAGTGTGTAATTAAGTGCCCAGTGATCGAGCCAAAAAACATTGCAGGCAGACAATAAGTGGTGAGAGAGTTATGTGAGGAATGGATTCCAGCATTTCTTCTGCTTTCCTGCTATGGATTATGGTGAAAACCACCTATTAGTGATGTCCATTTCTCTGCAGTGTCCACTCTCCCCTTTCCCACCTACCAAGATAAACTCTGGAATCTGGATTCATTTTTTTTTAATTGCTATATCCTCACCTTCTTAGCCTTTCCCAGAAATTAACCTGGCATCTAGTTCTGAAGCCTATGTTCTTAATTACCATGCAAATAGCCCTAGATAGTGATAAAAGGTGAAGGCCAAAAGTCCAAAGGTTCCACTAAGGTTAAAAGGTAGTCTCAGTGGAGTCTTTGATAGGAGGTGGTAGTTAGAGAATGGGATATTTGAAGTTGCCATTTCGGAAGTCATGAGGTAGGGTTTGACTGGATGTCTGAGGCAAAATGGAGAAGTCTTTAGAGATGATTAAGCCAAGGAACTGAGGATCCAAGGTGGCAGATGATTCACCCATGTAGAAGTAGAAATCTTCGTTCACATAGAATGAAGCAAATGTTGAAGAGAGAAGAAGACCATGAAAATAGAACCCACCTTTTTTGATAAATGAGGGGAAGTGATGAGGATGTTGGTGATTTATAATAATGAGAGGGAAGAGAGAGAAGACAAATGGAGTGATCCTCAAAGGAACAGGAGCTTTCCAGAAGAAATGGTTGGTATGTGGAAATGGGAATCAAGAAGAACTCCAACTCCACTTCCTTGTCCTGAAGAACTTGTGCTGTGTGAGGGGAAAATAAATAAAAACCAGCCTTCAGTTGGGAGAGCTATAAGCAAAAGACGGTCCTTAAAGGAGAGCCCATTCAAGTCCAGAAAGAAGGAATGCTTTGAGAAGGTGTTGATGACAGGAAACTTTGCTGGCATACCAGAGGAAGGCTTTGGGATGGAGGAGAGGTTTGAAGGATTGGTCTATATTAGGGCATAGACTCAACAGTACAAGGATGAATGAAAGATGGTGGCTACTGCTGAGATGTGACTTCAGACTCGCTCAGAAGCCTGGATGCATGGAGCCAGCTGCCCACTGGGTTTCTCCACCTGACGTCTTCTGCATTCCTCGAACATAGCTTCTTCCTTTTCCTCCTTCCTTCTCCATCACAGTTTCCTCTTCCATCTCAGTCAGTGGCATCTGATTCATCCAGTGCCCAAATCGGAAAAACAGGAATTTATTTTTTCCACCCCAACAGGTAAAAAGTTATCAACTCTTGCTACTTTTATCTCTTGAATATTTACTGAATATGTCCCATCTTCTTCATTTCTGCTAAGCGTTCTCTCATCTCCTGTCCAGATTGCTAGTTGCCTCCAGCCTTGCCCATCTCAAACTCCTCTTACACTTTGCCAAAGTGACCTGATGAAAACATGAGTCTGAGGCATCACTACTGACCCACTGGTTCCCTGCAAGATGACACTGGGGACTCTCATCAGAGCATACACAAGGACTCCATGACCTAATCTCATTACCTCTGCAGTCTCATTTCCACCAACTCTCCGACCTGTACTTTATGATCTAGAAATATCAAATTGCTTGGAATTCCCTAAAACACCCCATAGTTCCCCACTCCAGACCTTGCCCATGTTCTTCCCAAAGCCTATGTGGAAGCTGATTCTTTCAGATATGAGGAATACAAACATACTCGTGTTGCCTTGGGAAAGGTGCTATTGTCTTTCAGAACAGAATTTACACTGAGTGGCATGTCCTCATGGCAGGGCTAGAACCAGGACACTGACCTTGTGGAGACCAGAATGTGGTTCAGGAACTAAAATGCCCTTTTGGGTACTCTTGTGCTATTTTGTTCCTCCCTAGCTGGCTGTATATACCCATGGCTTCCTACCCAGTGTTTCACCATACGGTCACTCCAGATCAATTTGTCTGTGCTTTGTCTTTTGCTACCACTGACTGAGTGCTCTGCCCCTTCCATCTGATTCATGGCTCCTGCTTACTGCTTCCTTTTCTCTGCATGCCTTTCTGTTTCTGCTCCCTGCTGCCTAACACTCATTATCTCTCCCCCTCAAATTAAAACTCCCCCAAAGAAGGGCTCTGCTGAGTTGAGCCAGGCAGTATCCAGTGTGTGCTTGTAGGGAGGTTGAGGGATTGGGGACTGATTAAGGAAAAAGACATGACTACCAGTAACACACAAAAAGCTTTATTGAACTGCACTTGGTCATGGTTGAATGAGAGGGGGAAGTCCCTTATAACATGAGACTGTCCAGAGGCTTACAGCAGAGGAAACACCATCCAGGAGAGGAAGGCAAGGGAACTCCCAAGGAAAAGGGGGTTTGGGGAGGGGTCTACCTGTCTGGGTGATGTCACTCAGCAACACATTGGGGAGCCTCTGGGTCAGAGAGCTCCAAGTGGCAGGAGCAGCTTGGAGTCTTATAACCACAAGGTTCTGTCTTATCAATGGTCAGTAGATACTGGATATAGTTTCACAGGGTATGCCTAGCAGATGGGCCCTAAATGGTTAAAAATCTGCTTCTTTGGGCTAGTTTTAAAATAATATGTAAAATTTTAAGTTTGGTGCCTATGGGCTTTTAAGCTAAGTCTCAGCCTGCTGTGAAGACATAATCAACCTGGGGGCAAATACACAGAGGCCATCTTTGGCTTATTTATGTAACAGGGCAGTTCTTGTGTCTGTACCTTCCTATGTCTCCAGCCAGCCTGTAGAGTGGCTGCCCTTTGATTTGGTATGCACTTCTGCTCCAGTCAGCTGGGACTAAAGTGGGAGGGCTGATGTGCACTCAGAGGCTAGTTACAAGCTTCACAAACCCTGGACAGACTCTTTGATTCCCCCCCTCCGCCAAAAAAATCCCAGAAAGCCCTTTATTCCTTATTATCCGTGCCTGTTACCATCACTCACGAACAAAGTCAAATACTATCATTTGAGGTAGCCTTCTCCCTGAACACCAGCCCACCATTGCCCTCATTCTCCTGTCTCCATTGCACATACCTGTCAGGTGTCTTACCTTGTCATTTAGATAGGATTTTTTACATCTCATCTTTGAAACTGCAAATTGTGAACTGTTTTGAGTCACTCCCATGTTCCCAGGACATTCCAGGGTTCCTGGTACAAAGGTGCTCAATAAATAGCTACAAAATAGATTATTTCTAGAAAAGATAAAGAAGACTCCACAGAGGCAGTGATGCCTGAATAGTGCTTTGGAGGATTCCTAGGAATGACCCAAGAGATGAGAGGGTGGCCCATAGAAGGAGAGAGAAAGAACAACCTGAATAAAAGCCCAGAGGCATGAAAGCATGACGTGGGTGAAGAACCCTACGTAGCTTGGGGAAGGGGTGGGAATGGATGGTCACCAGAGCCTCCAAGGGTAACATCATCTGGGTGAATTCAGCCCAGACCTTCACTTTTGGCAGCACCTCAGATTCATTAATCCCAGGCAGGTTGAATTGTACTAACAAATCTAATTTAATAAGAAAGTATGAAGCCAGAATGCCAATTTCTTAATTAACAATGAGAAGTATAAATGCCAGGCAGAACAGAATGCTTGCGTCAACATGACCCGTACATTCTCTCCGTGTAGATGGATTTACATGTGAAGCAAGTTTATAAACAGAATAATGCTTGGTGAGGATGAGATTGGGGCAAGGGAGTTGGGATATGAATGCTTAATGATATCAGGCTCTGATCAAGGATCCGGCAGGAAACAGATGGCACGCTTGAATTGGATAATTTGGGGGACAGTGCAATACCACCATTATTTCCTGTGGACTAGAAAGAGTGACAGAAGAGAGGCAGCTGGAAGTCAGAGAGAGCTTTAGGAGAAGCCATAATGCTGAGGTATGGCCTTAAGTCAGGATGACCAGCATGGAATGGAGCTGGAGAAATCAGTAATCCAACCTCATTCTACTTTCTCTCTCTAATCTCCTATGTTCTCCATTAACTAAACCCAGTATAAATCCAGAGAGCAAACAAAGGAACCCAGGGTTGCAGTCCATTCAGGCCAGCCTCCCAAAGCCAGAGTAGGGTAGAGGGGCCAACTGAGAATAACCTGCATATCCCATTCACCAAACAAAGATGCATCTGTGACAAGGAGTAGACAAGCTGCCTGAGCAATGTTTGAACCAACATTGCCATTTCTTCTTTGTTGCAAACTCATCTTCCTATCATCTGCAGATGGTACCCCTACCCCTTATAAATGACATATTTTCTTCATAGATCTTTAAACATGGACATCACCTTCACTTTACCTGGGATTGGTCTGGATCACATAGACAAGCTGTTTACTCTTGCTGTTTCTGGTCCTGGAACTATTTTTATCTCTAAGGAGATTTTCATGTATCATTCTCATCTATTATGAGTTGATATTTATAGTTTAACTGCCAGAGCTTCTGGAGTGCCTTGCTGCAGTTTCTCCCACTCTTAAGACCTTGAATTAATCTCTATAGGCATTGGGATGGAAATTGTTAATCGCAGCTACTGAGGAGCAAGATGTTTGAGAGAAATCAGTTAGGAAATTATTTCAGTGACAATGGGAATGGAAAGGTGATGGTTTTAAAAGTTATTTAAGAAGCAGAGATGCCAGGACTTAGGGAATATAAGAGAGAAAACAGGTGACTAAAAAGGAAATTAATTTTGTCTTGCACTGTAAAGTTTGAAGGGGCTGAAGGACACCCCAAAAAGGATCTTCCGCAAAACTGTTCTTGATCATTGTTTAGACTCTGCTGCATTTCCAAAATCTCTGGGTAGCACAAGTTCAAAGTTAATTTTTCAGCACCACAACTGAGGACAGCTCCCAGTCAGGTTCTCACTAAGTCACCCTGTGACCATCAAGGTGCTAGATAACTGTTTGGAGGACCATATCCATATCCTTGAGCAATAAGAAGCATGATTGTTCAACCACACCTACTTGACTTCTTTATATTGGCACAAGTTAACTGGCTCCCCTACCTTGGGATTCACTGGAGATTACACATACATTTCATCACTTTTTATCTGCAAAACTGTCTATGCAAAATTTTCTTGGATGTTCTGTGATTATCCAGATATGCAAACTAAGTTCCATTGAAAACTGGGAGTTTTATATTTTCTTACATATATGAGTATGTGTTTCTTACTGGCTTCAAAGAAAGGTAGGATGTATTAATGGAGCCTACAATCTAATTGGATGGACAAAACATTTATATATTGAAATGATAATTATATGAAGCAACATTGGCATTCTAAGGAGGGAGAGACTGCTACCGGGGGTGGCTTGAAAGAAGAGGCTTGTAGGACATGCAAAATTCAGTTATGCTGGGAAGAGAGGGAAGGGCACTCCAGGTGAGGGAAGGGCCTGGGCAAGGGCATGAAAATAGGGATAGCCCATGTGTCCCATATGTTATGGGAAGATAGGGAGTGTCAGTGAGCAAGCATCTGTAATTAGATCATTGAGTAGATGTGGTAACTATAAAAATCAAAATTTGAGGATGTCGATGGCCTTTGGCTTCACCTACATCTGACTCCAAGAAAAGAAACAATAAGCCTAGTACATAAGAGCTGAAAACAGGGGTCTTGGGATCACTTTAACATTATGAAGACCTGCTATGAACAAGACTCCATGGACACAAAGATGAATGTCTTTGAGTACTTTCATTTTTGTTTAATCTATTTGATTACTAAGATACCTTTGTAAGGTCCACAAAAAGGAGAAGATATGTGCAATGTCCAGAGGAGAATGCTGAGCACAGGGAATTCAGATGGCTTGAGTAGGGTCATGAGGTTATTTAGCGAAAAAGTCAACACCATCATCTGGGTCTCTTTTTCCCCATTGGGGTATGACTGAGCCCAAACTTCACAAGCAACCCCTTGCCTGCCTAGAGAGTGATGGATGACCAAGAGAGTGAGAAATGGTGCCTACTGAACACTAGTAGTTCATATTGAGTACCTACTGTCCTAGGAAGTGCTGAGATTCATCTGAGAGCAAGAGAGTCATGGACCTGGCTTCATAGAGGTTGGTTTAGACTTTAACTATCTCTGTCCTAACTGTTGATCCATACAGTGGTAGACTTGCAAAGGCAAGAGTCCTACATGGTAGGAATGCTGCAATATAGGGCAATCACACAAGCTGATGCCCACTTTTTTTCTGCTTGGCTCTTTGTAATAAGCCAATTTGGAAAGAACTCCCCTGGGTCTCAAACCCCACACTCTAATTGGCTTGATCCACCATGTAGACATCTACATAGATATGTCCCCAAAGTGAATTGATGTCATGTTTAAAGAAGGCTAGGCATATGGGATTCCCTTCTTTTAGGTCTACAATCAACTGGCGATTATGCAGGGGATATAATGGATCCCTCGGGATTCTCCAGGCTCCTGTAACTCAGTCCTTTTTGCAACTGCTTGCTTTTTTAACCAGTTAATTAACACAATTACTCAAGAGTAGTTAAGGAGAGTGAAGAGAAGGAAGCCATGGGATCCATTCATTTCAGGGCAAGTTTTGGCCACTCTGCCACCAAATTTTTCCAATCACAATGCACAGCCAGACCTGTTAACTACATGATTTCTATGAACTGATGCTTAGTCAAGGAAGTATCAAGACAGACGTCATGCCTTATACCTCTTGCTTACCCCAGAGCCAATATCTTATTTCACTAGTACATAAATATTTTTTTAGTAATGACGAAAAAGCAGTGAGGACACATAGAATTGTCTGAGCAAACTCCGGAATTTAGGAATCAGCAATCTGAGATCTATTCCATCACTTCGAATTTCAAAGGAACTTTTCTATTGACTCTGCATTTATCACCCTAATTGAGAGCAACACTCCCATTTCTTCGTGTATTTTTCTACATCCACATCCAAATTTTCCACATTTCTTAGTATATTTTTCTACATCCTTGAAATGCTGGAAGTGCCTAAGTGTCTCACCAGACTGAATCTGTAACTTTCCTAGGTCTAATGTTTTCCTTGAAAATATTTTCTCCTGCCATGGATATGATCCTAACAAATTGTTATGCAGAAACCAGGGATCTCTCATTTCACCTTCTATTTCCAATAATTATATACTTAAACATTCTAAAATAATTGTTTTAATTCCCCCTATGATTTTTAACAAATCTTTATCTTTCCCCAGATGCGGAGACAGTAAAGTAAGTCAATGCATTGAGCTTACAGTACTTCTAATTCCTTGTCTTTAGGCTACTGTCCCATCACCAACTAATGTGACCCCATATGCAAGACGGATTATTTTCATTAAGTATTTTTAAGAGTCGCAGTGTTCTTTTGGGGAAGGTTGCACTATCTGAGTTTTTCCAGCAACTAGTTATTAGAACTCAGTTAAAAATGGGAGTTCAGTAGGAGCGGCTCAGTTACCCCACCTGTTCTTATTTGTTGTTCACAATTTTATTATGGCCCAGACCAGGAGGCTGCAGCTCAAGCAGATGGGGTGCTGGTAGAATAAAATCAACAACTGCAGGCTTTCTGCCCAACCAACTCCATATTGTTTGTAGATTCAGTGCAGTCAATCACTGTGGAAAGAAGATCAACCCACAGATCACTGGTATTTTTGTTTGTTTTATTAGCAAAAAGCATTCTCTCAGCTGACCCCTGGGCTAGAAAACTTGAAAGAAAAAAATGGTTAGAGCATCTGTTCTTAACCCTGGCTGTGCATTAGATTCAGTTGGGGAAAATTTTTAAACCCCCAGTGCCCAGGCTGCATCCCACATCCGTTAGTCAGAATTTCTGGGGCATGGTTCCAGGTATCAGTATTTTTTAAAGCCCCCCCCCCAAGAGATTCTAAGTGTGCAGCCAAATTTGAAAACTACTATCATCAAAATACTACTGATGCCTGGGCCCTGTCACCAACATTCAGATGCAAAAGATCAGGGGCAGAGCCTGGGTGTCGGGAGTCCTATAAGCCCCCCAAGTTATTCCAGCGGTGGAGCCAGGCAGAGAACAACTGGTTTAGAGATGAGAGAGCAATGCAGGGTCTGTGTAAAATAAAAAGTGTTCTAGGCGTTGTCCACCCCTGTGTCCATCTTATTTCCCACCCTCTCGAGGGAAACTATGTATTAGGAATGAGTGGCTTGGCATAGAGCTTTTCCTTATCAAGCTATTGAGGGAGGGCTTTGTAATGTATTGGGGAGGTGGGCAGACAAATCTACTATGTAGATCTGCCGAGGGTTTCCAACAAAAAACTACCTGCAACGCTGTGAGCCATCTCTGAGTTTTAGGCTCTCAGGAAAGAGGAAAAGGATTCTACCTGGAGTGGAGGGGCCTCACACTTTACCACCTCTTCTTCCCACATAGGGACTTTGAGTTCTTGTAACAGGCAGAGATCACATCAGAGGCCACCACCAGCTGCAGAATGGGTAAGACTCAAGGGGGAGGTGGGAACCTTATGGTTCTTCATGCTGAAAGGGAGGAAAGAGTTTGAATCTTGGAGAAGGATGAAGAGGGAGAGAAACATAGAAGACAAAGGAATAGGCAAAAGAAAGACACCTGGGAAAACAGAGGCCACGTGGATAATCAATTTTGGTAGCATATCAACATTCAGATTGTTCCAGGCTCTATGACTCACAGGAGAGCCACAACTAAAGAAGACCTAGAAAGGTGATATTTGGGGCAAGACTTCAGGCCTCCTTCATCTCTGTAGATGTACTGATCATCAGTAAATGTTTAAGCCAGTACTTAGACACTTGGACAACAGAAAACAGCAAGGATGTCATGTGGGGAGAAAGAAAACCAGACAAATGTAATTACCTTTTTTGCCTTTGCCATGTCGTTCCTGACCTATGGAGCTTATCAGCTCAAACACAGAACAACATTCAGTTTGCTGATACCCCCAATACCTATTTTCAAGCATAAAGCAAAAGTTGAATTCTTGAGTGTAAACAGTGCATTTCTGTGTTCTCTCTGAGGCACATGTGCCAGAAGAAGCCTCTCATATGCCCCTTCATTTGACCTTGGTCCTAGGTGGCATTCTTGGTGAATAAGGGCTCATTGGTCTCAGTCTCTGGAGTGATGAGATGGTGATGGAGCAAAGAAGATTGAGAGAGGTGGCTGGCATCAGAGGGTTGTGCCATTACTGACTTCAAAAATACTCTTATCCTGGGATTGTTTTCTCTACCGATTCTTTGGTTCAAAGTCAGTGGTCAGCCAGCACCATGACCAAGAAGACAACCCCACCCCCACCCCATCGCTCCACCTGTTCTGCCATCTCACCTGCTCTCGTGGCATTACTCATTAGGCAGCATGATTTGCAGGGCTTCCCTTCCCCTTTTGATTAGCTTGTTATCTGTCTTTGAAGCTAAGCCCTCAGTAATGAATCCCCAGATGGGAGAATAAGCCCAGCCATTGCCAGCACGTCCATCCCTCAGGGAATCCTTTACTTCCCATCAGAAAGGGGCAGACATTTGGCTTCCGTCCAGCCCAAGGCTTCACAATTCCACTTTGATAAAGCCCTGGAGAGTCTCTCTCTCTCTCTGGGAATCCACTTTCTCAATCACAAGCATTTCAGGGCTAATTACACTGATTTAATGCACCTGGCTTTCTCCTACACTTAAAATCTCAATGGGAGAGAAAATACTCTGACCCATCAGCATTTATTGGAAGGCCAGAGAACCAATGGTGAATAGTCAGTTCCGGAGCATGTGCTGGGTGGCAGGGGGCAGCAGTTACCTTCAGCCCCAGGGAGAGCTTTCTACCCTCCTGGTGTTAAAGGGTCATAAATCATCCTGAGAGTCTTAGCACTGGGGCATCTGTGGGCCAGGGTTGTTTTCTAATGGTTTAATGTGTATGGGTCTTCTTTCCTCAGTAAACAACAATAATAGATCGCCAGTTAGTGTTGTCCTTGTGGGAGCCCATTTGGAGGAGTGGGAATGGGAGCAGACTCTGAAGCCAGACAGATCTGGGTTCAAGTCCTACCTCCATCATTGTCTATGAATAGGATTTTAGATAAAGTAATGTCTCTAATCTTTAGTTTCTTCAGCTGTAAAATGAGAGTACTATTAGTCCACATAGCAGTGGTTCTCAACTTTAGCTTGTATTGGAGCCATTTGGGCCTCACTCCCAGGGATAGTGACATGATTAGTACAGCTGCATCTGAGGATTTAGAAGACTTAAAATCCCCCCAGGTGCGGTCAGGATTGAGAAGCACTATCATGAGAGCTTATTTTGAGGCTGAACCAAGATGGTGCATAGAAAGCCTTGCTCCTCAAAGTGTGGTCTGTGGACCTGCAGCATGGGCTCTAACAGAGAACTTGGCAGAAATGTAGACTCTTGGTCCCATTGATGTGGGAAACAAAGTTAAAAGAAAAATTAAATTTCCTTACTACCTATAGCCCACTGACAAGTCCTCGAAACAGGCAGAGTGACCTTCCTCTAGGAACTTAGCTAACTCGATGTTAATACTTTGCTAAGGGCAAAAGGCAGTCTTAACCTAACCCCCAGGATCCTGTAAGTCTTCTTTAACATACAAAAATTCCTTTGGAAACTTCCTTTATCTCTACCCCACTCCTGAGATATATGTTGGCAATCATCACCCAAGCATATGGCCCACTAATATTCATCTGAAGGGTCTCATGACTAAGGTTTTATTAGACAGTAGTAAATGACCTTTTCTCAACAATAGCTAGCCCCTTTGAGGTCCTGGAAACCTTGCTTCCAAATTCCTTAGAGACTTACGCTATCCCTAACCCCCTCCCAACTCCCATATATGATGGGCCGCTCCTCGTGACCCCAGTTCATCTCTTTCTGCCGACGGTCCTGTCCCATGCTTTCATAAGCACAGTTGAGGCGCTGTCAGGATTAGTCCATGAAAAGGAACCTGTTCATAAACTGTCAAATGCTATAATAGAGGACAAAAAGCTACTGGTATGACACTTTTGTCACTTTCCCTCTCCCCTGGCCCACCCAAAGGACCCTAAAACCCAAACCTCATTTCTCCTCCTCCTCCTGGGGAAGAGTTTTTCTGGCTGAGAGGACTAAGTGGACCTACATCATAAAGGAATGGAAAGAGAGAGGAGACCAGAGGGGGAGCCAAACAGTGTTGAGACGGGGGGTAAAAAGGAGACGCTCCAAAATAATGGTCAGACGTGTAAACAAAGCCAACGGGAGAGGAAAGGCTTCTGGGGGCGGGGTTTATTTAGAGCTCTTTCACACAGATGGGATTTCTTTTTCAAAATTATCTTTTTGTCATTAGAGTCGAATTCCTGGAATGGGACATTCCTCCGAGATTTGACTACACGAGTCCCACGGTTTAGTACAATGACATCATCAGGGCCCACCAATGAAAGATGCCCAGACACCCGTCTGTAGTCAGAAAGAAAGTCGGGTTTATTGAGCTTGCTGCGGCAAACAGGACGCCTGCTGCAGTGGCATGGGGCGCCTCTGTAGGAGGGACTTGGGAGAAGCTTCATATAGCATTTGGGCAGGTGCTAGGAGTTTACAAGGAGGGTTTAAGGAAGCAGGGGACCAGTTTTCCAACAACTGGGCTGTCTTTCCCATTCTAAGGGCGTTGTAGACTTTAGTGCTTATCAGAGTGTGGGTTAATTCTTGTAGCTGGCTCATGCTCATTCCAGGCGGAGTTCACCCATCAAAACAAAACTGTTTCTTGGATTATAAATGCAATATCATCAGCTTTTCTTTTTTAACTTGCTGTGATAATGTTTTAGGGAAAGGGTTTTCTCAGGGTGTCCAGGGACATCATTGCAATTTATTTTGATCGGTTTCTCTATGTAACTGAAGATCTAGAAGATTGTATGGTAGGCTTTTTATACCTCTCCATTGGGGTCAGTTTGGTAAACTGTATTTTTCTACAACTGTATTTTTTTCCTAAACCATATATTTTTTTAAAGATTTTATTTATTTATTTGAGAGAGAGTGAGCACGAGCGGGGTGAGGGGCAGAGGGAGAAGCAGACTCCCCGCTGAGCAGGGAGGCCAATGCAGGGCTCAATCCTGGGACTCCAGGATCATGACCCAAGCTGAAGGCACACACTTAACCAACTAAGCCACAAAGGTGCCCCTAAACCATATTTTTTCTAAATGCATTCATTTTATCAAGATTTTCAAATGTATTTCCATACATAGTTGTGCAAAGTAGCTTCTTATGGTTTTTTTTTAAATTTCCTTTGTTTTGATGGTTTTTCCCTTTGATATTCCTAATTTTTACTAATTAGGTTAGCTGTTTATCTAATTAATTTTTTTTTAAAGAACCAGTTTTTCTGGGGTGCGTGGGTGGCTCAATCGGTTAAGCATCTGACTCTCAATTTCGGCTCAGGTCATGATCTCAGGATCATGAGATAGAGCCCTGTGTCGGGCTCTGCACTGGATGTGGAGCCTGCTTGCAATTCTCTCTCTGTCTCCCTCTGCCCCCCTCACCCCGCTCACGTGCTCTCTCTAAAAAAGAAAAGAATCAGTTTCACTTATTAATTTTTGCCTTCATCCTTATTAATTTCTTCTTTCTGCTTTTCTGGGGGTTTTTTTGTTCTTTTTTTCAAGTTGGTTATCTAATTCATTAACTTTATGTTTCATTTTTATTGATTTAATTATATATAGATATGCTTTTTTTTCTGTTTGCTGATTATCATTAGCTTCAAGAGATTCTACAATTCCACTTAGTATTTCTTCTTTGACCCAAGAGTTTGTTGAATAGTGAGTTTTTAAATTTCCAAGTAGATGGTCTGACTTTGTAATTAATTTACAGCATTTTGATTAGGATCAAATTCTTTACAATTTGTGGAAGTTTTCTTTGTGGCCTATGCTGTGGTCAATCTTCATGAATATTCCATGTACACTGGAAAAGATAAATCCTCCATTCTTGGGGTGAAGAATTAGACTTTTATAAGATCTACTTGATTGTTACGTTGCATAAGTCTTCTGCGGTTTTTTTTTAAAGATTTTATTTATTTCTTTGATAGAGAGAGACACAGCAAGAGAGGGAACACAAACAGGGGGAGCAGGAGAGGGAGAAGCAGGCTTCCCGCTTAGCAGGGAGCCCAATGCGGGACTCAATCCCAGGACCCTGGGATCATGACCTGAGCCAAAGGCAGACGCTTAACCGGCTGAGCCAGTCTTCTGCATTCTTATTGATTTTCCCCTAAATGATCTGTTTGGAATTGAGCAAGATGTGTAAGTCATCTGCTCTTAATGTGTTTTTTTCCTTCTCCTTACATTTCTTCTAATTTTTGTTTTGTGAAAGCTGTTATTGGGTGTATAGATGTTAATAACAGCTCTATCCTCATAAAGACTTTAGCCTTAAAAGACTCTTTTTTTTTTTTAAATGCTTTTTGGGGGTGCCTGGGTGGCTCAGTGGGTTAAGCGTCCAACTCTTGGTTTCAGCTCAGGTCATGATCTCATCAGTTGTGAGATCCAACCTTGTGCTGGGCTCTGCATTCAGCAGGGATTTTGGCTGAATATAAAATTTTGGCTCATATTTTTATGTTTCTTGAATGTCTTAATGATATTATTTCATTGTTTTCAGACACAAAGTATTACATCAAAAATCTAATGGCAATCTGATTTTCTTTCCTTTATAAGTGACTTGATCTTTTTGTCTGGATATCCAGGCTTTTTTCCCCTCAGTTTTGGCCAATATGGGTTGATTTTCCCATATACATGATGTGCCCACTCGATGTGTAGTTTTGTGTCTTTTTATTTCAGAAAAATTTTCTTGAGTTATAGTTGTAGTATCTGTCTCCTCCATTGTGTTGGCTTTTTGCATTGTGGCTTCCTATTGTATATATGTTGGATCATTTTTCTTGTTTTTTATATCTAACTTTCTCGAATCATGTTTCTCTCTTTTTGCATTTATTTATTTTGTTTTTTAAAGATATTATTTATTTATTTGAGAGATAGAGCACAAGCAGGGGGAGCAGCAGAGGGAGAGGGAGAAGCAGATTCCCTGTTGAGCAGGGAGCCCAATGCAGGGCTCAATCCCAGGACCCTGAGATCATGACCTGAGCTGAAGGTAGACACTCAAACGACTGAGCCACCCTGGTGCTCCTGCATTTATTTATTTTAAAGATTTTCCTCTTTTGCAAATTTTCTCTTAAACCATTATTTATGGTAATATTTTACTTTTGAGTTCCTTCTAATTTTATCTTCAAACTTCTGAACTATTTTTTCCTATATTTAATTCAGACTGTGTTTGTTCCTTTCTTTTCAAAATTTCCTTTTGTTACGTCATTTGTTTCTTAATTTTTCTAACTTTGGTTAATGCTTTTATTGCTTTTTATCACTTCCTTGATTTCTGTTAGCTTGTTTTAAAATATATGGTTACAGGGGCGCCTGGCTGTCTCAGTCAGAAGAGCATGCAACTCTTGATCTTGGGGCTGTGAGTTTGAGCTCCACGTTGGGTGTAGCGATTACTTAAAGATAAACAAATAAACTTAAAAAATTATAATTATAAAAAAATGTGGTTCTAGTCTTTATCATCTTTGTAAGCATTTCTTTCTTGCTGCCTTTATTGTTTATAAAAATGTTATTCTGTTCTACATTCTCTTCTTTATAGTAATTTTGCATAGGAATCAAACTAAACTTTTTCTGTGGCTCATTTCCAAGAGTGATTAAGTCGTTCATATTCTTAAGATGAAAAGATGGGCCAGGACAACTTTTATGAATTCGCAACTCTCAAGTTCCCTCTTCTGTTGTTTTGGGAAGTGATCATAAACATGGTTTCACTCAGTGATGCCTCAGCCTCTCCCCACCCCACTTTTATCTAAACCTTCCCTTTCTTTTGTCCCTGTTATTTGGACTCTATTTCCAGTATTTTTTCTCTTTTCCTGATAGATACAGTATGAAGAAAGCATCCGTTCTAAGGATCAGTCTTGCAGAGAAGTGAAAATTGGGGCCAAGATGGTGGAAAACTAGGGCAAAGCAGGCATCAAGTTGGGAAGAGCCCCACAGTATATCTGGAAAGAGAGGAGGGAAGGTCCACATCCCATGTCTGGACACAGAAAGGGTAGGGAGGCCAGGCATCCCAGTAGAGTGACACGCCCTTATTCCAGAAGCCCAGGATAGATAGGACAGTATGTCCCTACATGTGTTGAGTGATTGGGATTATCCGGTGGGCCTGGTCCCCACCTTTTCCTCTCATCAGAGCACAATTTTCCCTCTTCCCCTCCAGAACCCAGTTTACACCTGTTCAGATACACCATTGCCCGAAGAAGAGAAGCAAGGGAGTTTCTCTGCTGAACACAGAACATGCCACAAATAGAAATGTCCTTAAAGGTAAGTGGTGCACATTTCATTTATTTAAATGTGCATTGAAATCATATTATGTACCCAGGACTCCTTTGGTGCTAGAGATTCAACCTTTGTTAAGACAATTGGCCAGAAAGAGGTAAGATGCTGTCTGCAGTTTTGGAAAAAAAAATTTTTTTTTGAGACAAGCTAATAAAAGCATATCTGTTTGGTAAGCAACTAATATAGGACGGACATGTATATACCTCATCTCATTTAATTCTCTTTAACAACCCTGAAAACTAGATAATTCTATTCATTTTTGGTCATTATAACTGACTCAGAGAGGTTAAGTAGCCAATCCAAGGTCATAGTAGATCTGTCTGGTTCTAGAACCCAGGCTTCTGCCATTGCATAAATTCGCCTCTCCACTGGTCGATATTGGACAATATTGAATAATAACCATATGATCTTGACCTCACCAGCATCCCTAGTTAACCACATGAACTAAATGGGCTAAAACCAGTAAATTACAAAATGCCCTAAAAACAAATTCAGTAAAGGCAGGATATAAAATCAATGCACAGAAATCAGTGGCATTCCTATACACCAACAACAAGACAGAAAAAAGAGAAATTAAGGAGTCAATTCCATTTACAATTGCACCCAAAACCATAAGACACCTAGGAATAAATCTAACCAAAGAGCAAAGAATCTGCACTCAGAAAACTATAAAATATTCATGAAAGAAATTGAGGAAGACACAAAAAATGGAAAAACATTCCATGCTCATGGATTGGAAGAACAAATATTGTGAAGATGTCAATGCTACCTAGAGCAATCTACACATTCAATGCAATCCCTATCAAAATACCATCAACTTTTTTTCAAAGAAATGGAACAAATAATCCTAAAATTTTTATGGAACCAGAAAAGACCCCAAATACCCAGAGGAATGTTGAAAAAGAAAAGCAAAGCTGGTCACATCACAATTCTGGACTTCAAGCTCTATTACAAAGCTGTCATCATCAAGACAGTATGGTACTGGCACAAAAACAGACACATAGATCAATGGAACAGAATAGAGAGCCCAGAAATGGACCCTCAACTCTATGGTCAACTAATCTTTGACAAAGCAGGAAAGATGTCTGATGGCAAAAAGACAGTCTCTTCAACAAATGGTGTTGGGAAAATTGGACAGCCACATGCAGAAGAATGAAACTGGACCATTTCCTGGGCACCTGGGTGGCTCAGTTGGTTGAGCGACTGCCTTCGGCTCAGGTCATGATTCCGGAGTCCTGGAATCGAGTCCCACATCGGGCTCCCCCTTCTCTGTGGGGAACCTGCTTCTCCCTCTGCCTCTGCCTGCCACTCCCCCTGCTTGTGCTCACTTTGTCTCTCTCTCTCTATGTCAAATAAATAAAATCTTTAAAAAAAAAAAAAGAAACTGGACCATTTCCTTACACCACACACAAAAATAGACTCCAAATGGTTGAAAGACCTAAACGTGAGACAGGAGTCCATCAAAATCCTAAAGGAGAACACAGGCAGCAACTTCTTCGACCTCAGCCACAGCAACTTCTTCCTAGAAACATCGCCAAAGGCAGGGGAAGCAAGGGCAAAAATGAACTATTGGGACCCCATCAAGATAAAAAGCTTTTGCACAGCAAAAGAAACAGTCCACAAAACCAAAAGACAACTGACAGAATGGGAGAAGATATTTGCAAATGACATATCAGATAAAGGGCTAGTATCCAAAATCTATAAAGAACTTATCAAACTCAACACCCAAAGAACAAATGATCAAATCAAGAAATGGGCAGAAGACATGAACAGACATCTTTCCAAAGAAGACATCCAAATGGCCAACAGACACATGAAAAAGTGCTCAACATCGTTTGGCATCAGGGAAATCCAAAGCAAAACCTCAATGAGATATCACCTCACACCAGTCAGAATGGCTAAAATTAACAAGTCAGGAAATGACAGACGTTGGCGGGAATGTGGAGAAAGGGGAACCCTCCTACACTGTTGGTGGGAATGCAAGCTGGTGCAACCCCTCTGGAAAACAGTATGGAGGTTCCTCAAAAAGTTGAAAATAGAGCTACCATACAAACCAGCAATACAATCCATTGCACTACTGGGTATTTACCGCAAAGATACAAATGTAGGGATCCAAAGGGGTACATGCACCCCGATGTTTATAGCAGCAACGTCCACAATAGCCAAACTGTGGAAAGAGCCAAGATGTCCATCGACAGATGAATGGATAAAGAAGATGTGGGGTATATATATATATATATATATATATATAGAGAGAGAGAGAGAGAGAGAGAGAGAGAGAGAGAGAGTGGAATATTATGCAGCCATCAAAAGGAATGAAATCTTGCCATTTGCAACGACGTGGATAGAACTGGAGAGTGTTATGCTGAGCAAAATAAGTCAATCAGAGAAAGACATGTATCATATGACCTCACTGATACAAGGAATTCTTAATCTCAGGAAGCAAACTGAGGGTTGCTGCAGGGGTGGGGGGTGGGAAGGATGGGGCGGCTGCGTGATGGACATTGGGGAGGGTATGTGCTATGGTGAGCACTGTGAATTGTGCAAGACTGCTGAATCACAGATCTATACCTCTGAAACAAATAATACCTTATATGTTAAAAAAAAAAAAAGAAGAAGATAACAGGAGGGGAAGAATGAGGGGGGGGGAATCGGGGGGGCGGAGATGAACCATGAGAGCCAATGGACTCTGAAAAACAAACTGAGGGTTCTAGAGGGGAGGGAGGTGGGAGGATGGGTTAGCCTGGTGATGGGTATTAAAGAGGGCACATTCTGCATGGAGCACTGGGTGTTATACGCAAATAATGAATCATGGAACACCACATCAAAAACTAATGATGTAATGTATGGTGATTAACATAACATAATAAAAAAATGCCCTAAAAACAGGGGTGGGGGAAAGGAAGGAGGTTGGTTACTCTTGAAAGTTGTTTTGCCAAAGCCACATTAAATGACCGGCTTGTAAATATTGTTCCATTGCTTGCCCCCTCCCATCTTGAATGGTTCAAAGCTTTCCTCCCTCCATCATGCGGGGCAAAGAGCAGCCACCATGGAGGGCTGAGTTCTAATGCTTATTCTATGCTATAACAAGTCTTGAAAAGAATAAAATAAAGCTATATCCACATACAAAAATCACATAGTTGAATGGAAAGAGTCTGACTGATTTCTTACTATTAGATTTTTTCCAAAAGCCTGCTGCTTTTGTCATCTTACTGGCACTTAGTGAAGGTTGACAACTTCTCCAAATAAAAAATTTTGGAGATTGATGACATGGGGAGAAAATACCCCAATTCCATGTAAACAGAGGAGTATTAACACCAGGTACAGGTACCAAATCAAAAAGCCCAGCAAGCTGGTGTTAGAAGGCTAACAATGCTTTCAAAATAAGAAGTCACCCCAGGAGCCGCTCTAAACCCTATTCAGTTATGGTGAGAAATAGCTCCAAGAGTCCAGGCATGGGGCTGAGGGGGTTGAGTGGCCACAAGAAAGGGGTTATTAAGCATTTTAATTAATATTTGAAAATATTGGAGGCTTCCCGGGTGGTGCAGTCTTGATACCCAGGCACCTGTTCAGAATGTTGAGCCCCCAAAGCCGAAGAAATGGCTATGCATTAACCCGACTACTCGTTCTGGGCTCTGATTATACCTAATATGACTTAAACGGTTCTGTATTTGTTCTGAGAGTGCGTTACTCAGCACGACTGTGTTTTCGGTTTCTTTTGTTCCTCTCAGCATTTATTCCCATGCCCTTTGTTTATGCGTTTTACCTGCAAAATCCCACTTCTTCAGGGTAGGAGGACTGGGTAAAGGAAGGTGTATCTGCCCACCAGCCATCCAAGATGAAGGAAAATGGTTTCAGATTATTGGGATGGTTGGCTAAGAAATACAGATCATGGTAACAATCTTATGGGAACAGATTGGACCCCTCCTGTGTGTGACAGCCCATACTATCTCCATGGTTCTACTCACATCTTGTTTTGAAGATATTTGAGTACATGACAGTCTCCCCAACTAGTGTATCTCATATATCTGTTGTTAACTGTATTTTTTGAGGTATAATTTATATGTAGAAAAGGGTATACATCTTACACATACAGCTCAGTGACATTGAACCTATAAGTTGCACCTCTATCACTACCACCCAGACCAAGACTTAGAATATTTCTATCATCTCCTTTTCTGTGCTTTCTAGTCAGTTGTTTCTCTTTTAAAAATCCAGCATTTTTTTCTTTGTGACACAGCATTGGAAATAAAGAGGTCCATGGGGCACCTGGGTGGCTCAGCCGGTTAAGCATCTGCCTTTGGCTCAGGTCATGATCCCGGGGTCTTGGGATCGAGTCCCGCATCGGGCTCCCTGCTCAGCCAGGAGCCTGCTTCTCCCTCTCCCTCTGCCCCTCCCCCTGCTTGTGCTCTCTCTCTCTCTCTGACAAATAAATAAATAAAATCTTTTAAAAAAAAAAAGAATTAAAGAGGTCCAACAACTCCACATCAAAACAAACAAATAAAAAACTAATTCAATTTAAAAAATGGGCAGAGGACCTGAATAAACCCTTTTACGAAGAAGACATACAAATGACTAACAGGTACATGAAAAGACGCCCCACACCACTAATCACCAGGGAAATGCAAATCAAAACCACAATGAGATATCACCTCATACCAGTCAGAATGGCTGTTACCAAAAAGACAAAAGGTAAGTGTTGGTGAGCATGTGAAGAAAAGGGAACCCTTGTGCGCTCTTGGTAGGAATTCTTGTACACAAATTGGTATGGCCACTATGTGGAAAACAGTGTAGAAATTCCTCAAAAAATTAAAAATAGAACTGTGTGATCCAATAATACTGCTTCTGGGAATATATCTGAAGAAAAGGAAATCACTGTCTTGAAGAGATATCTGCACCACCATGTTCACTGCAACATTCTTCACGGTTCCATAATATGGAAGTAACCTAAGTGTCCATCAGAAGATGAATGTATATATAACATACACACACAATGAAATATTATTCAGCCATCAGTAAAACCATAAGATACTATATATATATATATATATATAATGGAATATTGTTCAGCCATAAGAAAGAAGGAAATCTTGCAATTTAGGACAACATGGATGGACCTTGAGGGCAGTATGCTAAGTGAAGTAAGTCAGACAGAGAAAGACAAATACTGTATGATCTCTTTATATGTGAAAAGCCAAACTCATAGAAACAGAGTAGAATGGGGTGGGGGGAGTAGGGAGATGTTGGTCAAAGGGTGCAAATTTCCAGTTATAAGATGAGTACCTATAAATTCTGAGTACCTAATATTCAGTGTGATGACTATATACTGTATTATACACTTGAAAGTTGCTAAAAGAGTAAATCTTAAGTGTTCTCACCACATCAAAAAAAAATTGTAATTAGTGAGGTGACGGAGGTGTTAATTAACCTTATCATGGTAATCATTTCATAATGTATGCATGCATCAAATCATCATACATACATCTTAGGCTTACACAGTGTTCTATGTCAATTGTATCAATAAGGCTGGAAAAGAAGGAAGTAGGTCCATAAAAATAATGACCATGGCAAAGCACCCCCACCTCCCTGGAATGGAATTGTGGTTTTGAAACCAACGACAGAAAACGGTTGCCATTTACAGGTGGTAGAATGTGCACCTAACTGCAAGACAGAAGTAGAGACATCAGAAAAGAAATACTTGCATTTCTCCTAGCTCAGGTCTCTGCATGTGACACGAGCATTTGGGGTCAGAGAGCTCATTGTTCTCTGAGAGAGGATTTTTCCAGCTTTAGAATCTGAAGTCTTTATGAACACTTACAGGTGTAAAGACCATCACTTCTAACAGCCCGGCAGTATTTCTTAAGTTTGAGAAGAAGAGCATCTGGAATGAGTTCTTGCAGATGGAATCCCGGCCTTGGCACCTACTAGGTGTGTATCCTTCAGCAGCTTATGAAATTACTCGGTGCCTCAGTTTCTTCATCTGTAAAATAGGGACAATAATAGCATTTTCCCCCACACAAAGTTGTCAAGAGAGGGTAAGTTCACATGCAAAGATTTAAAACAGTGTCAGATGCGTGGTAAGGGTCTGATGATAAATGTTAGTCATTTATCATTTCCTCTTTCTGCTCCTTCTGTTCCTTCTGCTGCTGCTTCTTCCTCCTCTTCTTCTTCTTCATATGTTCCTTCTTAATTATTGAAGGGTACGAGAAAAAGTTTTGCTAGTCATATTGTTTCTTCAAAATTGAAAATGGTCTTCATTTCCCAGTTATATAAATAACACATGTTCATTGTTTTAAAAACGCAAAAAGTGGCGAAAAGAGTAAAGAACAATTTAGGAAAAGAAGAAATTCTAAGACTCACTACCTGAAGGTAACCACCACTTGTATTTTGATAACAATTTTTTCATCTCTCTCCCTCTGGGTATACACACAAACGAAATTTCAAAGGTGGGATTGTAGTATACGAGTTGTTTCATCCTGGAAACTTTTCTTTGTTTTTAGTCTTTCTCCCCCCTTAGCTCCCATTCCCTGATTTTCACCCTTCCACAATTTTCTCTATGCTCACCTAATCATATACATGTATGTGTGCACATAAATAAGGACTTTTAAATGTTTTTTTACAGATACAGTTAATCATACATACATATACATGTACATATGCATATATAATATATGTATTACATAGCTATCTACTTGCATCTTTATTTGTCTCTCTTTATAGCAACAAAAACCACTGGCTATTGAGCACATATGTGTCATGCACTCCTCTAGGTTCTTACATTGTTTTATCAACTGATACATATGTTTAAAAGCAACATGACACTCCCTGGAAAGAATGAATTTCCATGTATTAAATCAATCACCTATTAATGTGTATTCATGATATTTTAAATATTTTCCACTAAAAAAAAGCACAGCAGATAATCATTAAAATTATCCTAGGAGTGGAATTTCTAGGGTGAAGGGCATGCATTTTATTTTAACTCTATTGGTTTACCCCCTCCACTGAGGGGTGACAGAGTGGTCATGTCCCATTGTGTCAGGCATTCCTGTGACCTTCTGCAGAAATGAATCCCAGAACCGCATCACATCATGCAAAAGTACAGCGAATGGACACTCAGAAAAGGAAGGGGGAATGTGGCACCTTCCACCCCCAGTAACTCCCCAGGCCACCCCAGCCAGAGCCCTGTGCAGGAGATCTCACTCCCCAGCCCTGCAACCCCGCCCTCCCACTCCCCGCCACACACACAACCCAAACTCAACTAGGTCCCACTCTGCGGAGTTCAGAACTCATGCTCAGGTGGAATAGAATTAGTCACACTCAATTCAGTGATGATGATGAAATCCTAAAAAAGAACCCTCTGAATGGAGATATAAAGGTTATAGATTCTGCCCTGGACAACTCAGTGATGCCCAGAGCTTCCAAGAGGCATCTTCTAGACAATGCATTTCATTTCCCCCAGGACTCCAGCAAACAAAAGCAGAGAACAATCGTGGCCAGCCAGACACTTTACCCAGTGTGGAAGTAGATGTCTGATTCTAAAGGACTCCTAGCAGGCATGAGGGTGGAGAAGTAGCTCACCCAGCCCAGAGAATGGAGAAGAAGCTGGCAAGAGCAGAGGAGGAACCCTTCAACAATGGCTCCTACAGGAAACTCTGAATGGAATCTCACACAAGATCACAGATAAGAACCTTCCACCCCAGGAGGGACTGCTCAACAGCTATGTACTCTCCAAGAAGGCTGAGTGAGACAGAAACCCCAACATCTCTCTCCTAATCCAAAAGAGGAAGATGATGCTTAACCCACTCACCTTCAACATGTCCCAGCTGCTTGACAAGGTGAATCTGCTTTCTGTGGAGTTAAGCAAAACTAAGAAGCTGGTGAGTCCCAGCTTCGTGGAGATGAATCCTAAGTCCCAGGTACACTCTTGCCCCCAAAGACCAATCATGGCAATTGAATTCCAACACACTGTAGACCAGAACTTGTTGGATGGTGTTCCAGTTGTTTATTGCTGTATTTAAAGCAGCAACAACTTAGTAGTTTAAAACAACAACTGTCATTTTGCTCATGAATATGTAATTTGGACAAGTCTTGGAGGGTGCAACTCATCTCTGCTTAATGTAGCATCACCTGGAGCAACTCCACTGGGGTTGAATATCCACTTTCAAAATGGCTCCGTCACTTGGCTGGCAAGTTGGCACTAGCTGTCAGCCGGGAGCTCAGCCAGAGTTGGCATCCTGGGGTTTTGGTTTCTTTCCACATGGGCTTCTCTTCAGGTCTTGAGCTTCCTTACAACATGGGATCTGGGTCTAAGAGAGGGCGTTCTGAGAAGTCTGGGCAGAAGCCAAATGTTTTCCTATTACCTAGTCTCAGGAGCTCCAGAATATCCCCCTCACTACATTTTTTGGACAAACCAATCACTAAGTCCTGCTCAGAATTAAGGAGAGGGGAATTAGCAGCCACCTTGCAATGGGAGGAGTATCAAAGAATTTAGTGCCATCTCATCTGAGGATGACCTGCATTGGCTGTATAACTCTTCCTAGAGGAAGCCTCAGGCACATCTAAGCTGTGCATGATGGTGCCTCAGCAGTAGAATGCCATGCTCCCTCTGTTAGGACAGAACAGTGGAGGATGATGGGAATGTAGACAGACTTTGAAAACCATATTCACCAATTCATAATCTACCCCCATCCTCATATCCTTACAAATCCTTATAAACAGTATGTTCACCTACCTACCTTTGGGAGCCCTAATGCCTAAGAGGTAAGAGAAACACTCTAACCCAGACCGAACATCTCATATCACAAAGCTGGAAAAATTAGTGGGCTCATGCAAACAGTTCACAAAATCCTTGCAGACTTTTACAAATTTAACAACCTGATGGTTTGATTTTTTTTTTTTCTGAGTTAGTATAGGGCTACAGTAGAAACTGGGAATTGTCCAATCCAGCCAATTGGACTTCAGTTCAACTAGCTGAAGGACATAAACTTTCCTCCTGTCCACAGCAACCACAGTCAATTTGCACAGGATCTGAAATCCGGATGTCTCGTGCACAGTATAAGGCCCTGATTTTAATGAAATTATTTTGGGAAATCATGCGTGGATTGTTTCTGTGGAATCTGCACACCCAAGTTATTAGAGTTCAGACATTCATAGGCATTGAATGAAGTATTCTCTCTACCTCCTTCTTTCTCTCTCTCTCTGTCTCATGCACACACACCCAAGTCACCATACATTTCTTCTTGACTAAAAAACCCTGAAGTAGGGTAAAGGGGACTGCATCCAACTTCTTTGTGGCTGGACAGAAGAAAGAGCTGGAAGAGCCATGACATCCCCAGTTGGTCTCCCATTTGGGCCTTTCTCTATACCTAATTCCTCCAACAGAGACACACAGAGGCCCCACTCAGGGATGGTGGTGGCACTCTACACCATGGAAGCAGCTCTGGCCTCTGAGACATGCCCAAAGAGGACTGAGTCCAAACCTAATAAAAATGGTCTTGGGGCACCTGGGTAGCTCAGTCGGTTAAGCAACCAACTCGTGATTTCGGCTCAATTCATGATTTCATGGGTCATGGGATGGAGCGCCACATTGGGCTCCATGCTCAGTGGGGAATCTGCTTGAGATTCTCTCTCCCTCTGTTCCCCCCCCAACTCGCACTCCCTCTCTTTCAAATAAATAAATAAATCTTTTTTAAAAAAAGGTCTTGATTTCCAGAAGTTGGAACATGGACCTACAACTCAGAAGCAAAATTACTTATTAATTTAAAAAAAAGCGCTAGCTACCCTTGTCCGGAGAAATCGGTAAGAGCTAAGATTTCAAAGGTCTCTTTGCCCTCCAGAGAATGTTATAAATTTTTAGAAACCGGTACCTGGCTGTTTCCCTTACTGCTCTTACTGTCCAGGTCTCTCCCTCCAAAATGTGAGAGTACCTTCCAGGGCCAGGTGATACGCCAACACCTCCAGGAGCTGCCTCCTACCCCTTCGTCCCCCCTCACCCCAATCAGGAGATGTCTCCAGATCCTCTTTCACTTTCTTCCCTGTGTCTTCATAGCCCTATAAGTGGTCCCAGGTGATGGTAGAAGAGAATACTTAACAACCTTCCCAGAATTTCATGTGTTCTAGAAAATACGTCGTTAACCATCATTTTTCCCCTTCTAAACGGTTCAATGTGATTTTTTTTTTCCTTTGTGGCATCTTTATTTTTCTATCTGGTACATGAACAAAGTGAACATGGTCAGAAAAATCAGCTGCACCGAAACACTTCAGCCGGTTGTAAAACAGAGGGCACGTGGACATGGAAGGGCGGGGTGGCAATTCCAGACTAGCTTACCCCAAAGGGCTTATGCTCCAAGCCCGCAACCAGAGGCTGCTCTGGGCAGGACTGTGCAGTGCATCTCTGGGGAGGAGCGACAAGAAGGACCAGTCACAACAGGGACTGCAGCCGGGCATGAGTTTATTGGCTTCTGGCCTCACGCTCCTGCTTGATGAAGTTGATGAGCCCATTGGTGGAAGAGTCTTGAGAGGTCACTGGGCTACTGCCGTCAAGCTCAGGCTCGATTTTCTTGGCCAGCTGCTTTCCCAGCTCCACCCCCCACTGGTCAAAGCTGTTGATGTCCCAGATGATACCCTGAACGAAGATCTTGTGCTCGTACATGGCAATCAAGGCTCCCAGAATGAATGGCGTGAGCTTGGTGAACACAATAGAGTTGGTTGGCCGATTTCCTTCAAAGACCTTGTGCGGCAACAGCTTCTCCAAGGCCTCTGGACTCTTCCCTGTGGCCTGCAGCTCCTTCCGGGCCTCCTCTGTTGACTTCCCCTTCATCAGGGCCTCAGTCTGGGCCAAAAAGTTGGCCAGGAGGATCTTGTGATGCAAACCCTTCCTTATCGGGTGCTGGGTCTAGACTGGGATGAGGAAGTCACAAGGTATCATCTTGGTGCCTTGGTGGATGAGCTGGTAGAAGGCATGCCGGCCATTGGTCCCTGGCTCCCCCCACACAATGGGGCCCATCTGGTGGTCCACACGAGTGCCAGACTTGGTGATGTACTTCCCGTTGGACTCCATGTCACCCTGCTGGAAGTAGGCCGCAAAGCGGTGTAGATACTGGTCATAGGGCAGCATGGCCTGCGTCTCACACCTGAAGCAGTTGATGTACCAGACACCCAGCAGAGCCAGCAGGACGGGGGCATTCTTCTCCAGGGGCGTCGTACGGAAGTGCTGGTCCATCCAGTGGGCCCCTGAGAGCAGCTGCTCGAAGTTGTCAAATCCCACATGCAGTGCAATGGAGAGTCCAATGGCTGACCACAGCGAGTAGCATCCTCCTACCCAATCCCAGAACTCGAACATGTTTTGAGGGTCAATCCCAAACTCCTTCACTTTGGTCGTGTTGGTAGACAGGGCAACAAAGTGCTTTGCAACTGCAGAAGGTTCCTTGGCCGACAGGAGAAACCACTCCTTCACCGTCTCCGCATTCGTAATGGTCTCCTGGGTGGTAAAGGTCTTGGAGGCAATGATGAACAGGGACGACTCAGGGTTCAGAATGGCCAGAGTTTTGGAGATGTGGGTCCCGTCGATGTTGGAAACAAACCAGACCCGGGGACCTCCTGAAGAGTACGGCTTAAGGGCTTCAGTCACCATGAGGGGTCCCAGGTCAGAGCCGCCAATGCTGATGTTAATGACGTCCGTGATGGGCTTGCCCGAGTACCCCTTCCAGTCACCACTCCGGACTCGCTGGCAGAAAGACTTCATCTTCTCCAGGACCCTGTTGACCTCTGGCATCACATCCTTGCCGTCTACCAGAATGGGTGTGTTTGCCCGGTTCTGCAAGGCCACGTGCAGCACCGCCCCATCCTCTGTGAAGCTGATCTTCTCGCCGCTGAACATGTGCTCCCGGGCAGCCTCCACACCCCTGGACTTGGCCAGGTCCACCAGCATCTGCATCACAGTTTCGGTCACAAGGTTCTTTGAGTAATCCACCAGAATATGCCCATGGTTGGTGTTCAGGTTCAAGCTGAAGTGGCTGAAGCGTTCCTTGTCCCCCTCGAAAAGGCGACGCAAGTTGAGGTCAGAGCCGTGCTCGCGGTACCATTTCTGCAGCTTCTGGAACTGCGGACTCTGGGTGAGCGCGGCCATGGCGACAGCAGTGGGGTACACGGGCTCGGACGAGCTTGGAGGAGGAAGAGCTCAATGTGATTTTTTGATGTTTTTTCTTTAATTGGCTTTGTGTAACAAAGACAATGGAAGGAACACAGATGTATTCCAAGGTTGAATAAAAGTACAACATATCACCATAATGGTATAACCATCTCCTCTGCTTGTAAGTTTTAAAACATTGTGTGGAGGTAATTGTGCATGTACTAACTCTTCGACCCTGCTTCAGGCCATTTTGGCCAATTCCAGGGGAACTGTCCTCAGGCCAGTTTTCCTTGTGTCTCTCCTGCCGTGTGCAGGTGACAAAGGAAGCGCCTTCCAGACCTCCTTCCCCTGTCGCTCCTGGACCCCTAACCTGGGACCAGGCTGTGTTGGCTCCTCCTGGAGGTCTGGCTGCCGTACATCTGGCTCTTTGTTGAGGATGACAGCAGCCTAATTGCATATTTCTTTTCTCATCAAAGCAAAATTGTTGGCATTCCACGGAAGCTGTTTGCCGAATAATGCACCATCTGGCCTTCTGTGATAAGGAAATAATTGATTATTTTGAAGAGTCTTAATTCATCCTGCCTGCTGCACGTTAAGGAGAGAGAGAGCGGGGGCCTGAACTTGCAAGATAGCTGTGTTTTCACTAAAATAAAGAAAGAAGCTGCAACCTCAGAAAGCCAAAGTTCCCTTCTAATTCATTTATTTTTTAACAAATAGTGATTAACGTGATTACTCTGTGCTAGGCACTGTTCTGAGACTTTACAAATATCAGCTCATCGATCCTCAAAACAACCCTCTTCTGCAGAGGAGACCGTAAGGAGTCTTAAGAAGGTTCTGGTTCTTCATCTGGATGCTGGTTACCTGAGTGTGCTCAGTTTGGAAACATTTGTCGACTATACTCATACAGTGGATGTGCTTATGCATGTTATTCTTCAAGAAAAGTAGAACAAAAAATTCCAGTGCGGTGAATGCTATATTTGTTCACCCCTTTTGCAGACGGGGAGACTGAGGCCTGGAGGAAGCCAGCAGCCGGATGCTCGCCTCCAGGCCCCTCCCCGTGCCCCGCCCCTCGCTGCGTGGTGTCCTGGGGGAGGGGGCGTGGCTGGGGGAGAGGGATGCGAGGTACCTGTTCCCCGCACTGTTGGAACAGAGCGTTCTGGTCACCAGCCTGCTCGCTGCTCACGGCTTATTCTCTTAAGAAATAAGTTTCCAGGGCGCCTGGGTGGCTCAGTTGGTTAAGCGACTGCCTTTGGCTCAGGTCATGATCCTGGAGTCCCGGGATCGAGTCCCGCATCGGGCTCCCTGCTCAGCAGGGAGTCTGCTTCTCCTTCTGACCCTCTTCCCTCTCGTGCTCTCATTCTCTCTCTCTCTCTCAAATAAATAAATAAAATCTTTAAGAAAAAAAAAAAGAAAGAAGTTTCCACTGAGGACCGTGAGGAGACAGCCGTGGCTAGTCCAAGGCAAGCTGCTGCCGCCCTGGGCCCAAAGGATCCGAACGACACGGCCAGGAACGCAGGCAGAGTGGGGAGCCGGTGGACAGAGCGGAGGGGCCTCGGGGGGTGAAGGTGGGCCACCTGACACCAAGCAGGTCACATATTAGCCAGAAGTGGCCCCCAAGGAGAGCAGCAGCGGATGTCAGGGGACTGGACCCCCCACACCAGAGCTTTCTTCGTCCCCCAAGTTAACATGCAGTAAGATGAGAAAAAAGAAAAAAGAATAGCCTCTCGAATAACCTCGGGAGGATTTAGGCAGACGCCCACACTCTCAGCTCTATCCCTTCCCTACCCAGCTCAGGAAGAGCCCCACAACCCAGCCAAGGGGGGAAAGGCCAAGACACAAAACATTCAGGGTACATCCCAAGATGACCGAGTTCAATGTGGTTTCTTCCACTGTCTCTGGGGGCCTCTTCAGATACGGAGCACACATTCCCAGCGGCTCTGTCAGCATTTCACCCTCCCCAAAAATAAGCCATGACCATGGAGGCCCTGCTCTGTGCCAGGAACTTGACTCATGTTGGGGGGGGGGAAGCAAAAGTAAGAGGAAAAGGCAAGTTTCACCTTAGCTGCATGCTCAGGACAAGCAGTCACGGTGCTGTGAGGTACGTTTGGGAAGGAGAGTGCAGGATGCCATCTGAGCAGAGACACACAGGTTAGACCAAGAAGACTCTGAAGCCACAATACACTGGACCCCTATGTAAGGTGCTTGACCTTTTCTGCAGGCCCTGAGGTTGGTTCAAGTGCAAAAGGTTCTTTAAGGGGTGGTCCGAGGAAGTGAGGAGGGGGTAGGAGGGGGGAGGGGGCCAGCCCCTGGAGTGTGAAGGTGTCCACTGTGGGCACGTGGGGCTCAATCCTGCTGGGGCCTCTGGGAGACAGACACACACACACCACACCGGACTTGGCCATCATTTTACTCACTGCCACCACTTGTGACCAGCCCTGCCCGGGTGCCAAACACGCTCCAGTAGGTGGAGAGTAAAGCCCCTCCCTCCTGGGGCTTGCAGGAGGGAGCCCGTGCACCAAAACAGCCTCGAGCATGATGGGCCGAGGGCAGCATTGAAAGCCTCAGAGGCATCTTTACACCCAGGCCGCCTTAGCATCATGGCTCAGCCACCTGAGTCTTCTTTCGTGATCTACACGAGGTGTGTGGACTTCTTCTGCTTCCCATTCTGGGTTGGTCCAACCCTCCACCTGGACACAAGACCCTGCAGGCCAGCCTGGCAGGAACTCACTGGAGTGCTCCAAACCCGGCCTCAGGGCACCAGGGCAGTGACGGCATGCCTGACTTCCAGAATTTTCTTTAATCGCAGAGCTGGTGTAGACCAGTGTCTACCAAGTCGATTCAGATCTAGGGATTTAGGCTCAAGGAATAAATTTGACTGGAAAAATAAGAGGTCAGCATTCCCTTCAGCATGCTGACTCAAGGTAACCGTTCACACATAACGCACACTCCTCCTGTTTGTTGTATGGCCTGTCCTGAAGTATAAACCCCTCCCAGTGCCTTCCCCAAACCCTCCTCGCCTGGAGTTCACCGCTGACTTCATTTGCCCGTTGTTTTCCTCGCCATACCATAAAGGAGGAGAGAGGGCTTCTGACCAAAGCAACTGGCTATGGGGCGTGGGTCAGGCAGGGGAATCCAGGATCTGCCTCAAAAAAAAAAAAAAAAGATTCTGGTTAATCTGAAAATTCACAGAACAGGAATGCCCCTCAGCGCTAAGACTAAGGTTGCCCCTCAGCTGCGGAGGAGACAGAAAGCCCGGTACATCCACAGGATGGAGGACTGACACGCTTCAGCAGAGAGGAACCTTGGATGCATATGCTACATGGTAGCCGCCAGACTCAACAAGTTATACACTGTGGGGTTCTCTTTGTATTGCATTCTTGAAAAGGCAAAACCGTAGGGCCGGAAAACAGATCGGTGGTTGCCAGAGGCTAGAGGTAGAAGAGTTAAGCGCCAACAGCACCAGCCTCAGGATCTGAGTGACTTGAGGGCTGCGTGCTCGGAAGGGCCCCATGCTTAGCCTAATGCTCTGCTGTTCCTGTCCTGACATTTGTAATCCTTTTATCTTTGAACCTGGGCTTCATAAGTGATGTCTGGTGGATCAGAGGGGGATATACCCATGAGGGGAGAAGATACGTATAATATTCTTGCCGCCATCCCTTGCTGCCCCATTCATGTGGAATGTTCATGACGCCTCAAGAACACAGAACTTCCGATCCATGATGTTGGGAAAGTACAATGAGAATCAAAGCCAAGTACAAGGAAATCCTGTCACAGAACCTGGGAAGGACAACAGGCTGGAGCCAGGGCCTGGGTGAGAATGAAGCACCTTGCCTCTCATGTCTACCCCCTCCCCCATCCACACCTCCATGACCCCTTTGCCTGATCTCCCCTATCCCGCTTGCTCTGATGCAAATGGAAAGGTTGGGAGACCTGAATCTGAGCCTTGCTATGCTTTGGCACCGAGAAGAGAAATGCTGTGCCCCCCAGATATGTAGGTGTGCTGCCCATCTGCAAAGGCAGCCCCTTCTCATTTTCTGTATATCTTAATCCCCTAATCAGACGGAAATCATTAAGGACAGATTAGTTTGCCTCTTCCTTTTAGTATTTCTCCAAGCCATTTCCTCTCCACCACTGTGGGCTGAGTGCCTGGCACAGAGGAGGGAGGAAGAAAAACAGTTTCACCTTCCCCACCTCTACCCCCACCACCATTTCTCAGATGACTCAATTATCGGTGGGGAATGAGCCCCTCCAGTGTTGCTGCATTCACGGCACCGAACCCCGACAGACCAAATTGGTGTCGCCTTTCCGAAAGGCAATTGGTAGCATGTATCAAAAGCCTTGGAAAGGCACAAACCCTCTGGCTCAGTATTTTAAAGAATTTATCCTAGAAAATAATCATGAGATTATATGAGTTCCATGAGAAATGTAACTATAGGGATGTCAGCTAGAGTGAAAAAAAAAGGAACTAGCATTAAAAACCTACATCCACATACCTATAAGCAGAAGGAAGAAAAGACTAAAGATATACTCACAAAAATATTAACAGTGTTAGCTCAGGGTGGGCTAATTTTACTTTTCCTCTTTTCAGTTATCAGTATTATTCTTCAATTTTCCATAATAAACTGGTATCATTTCTTTTATTATCTATAGATTTATTTTTTAATCTATAACTTCTAGGGGTGTGAAGGCTCCTGTTTGTTGAATCTGATGATTCATTCCTGGTAGTTTATATCCTAACCACGTGATTTCCATCCACTCTACACGTAATCCACAAATATCTGTTGACTACCTGCTGCTAACACTAGAAGCTCTTCTGGGGCTGGAGGTGGGGGTTCGGGGAGGGGGTGGGAGTACGAGATTCAAGCATGATGCACAGCTGCTGTCCTTTACATATACCCTAGTCTTGTCTGGAGCCAGACGGAGAAGCCTTCCAGACGGGTAAGCCTTTCAACAACACAGTGATAGATTGTATAAGGAGGGGTACCTGCTTCTGTCCTGGGTCCTTGGTAGCTTCATCTTTTAGTTCTGGCCGTGTTAATAAATGCTAAACACCAACATTTCTGAAAGTATGTGTGTGTGCACACTTCCCAAAATGCTAGTTGTAAAAAAATAGGTAACATTTAAAATATTAAGGTTATTACTATAAGAATAAGAAAGAATAATAACTCCTAATTTAGTAGAATTCAAAACAGAAGAGGGTAAATAAAATTTGATCAAGCAGACTGCAGAAAAAAAGAACAAAAAAGAAGTCATAGGGGGAAAAAGAATAAATAGAAAGCACAAAGAGTATAGTGGAAATAAGTCTACATATATCAACCATCACGATAAATGTAGACAGATTTAACTGACATAGTAAAAACCAGAGATTCTCGATTTTAAAAATTTAATCTCTATGCTCTTTATAAGACAGAAACAAACAATGCCCCAGAGAAGTTGAAAATAAAAGAGTGGAAAATAAAGCATTAGGAAAAAAACAAAAGGAAGCTAGTGTAGCGATATTAACACCAGATTCACTTGACCCAGAAAACCCTAAGAAATCATGTAAATCAAGAGGTTCAAATCTTCGTGTTCACTTTAGGAACGCACATGAAACTGCCCAGGCCATCAAGGGTATGCACATCCGAAAAGCCACCAAGAAGAGCCCCTCACCCTGCTCTTGTGCTCTCTCTCACTCTCTCTCTTTCTAATTTTTATTTATTTATTAGAGAGAGAGCGGGAGAGCACGAGCAGGTGGAGGGGCCAGAGGGAGAGGGAGAAGCAGACTCCTCGCTGAGTAGAGAGCCCAATGCGGGGCTCGATCCCAAGACCCTGGGGTCAGGACCTGAGCTGAAGGCAGGCATTTAACTGACTGAGCCACCCAGGCGCCCCGAGAGAGAAAAAAATTAAATAATTATCAGAGATATTGAAATACAACCACAACAGAAATGTATTTTAAAACTTTTTGCTATGGAAATTTTCAAACACACACAAAAGTAAAGAGACTAATACAATGGTCCCCAAGGACCCATCACCCAGCTTCAAAAATTACTAACACATGGCCAGTCTCATGTCGTCGCCACCCACCCATCGCCCCTACACTGGGATGGATTATCTTGAAGCAAACCTTAGCTATCACATCATTCCTTCTGTAAGTATTTCAGTATGGGACTCTAAGAGTTAAGGAATTTTTTAAAACATAACTATGACCTTAAATGTATATTCCTAAGTGAAAGAAGCCCATCTGAAAAGGCTACATGCTGTAATGATTCCAACTATATGACATTCTGGAGAAAGCAAAGCTATGAGGTCAATAAAAAGATCAGCAGTTGAGGGGCAGGGTGGGGTGGGGAGAGATGAACAGGCAGATCACAGAGGACTTTTAGGGCAGTGAAAATACTGTGTGAGATATTATAATGGTGGATATACATCATTATACCTTTGTCTGAATCCATAGAATGTACAACATCAAGAGTGAATCCTAAAATAAACTATGAACTTTGGGTGATTATGATGTCTCAATATAAGTTCATCCTAGGTTTTAAAAAAGTGCCATTCTGGGGTGAGGGGGAATGCTGATGATGAGGGAGGCTGTGCAGGTGTGGGGGCAGGGGGTGTATGGGAAATCTTTGCATCTTCCTCTCAATTTTGTGATAAACATAAAACTGCCCTAAAAAAATAAAGTCTTTATATTAGAAAAATGATGAGACTATAATCATACCTGTACTAGGTTCCCCAAATATGTCCACACCCTAATATGGCTCTACGGCCTAATTAGGTTCCCCTAAATATGTCTACAGAAAAAGTTTGTGAGCCCCTGTTCTAGATCTATGCTGCCCAATATGGTAGCCGTTAGCCACTTGTGGTTTTTGGACCCTTGCAATGTGGCTAGTGCAATGAGGAACTAAAATTTTAATTTCGTTTAATTTAAGTTCATTTAAATTTAAAAACTGATACTGTATTCAGTTATTAGAAACCTTTAGTTTTGTGGAGGGGAGGTGGGTAAGGGGATGGGGTAATTGGCCATGGGCATTAAGGAGGACACTTGATGAATGAGCACTGGGTTATATGCAACTAATGAATCACTAAACTCTACCCCTGAAGCTAATAATACAGTATATGTTAACTAAGTTGAATTTAAATACAAAAAAATTTTAAAAGAAACCTTAGTGATCCAAAGGGGCACCTGCACCCCAATGTTTATAGCAGCAATGTCCACAATAGCCAAACTATGGAAAAAGCCAAGATGTCCATCAACACATGAATGGATAAAGAAGATGTGGTATATATATATATATATATATATATATATGCACAATGGAATATTATGCAGCCATAAAAAACCCGAAATCTTGCCATTTGCAATGATGTGGACGGAACTAGAAGGTATTATGCTAAGAGAAATAAGTTAATCAGAGAAAGACAAGTATCATATGATCTCACTGATATGAGGAATTCTTAAAACTGAGAGTTGCTGGAGTTGTGGGGGGTGGGAGGGATGGGGTGGCTGGGTGATAGACATTGGGGAGGGTATGTGCTATGGTGAGCGCTGTGAATTGTGTAAGACTGTTGAATCACAGACCTGTACCTCTGAAACAAACAATACATTATAAGTTAAAAAAAAATAGTAGGACGGGAAAAATGAAGGGGCGGAATTGGAGGGGGAGACAAACCATGAGAGACTATGGACTCTGAGAAACAAACTGAGGGTTCTAGAGCGGAGGGAGGAGGGGGGATGGGTTAGCCTGGTGATGGGTATTAAGGAGGGCATGTATTGAACGGAGCACTGGGTGTTATGCACAAACAATGAATCATGGAACACTACATCAAAAACTAATGATGTAATGTATGGTGATTAACATAACATATTAAAATAAAATTAAAAAATAAAACTTTAACTCTGGGGGTGCTTGGGTGGCTTAATTGGTTAAGAATCTGACTCTTGATTTGGCTCAGGTCATGCTCTCAGGATCATGGGATTGAGCCCCATATTGGGCTCTGTGCTGAGCATGGAACCTACTTAAGATTTTCTCTCTCCCTCTCCCTCTGCCCCCATCCCCTGCTCATGCACTCCCTCCCTCCCTCCCTCCCTCCCTTCCTCTCTCTCAAATAAATAAATAAAACTTAAAGAAAAAAGAAACCTTTAACTTTGGAACAACCTTTCAAATATAAGTTTTATGAAATCTAAACACAGATTAAATGCTTCCAATGAAAATTGAGCATCCAAATTAAAACGTGCAGTAAGTGAAAAATACACACAGGATCTCAAAGACTTGTATAGAACTAAAAAATGTATAATATCATGGTAATAAATTTTGTATTGACTGAACGTTGAAATGATTTGGGATATATTGAATTAAATAAAATCTAGCATCAAAATTAATTTCATTTATTTTTCCTTTTTATTTAAGATTTTTATTTTTAAGTAATCTTTACGCCCAAAACGGGGCTCAAACTCGAAACCCCAAGATCAGGAGTTGCACGATCCACTAACTGAGCCAGCCAAGCAACCCCCCCTTTTTTTTTCTTGCTTTTTTAAGTGGTTACTAGAAAATTTAGACTCATCTCTGTGACTCCTGTTGTATTTCCGTTGGACAATGATGCTCTAGAACACTGTGAAGATGAAGTATAACATCAAAAGTCAGACACTTAAAATTTTTTAAAAGGGCAAATTTCATGTCACGTATCCTTTTACAATAAAAAAAGAGTGAGGAATTTACTTTTTAAAATCTATTAATAATCCATTCTTTTATTAATTATATGCTTTCATAGAACAAAACTTGTCACCCAGGGGAAGCTTCACAGGATTTTGGAAAAGATACCAGAGGCTTGATTCTGTTTCTTACCAGTTGTGTGTCCTCTGGCAAGTTACTCTGTGCTCAATACCTTCATCTGTAACATGGAGATGTCCCTCACAGGGCTGTAAGTGAGGACAGGTTTATAGGAAAAGTGCTGCCCTAAAGACAAATGTTAGTTATTATTTCAATTATTTTGGATGTCTTTGAAAATGAGCTCCTGATCGTATTTTTATTATTTCCATCTTGAGTTTTTTCCCCATGTGAAATCTTCAGCCTAATGTTTGTTTGAATTAATAAGCACTCTCAAGAATTCTTTCTATTCTCTTGAATTCTTCCACTAAGCCTCACAACAATGGAAGAACTTACCATAATTGCTAATTGGCTCTAATTTAATATGTCTGCATGAATGCAAATTCTGGATGGTAATTTGGTGTCTGATTTGTGTTTCTCAAGTGCCTCAGTGCTGACGGAGAGTTAGTACTTCTCAGGAGCACCAGAAAACATCTGGAACAACCCATCAATGAACTCAGATAGTACACAGTTCAGGGTTACTGAATTTTACACAAAAAATTGCAACTGGTATCAGGAAACCAACTCTCCCTCCACCCTTCGCCAAAAAAGGCACTGCAAAAATAAGATTGGTCCTTGAGTGTGATGGAAATGCTCTGTTGAATAGCCATGGAAAGGTGAATATTATTATATTATTATAACGTTAATATAATATTGGGACAGCCTGGGTTGCTAACACCTGTCCTTCAGATGGACCCCCAACCCTGATGGGAATGGGTCTTTAACATAGCAGAACACCAGAGTTATATACCCTTCTGTGAAGGCTCAAGGATCCACTAGGCTGGAGTCAGGAACCACCTGACCATTTCTGCCTTCCTGACACCTGGGCACCACCTGATGGGAGTCGGGACAGGAAGGGCAGGGAGTAGTAAAGAGTAGAGGAGGGAGGCCAAGGGCAGAAGGGAGTGTGAGCACCAGCTGAGGCTCACCAATCTGTGGGATCAGAGGGAAACCCAACGGAAAGAAGAAAAAAAGTCTCCTGCCATCTTCAGTGCTCCGTGTGCTCATGACTGTTGACTAATAGGATGGTTGTTCTGTTTCTGGTGCTGAAATCTATCAGGGCACCAGGCATTCTAGGCATAACAATGGGATAACAACATAAACAGCCGCCATTTATTGTGTGTTTTCTCTACTCAGACACTACATTCCTACCTTATCTCACCCATGAGATAATATATTAGCTATCTATTGCCGCATAACAAATTACTCCAAAACTTAGCGGCTTCACACAGGAAACGTTTATTATCTCACACAGTCTCTGTGGGTCAGAAATATGAGAGTGATGTGGCTGGTGGCTCTGGCTCAGTCTCTTACGAGGCCACCATCATCTGAAGGCTTGACAAGGGTTGGAGGATCCTCACTCGCATGCCTGGCAAAGTAGTGCTGGCTGTTGAAACCAACATGTTGCCCCACGGACTGTTTGAGTGTGGGGCTGTTTGAGTGTCCTCGAAACATGACAGCCAGCTTCCCCCAGAGCAAGAGACCCAAGAGAGAGCCAACTGCCGTATGTTTTATAATCTTGCCTCAGAAGTCATATCCTGTCATTTCCACAATACCCTATTGGTTACACAGGTCACCCCTGTTCTGTGTGGGAGGAGCATATACAAGGGCATGAAAACCAGGAGGGAGGATCACTGGGGAACACCTTGGAGTCTGGTGACCTCAGGAAGGTATGATTGTCCCCATTTCACAGCAGAGCAAACTGAGGCACAGAAAGGTAAGTCAGTTTTCCCAAAGACACACAGCTGGTGTGTGGCAGAGCTGGGATTTGAACCCTGGTCTCCTCGAGTCCAACACCACGAGGAGGCAATGTGGAAGCCTGAATGATGATTAGGTGAAAAGGTGGGTGGGGTCACTAGCTGTACCTCAGGGCACAATGCACTTAAGGATTTTATGTCTTATGGCCTGGCCGTCCAGCCTCCACTTAGGACATTGATTCCATGGTAGATCATCTTCTCAATTCCAGATACCCAATCTGCACATTTTGGAATCCAACCTGCTAGTAAAATGAGAACAGTCTGCATCATCACATTCCAGGCATCCGCCACGAGTAATAATAATGTGGACTTAATGCAGAACAAGAGTCCCACTGATTCATAGCCACCAAACTACTGGGGTCAACTATGAATGCTGTATTTTGGAAGAATAACTATGCCCAGCATCCTCTTTAACTTACCAAGTTTCTTCCAAATTCAAGAATCTTCCTGATTCTTTGATTATAGGAAATTAAACTGTTTTATTAATTTGCCACTTCTTCATTTCCTCTAATATGCAAAGCTATTCATACCAAGAGAACTATTTGAGAAAATTAAAGCTGAACAGTGATAGCTAGAGAGAAGCCCATTTTATTCATTAAGATTCAAAACCTTATTAAAAAAAAAAAAAGATTCAAAACCTTATAAAATGTTCCCGGATTTTGGTGCAAATACTTCATGCAGTGGCTTGTATGCCTCCTGTTGGGTCTGTCAGCCTTTTCCAGTCTCCATTCTGAAAACAAGAAAACCGAATTTTTCTGCTGTTCTGTTTATCTGGTTGAACGTTTTCTCACACATATAAGACAAGGATAATTAGCATTCATAAGAAAGGTCCCAAGGCATCCAGAATCCTGAACTGTCTTCTGATTTGCCGAAGGAAAAGTAATTGGTTGACAATATTAAGAATACTTAGTAACTGTTTAATCGATCCAAATGCACCATTTCGACCTAGACAAGATAACAGGAAATTTACCACATATGGGGAAAATTAAGATTATATTCATAAACAGTGCAACTTAAGTGACTTACCCTTTCAGCCCCAAGCCACTTCCTCAAAGAACAACTTAGATGCTAAATGTATTAAGCTCTCCATTGTCAGGGGTTTTTTTGTTTTGTTTTGTTTTTTACTATATGCTTCCTAACATTTGGCCTTCCCATCTGTGATTCCTTTAGTTAAAAAAAAGAAAAGAAAAGACGGTAGATTTATAAGGACAACTGCCCACTAGTGTGATGAGTCAGCTGGGTCATCAGCCCATGTGAGAAACACTGAACATTACGATAAACTGTGTGGTGAGTGAGGAAAGTGACCTTGTCCATCAGTCAAAAACATCTGTGATACACCCACCATGTGCTAGGCTCCTTGCGTGCCCTTTGCAGGGATCCTGAGTGTCCGGAAGCCCAGGGGAGCTTGCTGGGGCCTCCTCCACCACCACCCCTGCCTTCTAGAACACTTTCAGGCCAATACTCTTCAACCTTTTTTACTGTAAATTTATGAGAGTTTCAAAAGCTCTGTCTCTCCCTCACCCACACATTGGTATGTTTGCATCTAAATATTCTCATCATAACTTTCAGTGGTTGAAAAACAAGGTAATTTCTGGCATACTGAAAAAAAATGGATATTTAAATTAAAATGTTACCTCCCTTTGTAACCAATAACCAGCTGTTCCTTAATCCATCCAGGGAATTATTGGCTTCCTTGCACCTCCCTCCACCCTAGTCTGTCCTTGGATTAAAACACGACTAGCCATCCTTAAAAGAGTTCACCTCTCTCTACTAAGATACCTCAAAAGAAAGAACTAAACACATGAATAAGGATTTGCTGATTCTTTATCTGCCGTCAAACTTTGTGCTTCTACCTGACATGTTGATCTTGACTCACATTCAGTAAAAAACCTGGGAGTGTGTTATATATGTGGAAAGTGTATTCACATCGATGCTAGTCCATTACTACGTGGGTGAAACCCCCAACACAACACCTGGTTTTGGCTGTCTTGGGCACTGTCGTCGGGAAGTGCCTGTTCAATTCTTAGTCCACCTTTCTGTTTGGGTGTCCAACTTTCTTCTCAGTTTGTAGAAGTTCTTTATGTATTCTGGATACAAGTCCTTTGACAGACATAAATCTTACACATATCTCTTCCCACTCTGTGGCTTGCCTTTTGCTCTTTGCATAGTCTTGTGAACAGATATTCTGGATTTTGATGGAGTCCAATTTTTCAATATATAACCTGCTTAAGAAAGCTTCTCTAGGGGTGCCTGGGTGGCTCAGTCGGTTAAGCGTCTGCCTTCAGCTCAGGTCATGATCTCAAGGTCCTGGAATTGAGCCCCATGTCGGGCTCCCTGCTCAGTGGGGAGTCTGCTTCTCCCTCTCCTGCTCCCCCTGCTTGTGCTCTCTCTCTGTCAAATAAATAAACAAAATCTTTAAAAATAAATAAATAAATTTTTTAAAAAAGAAAGCTTTTCTCATCCACAGATATAAAGATACTCCCCTTATGTTTTCTTCTAAAACAGCATTGTTTTTCCTTTCTCATTTAGGTCAACAAGCCACCTGAAAATTATTTCCTGTCACCTGCGTGCGGTGGATGAATGCTAGCAATGGCACTGGGGTGGGCACAGCCTTCTGCTCCCTCCCTAATTCATCAGATGTGCCCCGGGTACTCCAGAGCCAGAACAAGCCATAGAGACGTTCTGTAAGTTTCTATTTGCCCGTTTCTTAGAGGAAAAACTGAATGTTATGTGGACATAAGAGCCAGAAAAGGAAAACCTCTTTAGACTTTAGAGCAGAATTCTCTTTCTCCCCAACTTATTGCCCCCACTCTGTGCAATACCACTTTGAAATTAACAAGAGCCCACCCCTCCCTGGAAATCGATCTATGACCACCGGCAACCAGTGCAGCAAAGATGGCCACGCCTCTCCCTAAGTTTCCTACCTGCTGCCAGCCCAACCTCACAGGTGATCTTTTCATCTGACAACGCACCCAGCACCACACTCCCTCCTTCCTCACCTCTGCCCTGACTTGGGCTGGAGCAGTGCACATCTTGGCTCCTCTTAAGAGAAATTACGGACTTCCACATAGGAGTCAATGAGGGAGTAACAGGAGCCCAGGCTTGTGAATCAAGAGACCTTATTTCTAGTCCCAGGATGCTGGGCAAGTCACTCAACTTCTCTGAACTTTGGTTTTCTTAACTCTGACAGAAGGGGTTGGGATGGACAGTCTCAATGACCCCTTCAACACTGCAGGATCCTGTGAGATTCAAAGCAACGTTCAAGTCAACCATGATGCAAAATGTTTCTGCAGTTGAAATTTGGCTTTTGGGGACACCCCCAAGTGTTGTGTGTTTTGATGACGATTTCTCAAACCAGCAGTAAACTTCCTATATGCATTTAAAATAATAAAATCTGAGAGCCACAAAGGAACTCTGAGTTCAGCTTTTCTTTTTGGTGGTGAAGAAACAGACCCAGAGAAGTGATGAGCTAATTTTTGGTTGAATCGAAGTCCTTGGACTCTGGTGTTCTTAGAACTAACCCATTTGGCTTTACTAAGCTCCATTTTCTAAATGGGTAAACTGGATGATGAAAATGTCACATTTAAAGTTCTCCAGTTGTGCTTTAGCATTTAACAAAAGGAAAGGATGATGTGAACTATGGTGTTTATTTGTTTTTTCCTTTTGTGCCCACATTATTACTGGAATGCCAGAGAGCATTTGCTTTGTGGTCATCCACAGCACTTCCTAGAAGGAGCCAAGGAAAATAACCCATCAGCAAACTTGGGGACCCTTTCCCCAGACCAGACTTGGACCCCACCAAAGGGTTGGAGACCACTTCCCCAAGATAGAGTGGAAAGATCACCTTGTCACGTTTTACTGATAAAAGCTTTGGTGGGATGCCAAGAGCTATGCTAGAGAATTTTCCCTCAGCTGTACCCCAGGGGGATGGGGGACCATGTGCAGAAAATGGCCACATATGCCTCTGAATTTGTCAGAGTGAAGATGAATTTGTCATTGCAGGGGACATCGATTTCTACCTAAAACAATCCAGAGAACAAATTTTGTTGACTCACTATGTAGAGCTACTGCATTGGTTTCCTATGGCTTCCATACCAAATTACCACAAACTAAGTGGCTTAAGACAACACACACTTATTCTTTTGCAGTTCTGGAGGTCAAAAGTCTGAAATGAGTCTTCTAAGGCTAAAATCAAGGTGTCGGTAGGGCTATGTTTCTCCTGGAGGCTTCAGGGAAGGATCCATTTCCTTGCCTTTTCCAGCTTCTGGAGGCCTGCTATGGCCCTTGACTCATGGCTTTTCCTGCACCTTTGAAGCACATCACCCCAACCTCTGCTTCCATCATCCCATCTCCTTTCTCTGACTTTGACCACCTCCCTCTACAAGGACCCTTGGGATGACATTGGGTTATCCAGGATAATTTCCGTATCTCCAGACCTTTAACTTCATCACATCAGCAAAGTCCTTTTGCCATGTCAAGTACCACCATCATGGTTCCCGCAATTAGGACGTGGACATCTTTGGGGAGAGGGGAGCATTATTCCACCTCCCACATCCACTAAACAGGCTTTCTGTTGGGAAGAGAGGAAATACACCACAGAAAGTCACTACAGTTACTCATGGGCTTTGGAAAGCTACTCACTTCGCTCTCTGCTTCCATTTACCCATCTCTACAGTGAGGTGCTGGTAGAAGCTGCTTCTAGTTCCAACACTCTATGATTCTAGACCCATGCTGCCCAGTTCAGTAGCCACTAGCTGCGTGTGGCTACAGAGCACTTGAAAGTCAGCCAGTGCCACCTACTGAAGTGGTAATATTTTGGCTATATAGTGTTAAATAAGGGATTTTATTAAAAGTAACTTTATGGTTTCTTTTTTATTTTTTTCACATGGCTACTAGAAAATTTTAAACCGCATGCATGGCACACCTTATATTTCCATTGAATAGCACCGTTGTGGACCACGTGGCCCAACCTCTGTGATAGGAATCTGGACTGTGATATCCTGAGAAATGAGCATCTAGCCCCAGGATGGCAAATGCATGGCATGATTGACACAACTCCCCTTCCCACTCCTGTGACAACACTCACCAACCTTACTCTTTCCACTGTATCAGGATTTGGCCCCAGGATCTTCCTCAGTGCAGGGCTGTAGGTGGGCACTATCGACTGATCAGAGCTGACACTTAAATCATTTGAGACTCATGTTGTTGCAACTAACAGAAAACGCAACCCAAGGAAAAATGTTGGCTCATGTTGTAGGAATTCAGGGTGGATCTGACTTCAAGCACACATAGAACAGGGTTTCCCTCTTTATCTCAGTTCTACCTTCTTCCAAATCAGCTTCATTCTCAAGTTTCAGATGGCGGCCACTGGTTACTCTAGACCCTCATCATCATGACACCAAATCCCTCAGGAGAGTCTATTTCTTCTAAGGCTCAAATGAAAGCCCTGGGTTGGACCCAGTTGGCCCTGCTTGACCTGATTTGGGTCACATGCATGCTCTTCTTGAACTAGTCACTAGTTCCAGGGGAATGGAATGTACCAATTATGTTAGCCTCTGGATTTGGAAGTAGAGTGAACTTCCCAGAAAACACAGGGCCTGAGAGTGAAAGAAGGAAACACCAAACAGAAGTTGGCAGGAGCTGTTATCACAGAAGAGGGTAATGGATGTCCATGCTGAAATCCCACTGCTGCTTCCAAATTCAGAGTCCTATTATTCATGAGATGGACTATAATGCCATCTGGTAACTCTGGTTATTAGAAAAGCCTTCCTTGGGGTGCCTGGGTGGCTCAGTCATCAAGTATCTGCCTTCAGCTCAGTTCATGATCCCAGGGTCCTGGCATCAAGCCCTACATCAGGCTCCCTGCTCCTCAGGAAGCCTGCTTCTCCCTCTCCCACTCCCCCTGCTTGTGTTCCTGCTCTTGCTATCTCTCTCTCAAATAAATAAATAAATAATCCTAAAAAAAGAAAAGAAAAAAGAAAAGTCTTCCTCATCTTAGTGGTATATATACACAATGGAATATTACTCAACCATAAAAAGGAATGAAATCTTGCCATTTGCAACAACATGGTTGGAGCCAGGTAGTATAATGTGAAGCAAAATAAGGGAGAAAACAAGTACCATATGATTTCACTTATATGTGGAATTTCAGAAACAAAACAAATGAACAAGGGGAAAAAAAGAGAGAAACAAACCAAGAAACAGACTCTTAAGTATAGAGAACAAACAGGTGGTTACCAGAGGGGAGGTGGGTGGGGGATGGGTGAAACAGGAGATGGCGATTAAAGAGTACACGTGTCAAATAAATAAATAAATAAATAAGAGTACACGTGTCATGATGAGCCCTGAGTAATGTATAGAATTGTTGAATCACTGTATTGTATACCTGAAACTAACATAACGCTATATGTTAACTATACTTGAATTTAAAAATTTAATAAAATAATAAAAAAAGGAAAGTCTTCCTGATCTTGAGCCAAAATTCACATCTCGATACCAATGACACATTCATTCCTGTCTACACATGGGACAATGTGGGATAGGTTTGCTTCCCTTGGATGTCCACTTATTAATACATTCCACAAGTATTTATTGTCTACTACTCAAAGCTTAGGGGTCCAGCAGTGGGCAACAATGGACAGTTGTCGAAGAGGTCATATTCCAGGGGTAAGAGTCAGAAAATAAACAAGCAAAGACATAAGTAAGCAAGAAATGACAACTATTGGCCGAATACCCCATTTGGATGTTCCCAATATTGTGTGGTCTTGGTATAAGGGCTGTCCCAGTGCCAGCCTCCCTCTGCCTCCTCCTGGGTCCCCAGTGGAGAAGGGGTTCAGCATATGACTTTGGGTCAACCAGTCAGATGCTTTCTCGCTCCACGACTTGGGTGGGGGGAAATATTTGGAGTCCTGGCAGCCTTTGTCCTGAACAGGGGTGCACACACCCGCCCCCCTTAGTTCCTGCCCAGGCCCCAACCCTAACCCCTGTTCTGTAACTCCAAATCCCCTTTCCATTAATACCAATTTGGTTTCTGTTGGTTGAAACCAAGTTCCCTGACTGGTATGATGAAAATTATTTCCTACCCAAATCACCTCTTCTTCAGACTGTGATATGTTAGCATCTTCAGCCTTTCCTTCAATCAATTGATTTCCTGATCATTCTCCATCTCGACCTCTGACTATTGTAATGGGACATAAGTCATAAATAGTCCCCATATTTTCCCTCCTTCAGTGGGGGTGAGGGAGGGGTTGAACACAGAATTCTATGTATATTTTGACTTCCCTCTTATTTGTTCCAAAAGAATTTATAAAATAGATCATTTGCATTGTGCAAGCAATAAGTATGTCTATTTTAATACTTTTAAAAAATTGAATATTTTAATCAAATTACACGCAGAGTTTTGTTTCTATATGCCTATGGAAGCACACAGAAGTGAGGGCAAAGCCTTTTTGAGGACTGCAACAATTTTTAAATTTCCCTTGTATTTTCCTGAAAGGGAATTACTATGTAAATAATTGTGTTTGGGCTTTACTTGTCTCCTAAAATATGTTTAATATCGTTTGAAGAAGTTTAGGTATAAAAAAAAATTTATCAGCTCACTGTCCTGGGAGTTGAACAGTTCAGGTCTTGGAAGAATAAAGACTCAGAGGTCTCCTTGGCAATGACATTGTGTCTCTTGAATCCAGGCTTTGCTCATGAGGCTCCATCTGCCTGGGACATTGTCCCCAGCCCAGCCTGTCCCCTGGTCTTTCTTGACTAAAGCCAACTCATCCTGCCATTCCTGGCTTCTCAGGATCCTTTCTCTATCACCCCAGACTAACTTCAAAACCTTATTCTACACCTCTCAACACCCTACATTTCCCCCGATGATGACTTCTCTAATATCTGTCCTTCAACACCATGAGAGGAGAGAAAGCATTGTTCACTGCCAAATAAATCTCCAACATCTAGCTAAGTGCCTGACACACAGCTCTCAAAACCTCATGCACTGAATTGAATTTGTAGACAAAAGTAGAAAGAGGAAGAAAATCCGCAGGATACAAAAGAAATCTAATCCAAATACATTCCAGGAAAAAACAGTCAAGGAAGCAGGATCACAATGCCCCAGACTTCCATTGTGAGCACATCCCAGTTCTGAGAGGGGCTTGCTTCTGCTTTAGGCTCTTGGGGCCCACATCCCTTCCCCCCCTTTCCTCACCAGGACCAGCTCTCTGCTGGGCTTTCAGCGAGTCCCTGGGAAGAGCCCTGATGGACTAGTTCACAGACTGAGTCCAGCCACACTCTTCCACTAACCAGGTGTGTGGACTTGGGGAGGCCACCTGGCCTCTGCAGGCTTCATTTTACTTACCTGTCAAAAGAGCAAATTGCACAAAAGGATCTCGAATGTTCCTTCCATCTCAAAAGCCCAGAAATCTAATTTGGATAGAGTTGTGGCAGGATTTTCCATTAAACCTGAACCCGGGTAATGGAAATAAAACCAAGCCCTGCGACTCTCAAAAGAAACCATTATCTTTCTTCAACTACCTTGTAAATTATAATGGGAGAGGGGCTGTACCTTGCCCTTTTGAGTCTGAATAAATGCTGATTATGTTGGCATGTTTCTCTGTTTCTCCCTCTTTTCTGATTAGTTATCTAAAATGCAGGTTAGGCCATGCATATGTAATAAGTATTTGTGCGTTTTGGAATGAAGCTGTAATGATTTGCAAATGTCTTCATTATGAGTTCATAACGTCTCCTAGATGTTCATCTTACTCAATAAAATTACTTCCTCAAAAAGCTCTGCCCACATGTTTACCAAGTGGGCTGATGGGGAACAAATAATCACACAGAATTTTCTCTTCCATGGAATTCCAAAGGTGATTTAAAGAGGATCCCCCGGAAAAAAAGACAGTAAAATTACTATATCAGAAAAAACAATCCAGGGAAATTGCTCATGAATCAAAAAGATAAATTGTATTGCAAAACCTGACTCGGAAACATCAGCAAGATGTATTTTAGAACCCTTTATAAACTTCTAATCATTTTCTAGTGTCAACACTCTGTTCCAAATAAGGTTTTGGCAATTAGTGCACCATGTGGGTCACTAATGTTCCTCAACCCATGCATCGAAAACAAGAAACTGGACCCAAACCCCAAATATAGGCTACAAAAAAATATGCTGTAGGAAAAAAATCACATCAGGACTCAAACATTTTACAACACCCACCAGTATTTTTTAAAAATTTCACAGAAGTATAACATAATTACAAAGAAGAATACAAATGGTAAGTGTATGGCTTGATACTTTTTTTTTTTTTTACAAAAGGAACACATCCGTGTCAAGAGCACCCAGAGCAAGAAATAGAACATAACTAGTTCCCCTAAAAGCCCTCCTTGTGCCTCTTTCCAGACACTTCTCCTTCCAAGGTGACTTCTGAATGAGGAGCAGAGAAAGGCCCCTGAAAAAGTACATCTAAACTAAGAACAGCAAGCTGAGGAGGACCTAGAGAGGAAAGAGCAGGGGGCGGGGGCTGGGCTGGGGTGGGGACAGTGTCCCAGGGTCGGGGAGCATCGTGCACAAAGCCTGACTGCTCACAACATACATTACTTTTGCCCGGGTTTTTATATCAATGGAATCATACACTATGCATTCTTTCGTGTATGGCTTCTTTCGTTCAATGTTTTGTCTGTAGCTGCAAATCATTCACTCTCGTTACTATACTCTGGTGCGTGAATATACCTCCATTTGTTTATTCATTCCCCTTTTGTGGGCATTTGGGTCCTCTCTAGTTTGGGATTCTCACAAAGAGAGCTGTCCCACCATCTTTTTATCAAAGGATTAGATGTGACATCCACGCACCATTTACCCAGTGGTTCTGAAGGTAAGAGAATGAGTGGTAGACAACCAAGGAACTAGAACAGTAGTCCTCAAGCACGGCTATGCACCAGCATCTCTGGGAAGGATTCTTAAAGCACAGATGGCTGGATTCCCCCACACACACCCCAGGGTGTCTGACTCAGTACGTCTGTGAAGGGGCCTGAGAACTTGTGTTTCTAACACCTTGCTGGGTGATGCTGAAGCTGTTGGTCCAGGGCCCACTTGGAGAACCACCGAACTAGAGTTATTTGTGAAGCTCTACCTCTGTGGGACCCGCTATTATGGAAAACACCGGATAAAGGGCACAGGCGGTCTGCAGCGATCCGTAAAGCCCAGACTCATTTTCAAAATATCTCCAGCTTTAGACGGCTCTTACGCGGAAAGTTGTATTGACCTTCCCGGGGATAGATCTTTCTGGTTGCAAGAAACAGAGACCCACTCAGATTCCCTCATGTGATTCCCTTATAAGACCCAGGGAGTAAAAGAAGTCCAGGATATAATACGAGAAACCACTCAGCCAGGCTATAGTTACAGCTGTGCTTGACAAAGTTATTGAGCAAATGAACTTCCCCGGGCTCTTGTAAAAATGCAGATCTTGGTCAGGAGGTCAAGGGCAGGGCCCAAGGCATTCTTAACGAGCTCCCAGATGATGCTGGTGTTGCCGGCCCTCAGAGTAAGGAGACTGTGCGGCAACATGGCTGGTTATTCCCGGGCAGCTCTGAGGACGCTCCAGCAACTCAAAAAGTCTTCCAAACTCAGATTCAACACTTCGTTTCTGCTTTCCTCTGCAGCTTCTCCCCCACCTCCCCAGCACTGACCTTCCCGCCCCCTGCCTCCCACTTACTCCCATCATCTGCTTTTTCATGGCTTCTCCAGCTTGAGCTTGGGCTCGCTGCCTTCTGTCTGCTTCTGTGCCTCTCGATCATCTGCTCATACTGTTTCTATATCTCACATTCAAATTCCCAGGTGAGAACCTAGTCTTTCCTGTACAGGATTCTCATGTCGGACACAGTTCTTGCACTTCAAAAGCCAAATCATACCTAACCGTCATTCAGAGATGCTGATCATGGCCTCATTAGCAGGAGCCTGAGAAACATGGGCATGGGGTACAAAGCATGATGACGTTCTCGGTGGTTCCAACCTCGCTGCATGGTGGAATTACCTACTGGGGGCGGGGAGCAATACCCAGGCCAAAACCCACACCGCGGAAATTCTACCAATCTAGGACGGGGGCCCAGGCATTCGTATTGTCTATGAGCTCCCCAGGTAATTCTGAATACCAGCAGTGTTGAGAGTCGCTGGCCATATTATGTTCCGAAGGCTGCTGTAACAATGTACCATAAGCTGGCTTAAAACAATAGACATGTATTCGCTCATAGTTCTGGAGGCCAGAAGTCTGAAATCAAGTTGCTGACAAGGCCATGATCCTGCTGAGACGTCTAGCAGAGGATCCTTCCTTGCCTCTTCCAGCGTCTGACAGCCTCAGGCGTTCCTTGGCTCCGGTCCCTGTCTCCATCTTCACATGGCTGTGTACTCCGTGTGTGAGAGTCTGTATCTGAATTTCCCCCTTCTTTTAAGAACGCCAGTTATATTGGATGGGGGCCCACCCTAATGACCTCATCTTAACTTGATTACATCTGTAAGGAATCTATTTCCAAATGAGGTTACAGCCACAGGAATCAGGGGATAAGACTTCAACATATTTTGGGGTGGGAGGTGCACAACCAACCTGTAACACTGACCTTTATATAGGAACCTTCCAGAAGGAGGTTACAGCTTAGGCAGGCATGATAAGAGTGTTCTGAGGGGCTACTATAGGTGACTGTCAACTTGCATGACCCGTCCTTCCCACATTTCCTCCCACCCACCCAAAAATAAAGCCACCTTGGAAACTGGCGGTCTGTTTGCCCCCTCAATTTTGAGAAAGCCACTCATCTGTCCGCTGCGAACTCAACACTCAAGAAAACAAAACCCATACCCTTGGGGTCTACATTTGGAAGGTGGTTACCCCCCACCCTCCCTAATTTAGTCTCAGACCTGTTTACAAAATTGCAGAGAGGGCATTTTACTATCATGTAATTAGCATCATGTACTTCGTAAGAAAATCACAACTCTTTAAAATACTAAAGTAGATCAAGCCAAAACAAAATTTTTGTGACCAGAAAAATCTGGGTTGTTTTTGTTTTTTTTTATGGTCAGAAAAATCTGGCAGGTTTGTCAGGCTCATTCCATAAATGATGGGGTTTTACAATTTTGTAGGAATTATGGGCTCCCCCCATTCATATAAAGATATAAATGTGGAGAGATTCTTCATCAGTCACTGACTTTTTGGCATATCGATATTTGAGACATTTGCAAATTATCTGAAAAGTATTAAAATGTTCCAATCTTCCGAGGACTACATGAATAATACTTCAAAGGTAAATACAATTACTACCTCCCACTCTTAAGAGTCATCCGTTACATAAGCAGTAGCCCAGAGCTGATTCCAAAAGCCAAAGAGTGATTTTGGTTTTGACTTTGGCTGGGCCACGGGACTACCCAGTGGCCACAGAAATCACATTTTCAGGACAAAAGCAAGTTTTAGTTGTGGCCTGGGCTGAACAACCCACTCAAAATGTTTTAACGGTCACTAAGCAACCTGGTCCTGGGTCCGCTGCTGTTGCCTTTCAGGGGGCCTTGGAACTGGGTGGATATCCGACCACACGGTGCAGCCAGCCAGACCCGGACGCCTGTCCCAGCTTAGCTGTTCCTGGCTATCTGCACGTCACCCTCCACTCTCAGCCTCGGCATCCTCCCTGGAGCAGGAGAATCACACTGCCTCCCTCATGGTGCTGTTTTGAACATGACCTGAAACAACTAATTAAAGAGCTTAGCACAGTGGCTGTCACACAACAGAAACTCAGTTAATATTATCTATTAGTGGCTCATTATTTCTGAGATAGCAATCATCACTTGCTCCCATCATTGATGTCTGCATATGTGCAGTGTGTTATCCAAGAAGAATGCCCCAGATTCCCAGCCTTTCCCCTGAAATCAAAGTTCCACTTTCCTTCTCTGTGACCTTCCAGCACTTTTCCTGTATCAGAATCATCCAGCCAGGGCGCCTGGGTGGCTCAGTCGGTTAAGCGACTGCCTTCGGCTCAGGTCATGATCCTGGAGTCCCGGGATCGAGTCCCGCATCGGGCTCCCTGCTCAGCAGGGAGTCTGCTTCTCCCTCCGACCCTCTTCCCTCTTGTGCTCTCTATCTCTCATTCTCTCTCTCAAATAAATAAATAAAATCTTTAACAAAAAATCATCCAGCCAACATGACACGAATTGCCTGTGTCGGCACTGAACTAGGATCTTGAGAAATACAAGGGAACAGAAGACACCTGATGTCAGGCGGTTTATTATCTTGTGTGATCAGAGAACCAGATTTATCCAGTTGGGGACCAAAAGAGGCTTCGTGGAAGAGGAGTTATCTCAGATGAATTAAGGGGGAGCAGGTTTGGTGGAAAGTGCATTCCAGGCAGAGGGAACAGTGTAAGAAAAAGCCCAGATTACAGAAAGCAGAAACAATGTAAACCCAAAGAAAGTACAGGGACGATAATAAAAATCTGGAAAAAATGGCTCAAAGGTACTAATGAAGAGAAAATGGCTGAGAATTTCTCCTCACTGAATAAAGACATGAGTCAACAGATTAAAATATTCCGACAAGCACTCAATAAAATCAGTCTAGTTTTTTGTTGTCTTGTTTTGTTTTAAATTCATACACACACGCTTCGAAACAAAAGGATCCCTTAGTTGGTGGACGTCTTGGCTCATGTGTCAGGGAAGGATGAAGAATGAGCTATGAGAATTAATGTGTACTCCTGGTGATCACTGATGCTTTGAAGGCACTTTCAGCCCCAGGCTCCTCCCAGGCTTGTTGAAAATAAAAATAAAAAAGGGGAAAGATAAAACCCAAAAGCAATCAGAGTGGAAGGCAGGTTGGCTACAAAGGACCAAGAATCAGATTGACTCAGGTTTGTCTTTGACAACTGGACTGCAGAAGTCATGTGAGTAATAAATACCTTTAAGAGGGCTGGAGGAAAATAATGGAAACAAACCGAAATGTACAAACGGCTCGATTCTTAAGCATTTGGTCGATTGCCAATTCTTGATGATTTCATTGTCTTGTCAGAGAAAGAAATCAATAGCATACTATTATTTGTATTTTAAAAACCACATCCAAGTGTTATGATAGAATATGAAGAATACTCTGGAACTGAATTCAGCCAAAGAGTGGATATGAATCCAGTCACGTCTCCCTCCTAGGTGGAAACACTGGACTCTCCAGCCACTGAGTGTGGTGTTCTTGTTGACTTTGTGTCCGACAAAGTGCTGAGTGTGGTTTTCTGGGAGAATTCTCCATAATTTCTGTCTCTGTGCAATCCATGTGTGCATATCCATTTGAAAGAGCAGCCAGATATTGGCTGCCATTCCCAGGATGTATTGTGAGTTGGGAATCTCCAATTTTAGAAAGACTAAGAAAAGAAACCTGTGGAACATGATGGCACAACTTTTCTCTTCTTGAGCTTTGATGAAAGCAAAGAAAATACCATCTCACTGATATGAAACAATTATTTTCATTTCTTTAAAAAATCCGTACGCTTCAATTGTCTTAAGATTGTGTTGAATCGGTTCTTCTTAATTTACCTATAATCAGTGATCAGTGACCCTTTAGAATGACATCCAACAAATGATTCACAGGTGATAAAAATGAAAAAGGACTGATTTCGGGAATGAAGTCTAAACTCCTAATGTACCAAAAGTGAGACTGCCTGTGGTCTGTCCCTTGGCCACCTCTTCTGGGTTCTCTACTTCCTGCCCTACCCTCCAGCCTCACCAGATGGCCTATGTACCATGCTGCCCCCCTATCTCCACACCAAAGGTCACCAGCCTGGACAGTCTTCCCCGCTCCTGCTCATTTACTTCCCTCCCCTAGGCTACCAGTTCGTTATCCAAAACCAATTCAGAGTCACCTCCCCTCCCTAGTTTGGCTAACAGGCAACACTTGATGAGTTTCTTGTCAGAGAAAGAAATCAATAGCATACTACTATTTATATTTTAAAACTGCGTCCAAACGTTACAGTAGAATATGAAGAATGTTCTAGAATGAAATTCAGAACTGGGTTCTGTCTGCTCAGGGCTGCTGGCATTCAGACCAGGAGCTGCTGGGTTGGGCAGTGGGGGCACAAGTGGGTGGCCGCAGCCCGGTTTTGGAAAGTCACCATGAGACCCTAGAATGTGCTGGGAGAGGTCTAATAGACCATCTGGGGTTCAGAAGCGCAGGCAGTCCGCCTTTGCAAGGAATCATAGGAGAGAGGAAGATTTTTCATTGTAAATTTCAGGTCTTGCTCAGAAATAATGTTTAAAAGTAATGCATACCTGGTCAACATGGGGGACATGAGCCTAGAATCTACCCGAAGTGGAACCAGCCAGTTTCACAGACAATATTAAGCTTCCTGTTTCCCAGCTGAATCTAAGACGAGTGGTTTGGGAAGCAGAGGGATTGACAAGTGATAATGACAGTTTCCATGCTGCCTGGGGCTTCCTGGGGGAAAGCACCCAGCACCGAAGTGGAGTGACGCCAAGACATCCCCAGAAAAGGCAGTCGAAGGAGGAGCAGGGCACCTTCCGTGGCAAAACTGATTTCAAAAGCCAAAGTGAGCTCTCGGACCTGGTGGTCTGCACATAGCAGAGGAGTCCTGACTTTAAGAAGAAAGATGCCCCCCTGGGAAAGATGGGGCACTTTCCTGGGCTCTTCCTACCCCAGCCTCCTGAGGGGCTTGTGTCCAAAGACTCCCTGTCATGGAGTATGAGAAATCCTCTGCAGGTTTTGCTCTTGTTCTTGTTTTTTTGTGTTTGTTTGTTTTTGCCAAAAAGCAAGCTCAGAAAATCCAGACCGTGAGAGAGGATGACAGTTTGTCCTTTTGGTGTTAGTGCAAACCTCCAAAACATTTTCTCTTTTTATCTTGAAACTTCAAACCTCTGAGAATTTGAAAGAATAGAGCAATAATCATCCACATACTGTTTGCCTAGAATTACTGATTGTTATCTTGTCACATTTGCTTGCTTTTTACTGAAGCTGCTTCGAAAGTAAGTTGCAGACGTCGTGATAGTTAACCCTGAGATATTTAGCTATGTGTCTTCTAAGAGTATGTATTCTCCTACACGGCCACAATACTGTTAACATGCCTTAGAAAGTTAATAGCAATTTAATAATATTGAATACACACTCCATATTCAAATTGTCCCAGATCTTCCCTTATAGCTCCTTTTTCAACACAGAATTCATTCCAGAATCACATTGTGAATTTGATTTTCACATTTCTTTAATCTTCTTTTGTCTGGAAAAGTTCTTCTGCCATATTTTGTCTTCTATGATGTTGGTTTTGAACTATCCAAACTAGTTATTTTGCACAATGCACATCAATTGTATTTTTGTGACTTTTTTCCACAGAACAAGATTCAGCTCAGGCATATAGGCCAGGAATACCACAGATGGGAGGTTGTGCCCATCCCAGCGCATCACATCAGAAATCACACGATGTCACTTTGTTCCATGGTTGGGCATGTTGAGTTTGACTCCTTGGCTAAAGTGATGCCCTCTGGATAACTCTGTTGTAAAGCTACATTTCCTTCTTTATAAATAACGAGTTATCTGAGGTCTGAGACTTCAAGGCTGAAGGAGAAGAGCAATTACTCAAGATGGAGTGAAAACGGTAATTCATCGACAACTCTGTGAAAGAAGAAAATTAATGCAAGAATGTGGGGGACGGAAGTTAGTGCCCCCCCCCTCCTGCACCGCTTCCCCCCACCCATCTCTCCCTGCCTCCTTCCCTCCCTCTCTCCAAGCATCCTTAGAGATGCTGGCCAGAGCAATCATGGAATACTCCAGGTTTATGGGATGAGGGCTTGAGCCATCCAATTTTCAAATGAAAGGTAAGCCAGAATGCTGGCAGAATGGGCAGCCCTGAGGTGGCAGGCACCCTGGCGGTTTGTCTGCGGTAATGAACCCAATTTGTTCACGGCCTCCTCTATCCAAGCCCTTTGGTAATGCCCTCTCACACAGGCTCTGAACTTCACCATATGACTTGCTCTGGCCAACGGGACATGCAAGCAGAGAATGAAAAAGTGTTTCCTCACACATTGGCACCTGCCCTCTTGCTGCTCTTGGAACCTTGGGACAATTATGTGAGTGAGGCCAGGCTAGCCTGCTGGAGGAGGAGAGACCACATGGGCCAGTCACTCCTGTCACCCCTGTCTTCAGCCGGAAAACCAGCAGATGGATGAACGAAGCCATCCAAGACAACCTGGCCCACATCCAGCTCACCAACCGACCTCAGACACGTGAACAAGCCCAGCCAAGGTCAGCCACGCCTGGCCCACATCAGCAGACCTGCCCAGCTAACCCACTGACTCATGGGAAGTAATGAATATTCTTATTTCAAGCCACTAAATGTTGGGACAGTTTGTTATAGGGCAAAATCTGAGTGATACACTTGGGAACAACTCTAACTCACGAACTGATTCAAGATATAAACTGTTACCTGTTTTTTTAAAAAAATCAGATCCCTTTTCATAGATTATAACCTTTTGCAAAACAAAATTAACACTGAATCCTTAGCATGTTCTCCAAAGAAAAACCTAATATGGCTTCAGCGGAGTCTAAATCCAACTGAATTCAAATCCGTATCTTGTGAATTTCCACATACATACTTATTTTAGTACAAATAGACGTATATGTGCAGTTAAAGAATACAATGGAATATTCTAAATGTTCTTTAGTCAGGACTTAACATAAATACACTGTTCAGTAGAAACTCTCCAAGCCTCAATGAAGGTCAAAGAATCCAACCTCAAGGAGTAAATCTGTTGAAAAATGTTTAAAGTAGTAAAATCCCATAGATTGCTCAGGCTTTGCTATATATTAGAATCATCTGGAGAAGCTTTTAAAAATCCCAATACCCAGGCCATACCCCAGACCAACTAAGTCAGAATCCCTGGGGATAGGCCTTAGTACTTTTATTTTTTTACAGCTTCCCTGGTGATTCCACGGTACAGCCAAGCCTGAGAAGCAGACTCACTCACCGAATGTGCCTGCTTGTAAGCGGATCCACAGATGTAAGTCATTCGCAGTCTGGGTAATTGAGAAGCAAGACGACAGCACACGATCCACTCACCAATACACATTCCACAACACTCTCTACAAAAGCATCGGAAGGCATGTCCATTCATCTTCGGTTTCTACTTCAGCCAATTTAATATTCAGGAAGGGTAATGTAAAACAAATGATCTGATGATCAAACTTCCCAATTATCCAATAAAGTTTAATGACATCTTTCCTTTTCTAGAGTGTCTCCTGAACTCTGGGCAGTTACCAAAACATGACAGAAGGTGTCCAGCAGTTTGATTAGAGGATTAAATAATATAATAATTTTCTCAACAGCCTGCTCCACTCAGAGGATCCCCTACTCCTCTCCCTGCCTGGCTGGCAGAAAACAGTTTTAAATCTATTTTGAAAATTATTCTTGGCTTGCTATTCTGAGTTCCTTGGCCCTAACCTCTTAACAATTTTATGGCTTAACCACGGGAGTCCTAAACGGTGCACACGAAAAGTCATTGCATCTACCCTGGGACTCTCCCATTGGGTCTTTTGTTGCTTGGGGTTTCTGTCCACGTTTTACAAGCTGGCTTCTCCAAATCCTCTGCAGCTTTTTAAGCCAACGGTCTCTAAAACGAGACAAACTCTTATACTCCCTAGACTTTTAAAACCTTCCAAGACACCATCGAATCGTTAATTACCTAAGTCACACCTAGAGCATAAGACATGCTGTATACTTCAATATTTTCTGAACAAAAAGAAAACACACCCGGACAATGAGGTTAGAAAACCTTCAAAGACTTCACAAACTCGGAACAGGGCTAATTCAATTATGCCCCAGCTGTTACTATGAGCATCAGAATCTCCCGCCAAGGTTGACCCACCCAGCCCAGAGTTGGTATTGAAGTACCTTGAATCGAATCGAGTCAAGGTTATTCTGTGGCATCAAATAGGCAGTAGAATCTGAAGCAGAAACCCTAGGAACAGTCCCGAGTGTCAAAAAATATTCTAAGGTCAATGATGTTGATCTCCGTTTACAAGAGGAGAAAATGACTTGCCATTTCACAAAGGCTAACAGAATGACGTTTTGAAATGTGTGCCTAGCTCTGTTGGGTCTAAGGGATGGTGAGGAGCTGGGAATGAGCCATCGGAGGCAGGGGGTGAGGGCCAAAGGAAATTTGGCAATTCCATGTCCCCAGAAGGGCAGGGAAGTGAAGCCTGAGGGAAGGATGGCCCATTGGGAGAGCCTGCTATGCAGAGAGAAAAGGGAACCAGGGGACCCCCGACACAGCCTGGAGTTTCATCAGACAGGGGACAGCAGAGAGTGGGGAGGAAAAACAGACACAGAAGAGATCAGCGACTTTCCCGAAATACAGATGGCGCTTCATGTCTAATATGGAAACACGGCTGACAATTACAAGCAGATTTCAGAAAACCATGAGCCGGTTTATAGGAGTGGGTTCAAACAGAGTTCAAAAAGGAAAAATCTGATTGCTTTCTCTGAGCCAGATCTCCTGGTTCTGGAAGGGCACAGAGATGCACTCCAGACCCCACTCATCCCTGCTCCCCCTCCCGACAGACCCAGTTCCCTCCATCCCAGGTGCTTCTAAGTTTCTAGAATGAAAACCTCCTGAAGGTAAACTCCTATTCCTTCCTTTAACAAACCACTGGTTTTTCAGTGGTAAGTCTCACAATTATGTTTCACTCAGTTATTTGATGAGCTTAGGTGATCTCTGTTTTCCTTTCTTAGCTCCACACACTTAAACAACTTTGATTTAATCAAGTCCTCCATCCTTACAAAGGTTAGAGTTTCTCCACAGAATATGCCCGCACAAAGTACCTCCAGCTCTACTGTAATATGATCTGCCTGAAAGAGGTTGGATGATAAATGCTAGAGCTATTTTTGTTCCTGGGGTGGGGGCCAGAGGGAAGGAGTGCTTTCTCCCCACCCCCATGCTTGGGGGAGACCATATGATTATGCCTACCTTCATTCCAGCCGCAGCTGATTGGACCAGAAGTGGACAAGTGTTCCTATGTACTGTTGTCTGGGTTGTGCACTGCACAAGGAAAAGGGTGGGTGGGTACAAGTGAGGCCTGAGTGTGTGCGCTGGCTCAGGGCTACATCTGCCTGGAAGAATGATGCCTTTTCCCAATAACACAAATGTACTGTGTGGGCTAGTGGCCGCCTGGGCAGGCACCTGACCCAAGTTGGGTCAGGTAAATTCTCTCTCTTTTCTAGGCGTGTTGGATTCTTGGGCTTTAAAACTGAGCAGTCAGATGGAGCTGGGTCTGGGCCAAGGAGAGAGAAGAACAGACCAAACACAGAGAGAGAAGAGGAAGCAGAAAAACAGGCAGAACCCCCAGAACTTGGAGACAAAGCCATTGTGGTGACCCTCCAGCTATGATTCTGGCCCCTAGGAGCTCTGGCTAGGGTTCCCCTCCTCAGCATCTGCAGTCCAGGTAATTGAGAAGGGAGAATACAGCACACGATCTACTCTCCTCTCCTGATTCCACTCCCTGGCATGGGCTGGTTCAAGTGCATTTCTGGTCATTGCAACCAGTGATGCTTGACTAAGGCAAAGGTCTGGTGAAAACCTACACCCTGGGTGCTTGAGATGGATCATCAGAGTCCTGTACCTGGTCTAGAATAACTTTCTCTAATATTTCTACTGATTGGACCCCCTGATGTAAGGAAGGTTCACCAATACCATTAGCTTTCTCCTCGGGAAGTCTTTTCACTGGCTAACCATTTGACCAGCTGGTTCCTAACCAATCGTTTGGCCTTTAGAAAACATTTGGGCAAAACTCTCTGATTGGTTTCATTCATTCCCCAGTTAGCTTTTCAAAAACATTGAAAATATTACAAAGAATATTGTCTTTTACATAGTACCAAATATCTGGACAACTTTTTGCTTTGGTTTTGTATGTGTATTCTTTGTTAGACAAAGTAACCCGTGTCTTCTGTGCATCAATTTAAAAATAAAGACAAAGTAAAAATTTATCCATAATTTTACCGCCTATAAATAATCACGGCTAACGTGTTGCAGTTTCTTTTTCTGAGATTTTTTTTCCTATGTATGAAGCATTTGGATTATAACCAGCTTTCTATTACAAAGCATTGCCTTCTTGGACGGCTGACCTGGCTTGGTGTGCCATTTTCATTAATAATATTCTTTTTTTTTTTAACTTGTCGGTTTAATTTTTTTAAGATTTTATTTATTTATTTGAGAGAGAGAGAATGAGAGATAGAGAGCACGAGAGGGAAGAGGGTCAGAGGGAGAAGCAGACTCCCCACTGAGCAGAGAGCCGGATGCGGGACTGATCCCGGGACTCGATCCCGGGACTCCAGGATCATAACCTGAGCCGAAGGCAGTCGCCCAACCAACTGAGCCACCCAGGTGCCCTCATTAATAATATTCTTTAAAGGGAAGTTGAAAGAGCTTAGGGGGGAAAAATCATAACCGGAGTAACCTATCTGAGCAACCCTCAGGCACGGTGAAGGAACTGCTTTGGCATTTAGGGTAGATGCGGATGATTGACTCTAATCAAAATCACAGAAACAGAAAGTAGAAACAAGGTGATTGCCAAGAGCTGGGGGGAGGGAGAAGGAGGAATTGGTATTTAACGGGTATAGAGTTTCAGTTTTACAAGGTGGGAACATTCTAGAGATCCGACGCACAACAATATAAACATACTTACCATTACTGAACTCCATGCTTAAAAATGGTTAAAATGGTAAATCTAATGTTACATGTTTTTCACTACAGAAAAGATGTATATAATTAAAGAAGTTAGATTATTATTTACTAGTTCTGGGAGTAGCCAGACTTTTGTCTAAACCTGTCCAATTACAAAATGACCTCCCCTTAGAGTAAGCTCTGTCTGCAAGCAAGTAGAAAAGAGCAGTTGTCCCACCAAGAACTTTCTCCTTTCAGAAAAACAGCAACAACCAGGAATTCAAGGCATAACCTAGAAGCCAGACTCTAGCTCTGGGAAACTCAAACCCACCAGCTGGGCCTCAGAAAGGTCATGGGTGTGAACTGACTTTGGAAGGTGCACGGAAGTCAACAAGAAGATGGGTGACTTCAACAGGAAGATGGGTGACTCCCTACAGTTCAATATCCAGAGACTCAGATTGAATTAACCGGCCTTAAAGAACAGCAAAGTTGCAGTCTGAACTCTAGCTCTGCAGAGTACAAAGCGAGGGGCATTCTATGAGAATTGGACATACCCAGGGGAAAGCAATCAATATCAAGGAGGGCCATTGCCATTGAACAAAATGTGGGCGCAGGGGTGGGGAAGGAACTGGGAGAGAGCACGGGCACCTCTGGATCTTCAGACACAGACAAGGTCAGTGGGGTCTTACTCGTTCTCCTCTTACCTTCCGGGGTAAGTATAAACATGAATATTTACAATATCACATCTTTGCAGTCTCTTGTCTGCCTTTTTCCTCTTTCTCTTAACCCAGGCTCATCTCCAGTTGGGGGTCTCTCAGTTGGGAGGCTGGGTTTCAGTAAACACTATGTGCTATGTATGGCCCCTTTTAGCCTCTACCCCTGTTTTTGCCATGGGGAAGCCCCGTGGCCCCTGCTGGTCCTGCCCACACCTGCATCCTCACTGTTCCTTATAAAAAGCCCCTTGGGGAGACAAGGACAGCTTTGAGTGGAGGAGAGAGTGTAGGTATCCTATGATGGGGCTCAAAGCAGGTGTGCCATTACTCTAGCATGTCCCCCACCCCCATCTCCCACCTACCATTTCCTCAAAGTCAGGGGCAAGGACACCAATGTTCCATGCTCTTGGATGCCTTTGTTTAAAGACATTTTTTTATCTCTTCTACTATGTCTGATGGGAATGGTAAGGTTTTGGAGCTACAGTCTTTATTGTCAGCTTATGCCAGAGTGACAGCAACATGAAAAATGTGCCACCAGCTGGACTATGTGGACTCCTGAGCTGGGAGCCACCCCAGCACCTCACGGCACTCATCCCTGTGGAAGCATCTCTGAACTCAACCGTCAGTTGCTTTCTATTTAAAAAAAGACACCTGTGCATGATTCAAACCACTTATGGGGTATATAGTTTCTCAAAACCCACTTCCCATGCCCTGAACAAGCTGTGTCTTTGTATAAGCTGGTACCTTGCACCTTCCCCAGCTTGGCCCCAGCACAGCTGCACTCCAAGCTGGGAGGAAAACCTGACATTGACTAGCAAAGTGTGTTCCAGAGAGCAGGGACTCAAAAAGCATGTTGATTTGTTACTGGTCTTAACTCTCTGTTCCTGGCCCCTGTGTGTTCTTTAAGTAGCATCTCCAACTAGTAGAGGTTCAAAAATGTCCACACTGAATTAAATACAAGGGGAAAGTTCAACATTGATTTTTTTACTTAAGGAAAAGGAGTATTCACACAACTGAGGCTGTTTCAAGAGATTACAAGCAAGAAAGCAAAATGCTGCTTTGCTGGGAATATGCTCTGCAGTTATGCATCAGAATTCATTAAGGCCACTTCTTAGAGTCAATGACTTCATCAAGGTATTCCTAGTTTCCATGCCGTTTTTTTTTTTTTAATTGCGAACCCTGGTAAAGAATAAATACTTGGAAAAAAAAAAAAACAACAACAGGAAACTCTTATTGATCTATGGGATAAGAATCTACCAGCATGGGGCGCAGTCATGTGTATTTTGAGAAAGGTCTCAACACACACTCCAATTGGAGAACTGCATTGTGGTCCAGTCTGGGATGGAATGCTCATTGTCCCTGGAGTCAAGCATGGGTTTTGGGTATCTCCTTCATTCTTCTCCTGCTTTGTCCAGCTCTGGCTTCAGTGCCATGCTCCCTGCCCCACCCCCCCACCCCCGCCCCCAGGCAGGAAGAGTTGGCCAGAGCTAGAGCATGTGTGACGAATCCTGACCTCTGCCCGTCGCCCTTGCACTAGGGACACCACAATTCCCAAGTTAGCGCGACAGAAAGTCTGGAATTGGGAGCCTGGTTTGCATCTCAACTCCTCCACCCACTAGCTATGTGACCTCTGGACCCTATTAACCTCTCTGAACATGAGAATACCTGAATCTGATGGGGTTCCTTGATAGTAAGCAACCGTATCCAATCCTGGATAAATTAAGCCAAAAAGGGTAATTATTGAGCCCATGGGCTGGCTCACAGAATCAGAGCAGCAGCTGAAGGAGCAGGGCAGGCAGCCCTGGGATCCAAGACACGGGAGCAAATTGTGGCGGATTGTGTTGTTTGGCCCCGATGCCTCACTCCTCCCTGCATAGGTGCCCTTTGCAATGTAACTTCGCAGGGCCCTCCCATAGTAGGTAGGGTGACCTGCTCCCAACTGGGACGCTGCACTCAGCCACATGACTTGCTTCAGCCAATGGGATGTTAGCGGACGTGCTACAAGGGAGGCTCGGAATGGTTTTACGCTTTGGGACTTGCTTGATGCTGCATCTCTGACCCCACCGTGAGGCCACACTCAGATGAACCTGCTAGAGGATGAGAGAAAACAACAGGGCCCGCCAAGAATTGCAGTACAGTACAACCATGCAAAGTAATGTCCCTGTGGCAAATGTTCTCTCTCTCTCTCTCTCTCTCTCTCTCTCTCTCTCTCTCTCTCACACACACACACACACACACACACACACACACACACCCTATTTCTGTGCACGCCTTCCAAATGCCAGCAGTGACATCTCTTTGCTGGAGGACGCTCTGGGGATCCCAAAGTTCGGCTCTGCCCTTGGGCCACGCCGACTGAAGCGACTGGGGAATTAACAACCCCTCCCGCGGAAACAGTCCTCGGGAGATGACTGTGAGCTCCCGCACCCCCTCTGCTGGTAGAACTCTGGGGCGCTTGCTCCGTGCTTGGTCCCAGAGTTGCACCCCCCCGCCCCCCACAATTAAGTTCCGTCTGCCCTCAGTGGTGACTTGCATGGTTTCACAGCATCTTGTTGGCTCCTGTCCCTTCCCTGTCCCACTTTTCTACTCCCCTAACATCATTTCTTGGGAACACCTCCCCAGTAAACTCGATGTCCTCAAATCTTTATCTCAGGTTCTGCTTCTAGGGGAATCCAAACTCAGACAGCCTACTTTGACTTTGGGGCATGAACCAAGTCACATTCCTTTTACTATTCAAGTTAAATATCTCAGAGACCTATGTCACCCATAGTGAAAATGGCTTTCCTCCCTCCCTTGACTCCTCCTCCCATCGTGAGCCCAAACATCGCCAGAGTTTAGCATGGTTGGCATTTGAATGTATATGATAAAGTCCAAATAACAGGGGCCACTTCTAAGAGGCTGGACTGTGGAGAGGGGACAGAGGAGGCATTTAACCTTTGACTTTCTACATTATGTGAATTTCTACATTATGTGAATTTCCCCATGTTGGCCCCCAAATCCTGTGGAGAGGGGACAGAGGAGGCATTTAACCTTTGACTTTCTACATTATGTGAATTTCCCCATGTTGGCCCCCAAATCCTGCCTCAGGTAACATACCTGAGGAAGGAGCTTGTGTCTTTCCCTGAGCTCAGGGAGAGGCAGCATGCGAGCACCTGGGCCTTTACCCAGGGGGAGAAGCCCAGGAGGAACAAGCCCCAGGAGGGCTTGAAAGCCCTCGATCTTTCTGATCATCTACTTGTCATAGTCCTCTTACTCATCCATCCTTCCAGAGAACAATGCCATTCCCACCAAGAGGGTTGTATTAACTAACATTTCCTTTACTGAGACCGTTGATGACCTGCTTCTTCCAAGGACTTTGCTCTTTCAACCCACCCTGTCTCTAACACTGCCTCCTTCTGAGGGCTCTGAAAACTTTCCAAAAGTCTTTAAAGCAATCACAAATTTCTAACCAAAAGTCTAGCTTTCGCGCAAACTATCATGTTTTTTTTTTAAGATTATTTATTTCACAGAGAGAGAGAGATAGCGACAGAGAGAGCACAAGCAGGGAGAATGACAGGCAGAGGGAGAAGCAGGCTCCCCACTGAGCAGGGAGCCCAATGTGGGACTCGATCCCAGGACCCTGGGATCATGACCAGGGCAGACACTTTACTGACTGAGCCACCCAGGCGCCCCATGTTCTTGTCTCTCCTTCCGTAGGTAGGGAGTGTGCTGGCAGACACAGCCTGATGCCTCATCTCACCCCCAGCTATCATCTTCCTGGCACTGCCCCGGGGAAGCGGATGGAAACCAGAGAGAGAAAAATGCCCTACCTGGGTCAGGTGAGTCAACCAGCGTGTCTTACAGAGCCACTCCTTCCAGAATGCCGGGAAAACTGGGTAGATGGAATGAAGGGTAGAAGCCAGTGCCAAAACGCACTTTGAACCATTAATTATATCCCACTTTTTCCAACAATAATTTGTAGAGCTTAATTACATTTACCTGCAAAGTAATTTAAAAGCTTACCTAAAAATGTGTCTACAGTCGATAACAAGGGCAGCTTCTTAATTTGATGATTAATTACTCCGTGAGAGACACACAGAGACATAGGAAAATAACTGGAGGTGACTTTCTTGGGAACAGTGCCCCTCCCTACTATTCTTGGGATGACTGAGAGGACACTCTGAGGTCAAGTGTGAGAGACCAGCATTGCTGAGAAGTCCTGCTTTTGATGACTGCCTTCTTAGGGCTTCAACAAATATTTGTTTATTGACTCAGGTGCAGCCCCTGGCACTCACTTCCACCAAAGACTGCTTACGTGGGAAGTGCAAAATGGCAAGACCCCTATGGACTTGAACATGTCAATATCTACCCAAATTACAAATGCTTTTATTATTATTATTATTATTATTTTATTATTATTTATTATTATTGCTTTCAGCAATACCATTTTAGGAATTTATTACCCAATTTATTGTCATTTGCACATATACAAATAGATGTGACATACAAAGTTATTTACCGAAGCACTGGCAATTTTATATCATAACATTATGTATAGCACTATATTGGCCAAAAATTGGGAAATAACCCAATTTGTGATTTAACAGACATAGTTTGAAAATATTAAGCCAATGTGACTATAGGAACAGGGAACTTAAAAAAACCTGTAGCATATCCACACAACAGACTACAACTGTAAAAGAAGGAAGTAGCACTCCATATTTTGATATGGAGACTTCTTTGAGGGGAATAAATGAGAAAATATCATTGAATTGGCCAAAAGAAACACTAGAAGAATAGACAGGAAATAAAAGTTGCAAGGGGGAAAAATAGAAGGGGACAGGGGTGAGAGGGATGCTTCCCAACGTATCATTTTGTGTATGTTTTGATTTTTGAATCCTGTGAATTTTTACTGATTCAAAAAAATTTTAATGATTATGTGGTCTTTTATAAAAGACATTTTTAACCACATTTTAATGAACTCTGTAAGGATGGCAAGTTCAGGTTTTTTGTTTCCAGTTCCTTGTTATACTAAACAATGCTGCTCTCAGCGTCTTTGGGATGAAATCTTTAACTGCTCCATTCACTATTTCCACAGGAAAAACTCATTGAAATATAATTTCTGCATTAAAGGATGTAAAATTTCCAAGGCTTTTTATATGTATGAACAAATCAAGCTCCAGAAAATCTGTACGCACTTTATTAAATAGCCTTTATGCTTTAGAGCAGATTTAAGTTCACAGCTACAAAATGTAGCTGAAGGTACAGAGATTTCTCATACACCCCCTGCTCCCACACATGCAGAGCCTCCCCCATTAATTACCAACATCCCACACCAGAATGGTACAACTGTTGTAATCGATGAACCTACATTGACACATTATTATCCCCCAAAGCCCATAATTCACATTAGCGTTCACTCCTGCTGTGGTACATCCTATGGGTTTGAACAAACGTGTAATTGATATGTGTCCACCATCATAATATCATTTAAAAAGTTTCACTGTCCTAAAAGTCCTCCATGCTCCAACTACTTATCACCTCCTCTTGCCTAACCTCTGGCAATCACTGATCTTTTTACTGTCCCCACAGTTTTGCCTTTTCGAAGATGTCATAGAGTTGGAATGGTACAGCAGGAGGGCTTTTAGATGGGCTTCTTTCATTCAGTAATATGCATTTAAGGTTCTTCTGTGTCTTTTCATGACTTGATGGATAGCTCACTTCTTTTTAGCACTGAATAATATTCTATCCTCTGGATGTACTCCAGTTTATTGATCCATTCAACTTCTGAAGGACATCTTGGTTCTTTCCAGATTTGGGTGATTATGAATAAAACTGCTATAAATGCCCATGTGCAGATTTTTGTGTAGATCAATCTTAAACTGCTTTGGGTAAATACCAAGCAATGTGATTGCTTTATCTTATGGTAAGCATATGTTTAGTTTTGTAAAGACCCACCACACCTCCAAAGTGGCCGTACCATTTTGCATTCCCACCACAAATGAGAGTTCCTGATGCTCCACATCCCCACCAGCATTTGGTGTTGTCGATGTTCTGGACATTGGCCATTCTAATAAGTATGTAGTGGTATCTCATTGATGTTTTAATTTGCATTTCCCTGATGATATATGCTTATTTACCATCTGTATATCTTGTTGTGAGGTGTCAGTGAAGGTTTCGGCCAAATTTTTAATTGGTTTGTTTGTTTTCTTATTGAGGAGCTTTTAAAGTTCTTTGTGTATTTGGGGTAAAAGTCCTTTATCAGATGTGTCTTTTGCAAATATTTTCTCCCAGTCTGTGGTTTGCTTTTTAATTTCTCTTGACAGTGTCTCTTGCAGAGCTGACATTTTTAATCTTTTTTTGATGTAAAATCAATTGTGTTTATTTATTTATTTTTGCATTTCTTTTTTTTATTTTTTATTGTTATGTTAATCACCATATTTTACATCATTAGTTTTTGATGTAGTGTTCCATGATTCATTGTTTGTGCATAACACCCAGTGCTCCACGCAGAACGTGCCCTCTTTAATACCCATCACCAGGCTAACCCATCCCCCTACCCTCCTCCCCTCTAGAAACCTCAGTTTGTTTTTCAGAGTCCATTGTCTCTCATGGTTCGTCTCCCCGTCTGACTTACTCCCCTTCATTCTTCCCCTCCTGCTGTCTTCTTCTTTTTTTTTCTTAACATATATTGCATTATTTGTTTCAGAAGTACAGATCTGTGATTCAACGGTCTTGCACAATTCACAGTGCTCACCATAGCACATACCCTCCCCAATGTCTATCACCCAGCCACCCCATCCCTTCCACCCCCCACCACTCCAGCAACCCTCAGTTTGTTTCCTGAGATTAAGAATTCCTCATATCAGTGAGGTCATATGATACATGTCTTTCTCTGATTGACTTATTTCACTCAAGCTGACATTTTTAATCTTAATGAAGTCCAGCTTCTTAATTCTTTCTTTTATGGATCCCGCCTTTGTTGTTGTATCTAAAAAGCCATCACCAACTCCAAGGTCATCTAGATTTCCTCCTATGTTATCTTCTAGGAGTTTTATAGTTTTGCATTTTACAGTTAAGTCTGTGATCCCTTTTGAGTTATTTTTGTGACAGCTATAAAGTTTGTGTCTAGATGGATATTTTTTTACATGTGGATGTCTAATTATTCCAGCACCATTTGTTGAAAAGACTTTTTCTCCATTGTACTGCCTTTTCTCCTTTGTCAAAAATCAAAAGACTGTATTTATGTGGATCTATTTCTGGGCTGTCTGTTCCCTTCCATTGATCTATTTGTCTATTCTTTCACCCATACCACACTGTCTTGATTACTGTAGCTTTATAGGAAGTCTTGATATCGGGTAATGTCAGTGCTCCAACTTTGACTTCTCCTTCAGTGTTGTTAGCTATTCCGAATCTTCATATAAACTTTGGAATCTGTTTGCTGATACCCACCAAATAACTTGCTGGATTTTGATTGGGATTTTATTGACTCTATGGGTCAGGTTGGGGAAAACTGACATCTTGACAATATTGAGTCTTCCTATTTGTGAATATGAAATAGTTCTCCATTTATTTAGTTCTTCTTTGATTTCTGTCATTAGGGTTTTGTAGTTTTCTTCGTATGGACCTTGTACATATTTTGCTAGATTTATACCTAAATATTTTATTGTGGGGGGCCACTGATGTAACTAGTATTGTATTTTTAATTTCAAGTTCCACTTGTTCATTCCTGGTGTCTAAGAAAGCATTTGACTTTTTGGGGGGTTGGAAGGAGAGGTTGGGGGAAGGGCAGAGGGAAAGGGAGGGAATCTTAAGCAGGCTCCATGCCCAACCCCATGGGGGCTTCGTCTCACAAACCTGAGATCATGACCTGAGCCAAAATCAAGAGTCTAACATTTAACCAACCGAGCCAAACAGGTGCCCCAAAGCATTTGACTTTAAAATATTAACCTTGTATCCTGAAACTTTGTTATAATCATTTATTAGTTCCAGGAAGTTTTTTTGTGTCAATTCCTTAGGATTTTCTACAGACATCATGCCATCTGCAACACAGACCATTTTATTTTTTCCTTCCCAATCCGAATAAAGAATCATCTGCCCAATCTGTGTAAGAAAACCAAGGACCAGAGAAGTAATGGAAATTGCCTAAAATCAGAGCCTGGCGGAAGCAAGGTAGAGGGCTCTGGAAACAGGGCTCCAGACAGGCGGAGGCCCAATTGGGATGGTCTTTGAAAGGCCAAGGAATCTGGCAGTGGTGGATATGGATATCGCAGGCTTCTGGTGAGGACTTCAGGGTAGGAGATAGCAGGGCAACCTGCCCGGGATCCCCAGCTTCCTCCCCCGGGGCCTCCTTCTCCACCACCACCCACCTCAAAGGGCCCACTCTGCACCCTCAAAGTCTCCCCAGTACCAGTTCTCGGGCACAACGGAATGTACTCCAGCCTCCTCCTGAAGGAGTAGCCTTGTGCGGGAACGGACCCTAGCACGGGGCTCCTGCCGAAGACCGGACACTCGGTTTGGCGACCCCCGCGAGGCGCCTCGGCGGGGCACTGAGGACCTTGCCGGTTCCTCGGAATCCGCACCCTCTAACCCCAGTTACTGAAGTCCCATTCACACTCGGGTGCGAGGACGCAGAAGCCCCTTCGAGCGGGGGGCCAACCCAGCGGACTAGGGATCAGCGCCAACGCAGCCAGAACTGCGCGCGCCCCGCGCCCGGGGCACACCAGGTGCAGGAGCGCAGCGCCCACACTGTGCCACTGAGCCGAGGGAGGCGGGCTGGGGACCCCAGGGCGGAGTCGAGCGCGGGGCGGGGCGCACCCGGCCGGGTCCGAGGCGCCGTGCTCAACAGCAGGGGCGGAGCGCCAACTCCAGCGGGAAGACAGAGACCGCAACGCGCGGGGGAAGCGCGCCCGAGCAAGGAAGAAAGCAGGACAACCCGTACGCAGCGCCACGGCACGCGCAAGTTGGGGTCCCCCAGGACCCAACCGAGCGGCCAGGGCAGCGGAGCGAGCCGGGAGGAGGCGCCCAGGCAGGTAAGGTGCTGAGCTCTGCGCAGTCCGGGTCTTCCCTTGGTGCGGTGGGGGGCGTCGCCCGGGCTGGCAGCGCTGACGCCCACTTCTCTCTCGAGGGGATTCCGGTGGCTTTGCCTCCCGCACCTTTCGGGAGGCACTCGGGCTGGCTCCAAGTAGAGGAGTTCGAGCCGGGAGAGTCCGCCACCCACCACGGGCCCGTCAGGACCCGGCGACGGGAAGCCGGGACTGGGGCGCGCGGGCGCGGGCGGAGGGGCGGAGGGGGCCGGGCCGGCGGGTGCTGGGCCGGCGGGCGAGCTCCAAACTGTAGGGGAGGGCATGGGCGGGGGGCGTCTTGTTGAAAGGTAAGCTGAAAAGGGAAGCCTCTCCGGGAGAATTCCCGGCTCACCGGATCCTGCCCCTACCCACAGTTTTCTTCTCGTCCGGAGGCCCCTCACGCTTCGCTTTTTGAGCCTGAATTTCTGACTCGATTCCCGCCCTTGCGGGGCGGCGCCGGCAGTGAGTAAGAGAGGGCAGGGGAGGGGAGAGGACTCCCGGATCGGGTTGGTCTGGGGCAGGGAGTGCATCCCGCGAAAAATGGGGCCGGGACCTGCGCCACCCAGTCTCACGTTCTCTCCTCTAGGGTCTGGGGACTGGAGAGCCGCGCAGCGCGGAAAGGCGAGAGGACGCGAGTCCTGCTTCCCGGTCTCCGGCTGAGCGCCGTCTGCGGGGATCCGGGCTTCGCGGGAGAGGGAGAAGCCACCCGAACGGAGGAACTCATCTGTCGGAGGTCTATCCCTCGGGTGCGCAGCGGGCGGACGCGCCGCAGGTCGGAGTGGCCCGGCCACCCCGCTTCTGCTGTCCCAGCTGCTACGGTTCCTGTCCCTCGCTCTCCGCCTCCTCTGACGGGGCCGGGCCAAACCCACTGTCCTGTTTGGTCCACTTCTTGCTACTAGCATCCCGTGGCCCCCACACTTGGGGTCGTTTCCAGTTGTGTTAAGCGGGCAGAGGCGAGTCACAGCTCCGTGGCTGGGGTCCTCATTTTGCGGGTTTGGGGATGCGGGGGGTTCTGAGGCCCTCTGACGCCTTGAATCCAATGATGTCCCCTCAGTACTTCAGAGAATTTATTTTCCTTTGCCGTGGGCATCTTGAGGTACTGAGAACATAAAGGACTCAGGCAATGAGGGATAGTTCAGCCCTCAGACCCTCCCGGGTCCTCACTGATACCACCTTACCCCCGCCCTACCCGCCATTCTTGGGGGCTGTTTTCGGTTAAAATGGAGCGGCCACCACTTTCAGAGGATGGACACCTTGGTGACAGGATGTGGTGCCTCCCAGTTAGGGCTGGTTCTGGTGGGCAACCGGGTGGGGTCTGGTGAAGGGGACAGGGAGCTGATCAGAAGAGTGGGAGCAGGGAGGAGACACAGACAAAGCATTTCTTTTTAGATCTGGTTTCCAAAGCCCAGAGGAGTAGCAGCAGCATTCCATCCGATCCACAGCCCCCTTCACCTACACAATCCTGGGCAGATCCTCATTCATTCATTCATCCCACAGACTCCTGTCCCGTCCCTACTACGAGCCAGGCCCTGGGCTAGGCAGCAGGAATTTGGTTTACAGGAAGATCGGGACTCAGACAGTATAACTCACTGGCCCAAGATGACTCAGCCTGTTCATGTGAAAATGGGTTTGGTGATTTCCACGTCCGAGGTTTGGCCAGGACAGAGGGAGCAGTGCCCTGCTTTAGAGGAAAGACCTGGCTGTGTCTCAGTCCTCTGGCTTCAGTGTCCTTGACCAACAGATGGCGCAACTTTGTGACTGCTGTGGAAGCCTGGGCCAGCGGCCTGGAGCAGGCTTGTGAAACTTTGAGAAGACCCTGCAGGAGTTGATGGTGGGGAAGGGGAATGTGACTGGGCAGGCACGCAGATCCTGGCCCCTGGGAAAAGGGCAAAGATGCAGGTTCTTCTTGGATGTCTTTGGAGAGTCCAATTCATCCTTTGCCCAGGACCGCCGGACGGCCCATGGAAGATTTCCCAATTTTCAGATTTCTTGTCTCCTTTCCCCTGTACCCCCGGGGTAGTTCTGTCTGAGGGGAGTCACTGGGTCTGGTTGGCCTATACTTGGGGAACCCTGGGAGAATACTCCCAGGCATCCTCCTGCAGAGTGCCCACTGGTTGTGTCTCCTTCCAGGGTCCGGGATGGCACGCTGACTCTCCTCAGGGATGTGGGCAGGGTGCTGGGCTGGGTGAGTCGTGACAGCAGAAGGTCTGGACCCCCAACTCAGCCCGCTGAGACCCCCACACCACTCCACCTGCAGTCTTCGCCATGGCAGCCCAGATTGGAAACGCTAGTTTTGCACCCAACTTCAGTCCGGCTCAAGACCATACCTCCCCCGTCCCCTTCAATTTCAGCTACGGTGACTATGACCTCCCTCTGGACGAGGGTGAGGACATGACCAAGACCCGGACCTTCTTCGCTGCCAAGATCGTCATCGGTGTGGCACTGGCAGGCATCATGCTGGTCTGCGGCGTTGGCAACTTCATCTTTATTGCTGCGCTTGCCCGCTATAAGAAGCTTCGCAACCTCACCAACCTGCTCATCGCCAACCTGGCCATCTCCGACTTCCTGGTGGCCATCATCTGCTGCCCCTTCGAGATGGACTACTACGTGGTGCGCCAGCTCTCCTGGGAGCATGGCCACGTGCTCTGTGCCTCTGTCAACTACCTGCGGACCGTCTCACTCTACGTCTCCACCAATGCCCTGCTGGCCATCGCTATCGACAGGTGAGGATGATGTGGGCCAGGGCGGGGGGTGGATAAAGACGGGGGCCGAGCCAGGCTGTCCCTTCCCTCACTTCAGCTCTGACACGTTGGCGCTGCTGCAGATCTGCGTGCCGCTCATCTATCCGGGGCAAGAGGAGACCCGGTGTCTCCACTTGTGGCTCAGGTTCCCCCCAGACATGGGCAAGAGCGAGACACCTGAGCCCCCCAGCTCTGGGCCATACCTGCAGATACGACATCTGCCGTGGATAGGCATGCCACCTGACCGCGAGGAGCCCCAAACACAAAAGCCAAAAGCAGAAAGATTGGGCAGCTTATTACTTAGAAGCCACGGCAGACTTCACCAGGGCAACTTCCGGTCAAGAGAACACGTCCCAAGTTTTTCCTGCCACCATTCCCCAAATCAAGATCTAGAACGTTTCCCACTCCCTTATGCCCTGCACCAGTCAGTCCTCCCACCCCACCCGTCTGATTTCACTCAGCACAATTTAGTGTTGCCTGTTTAACTTCATAAAAACGGAGTCCTACAGTAATGTACCCTTGTTCCTGGTGGCTTTGTTGTAGAGCTGATTTTAAAATAAGGTAAGGGCCTATTTGTAGAAAAGAGAGAAGGACATCCTTCCCTTTGTTTTCTTGCATACATCCATGTGCTCATTTGCATACATTTGCATGAGATGTTCTAGAAGTCCTTGCTCTATTATAAATTTACAAAATTTATAAAATTTCTAGTAGCAGCTTATGACAAATCTTACACATTTTAATTATGTAAACAGCTATAAGCGAGTGTCAGACCACCAGTGGCTCTGTTCCAGGGGGGCAGTTGGTGAAACATCCTCTGGGTCCACGGAATGCTGAAACTCATTTTGATGACGTGTCTTTTAAAATATCTTTCTTCTTTTTGGTCTCCTTTGAATTCATCAGTTTTTTCCTTGTTCTTGGTGCTATTTAGGTTTGTCATTCTTTTTAATCAGCCAGTTGATTATTTTCCATAATGAAATACACACAGAGGTAGAAGAATCATCATCTTTTTGTAACATAATTCCAGCAGGAAAAACCATTTTGTTATTACAGCTCTGAGGCTCTCCCGCCCTAACACCAGTGTTTATAAAATGCAACTGTCAACCAACTGTACAGAATTGCCCAGGGCAAATGATACAAAGTCAGATCCCTCAGCCCCACCCCAGCCCTACTGAATAAGAATCCCTTGAGCTCAGTCCCAGGAATCTGCATTTTTATTCAATTCCCTGAGGGATTCTGATGCTCACGCAAGGGAGAGTTATCACTGTTCTCATTCCCCTTTGTCGCACTGAAACCTTTGTCTTTATCAGGCTGGGGAGTTTTGGGCAACATAGGACTTTCTTAGGAAGCAACCATCCAGTTACAACACAAAGAATGGTTCCTTTTTCACCCCGAACCAGCTTCCCGGCTCCAGTCCACCAAGTCACCCAGGCTGAAAACATTACCACCATTCTTCTTTTTTTTTTAAGTTTTTATTTGAATTCCAGTTAGTTAACATACAGTGGAATCGTAGTTTCAGGTGTACAATATAATGATTCAACAGTTCCATACAACACCTGGTGCTCATCACAACAAGTGCATGCCCTAATCCCCATCACCTGTTTCTCCCATCCCCCCCAGCCTCCTCCCCTCCGGTAACCACCAGTTTGTTCGTTGTTAAGACTCTGTTTCTTGGTTTGATTCTTTTTTCCCCCTTTGCTCATTTGTTTCTTAAATTCCATGTGTGAGTGAAATCAGATGGTGTTTGTCTTTCTCTGATGGACTTATTTCGCTTAGTATAATTCCCTCTAGCTCCATCCATGTCATTGCAAATGGCAAGATTTCATTCTTTTTTTATAGCTGAGTAATATTCCAGTGTGTGTGTGTGTGTGCGCGCGCGTGCGCAATATATGCTAATATATATATATATACACACACACACTCACACACCACATCTTCTTTATCCATTCATCAATTGATGGACACTTGGGCTGTTTCCATCATTTGGCTATTGTGAATAATGCTGCTATAAATACAGGGGTGTGTTTATCCCTTTGAATTAGTGTTTATGTATTCTTTGGGTAAATACCCAGTAGTGGGATTGCTGGATCATAGGGTAGTTCTCTTTTTAACTTTTGAGGAGTCTCCATACTGTTTTTCACAGTGGCAGAACCAGTGTACATTTTCACCAACGGTGCATAAAGGCTCCTTTTTCTCCACATCTTCACCAACACCTGTTGTTTCTTGTGTTTTTGATTTTAGCCATTCTGTCAGGTGTGAGGTGATATCTCATTGTGATTTTGCTTTGCATTTCCCTGATGATGAGTGACGTTGAGCATCTTTTCATGTGTCTGTTGGCCATCTGTATGTCTTCTTTGGAGATATGTCTGCTCATGTCTTCTACCCATTTTTTAATTGGATTATTTGTTGTTTCAGTGTTGAGTTTGATAAGTTCTTTATATGATTTGGATACTAACCCTTTATTGGATATGTCATTTGCAAATATCTTCTCCCATTCCAAAGGATGCCTTTTAGTTTTGTTGATTGTTTCCTTTGCTGTGCAAAAGCTTTTTATTTTGATGTAGTCCCAAAGGTTTATTTTTGCTTTTGTTTCCCTTGCCTCAGGAGACCTATCTAGAAAAATGTTGCTATGGCCGATGTCAGAGAGATTACTGCCTGTGCTGTCTTCTAGGACTTTTTATGGTTTCAGGTCTCACACTTAGGTCTTTAATCCATTTTAAATGTATTTTTGTGTATGGTGTAAGAAAGTGGTCTGGTTTCATTCTTTTGCATGTAGCTGACCACTGGAGCGCGGGAAGCAGAGCCTGAGATGAGAAGGGGAGGGCTGTTCTGGAAATGCTGTGCGGCTAGTCAAGAGGACTCTGGAAGCAGAACTAATTCAGGACTCTCTCTCTCTCTCTCTTTCTCTCTTTCCTTCTGCTCCCCCTCCTCCAGTATAATTCCAGCATGAAGAGTATCTCGATAACCAATGCCAAAGAGAATTTCTATATTCCTACCTCTATTCGGATCAATTCTTAAATTCTAATATTTTCTCATCCCATAACATCTTCCTCATTATAAAAGATATCCCAAAATGCAGAGTTGACATCAAATAAATGAGAAAAGAAGGAACATTGGCCTAAGAGTTACTCAGAACATCTGGGTTCCCAGCTGTACACTTGGATAAATCCCTTATGCTCCTGGGACTTAAGTGTCCTCATCTGTGAAATGGGCATAATAATAACTTTGCTGACAACCTCTCCAGCTTCTTATCAGGTTCAGAGAAGGGAGACAGACATAAAGTATGTTGGAGGCTATAGGTCTTTGTTAAAACTGATCGTTTTCCATGACTTGTCCATTGGCAAGAGGGACATCTGCAAGGTCATTGTTACCATCTCTCTGCTTGGACGTGTGTGTCCCAAGATCCACACTCTCCTAGGGTCTCTATGAAACCAGGTCCTCTGCACATGAACCTCGCTCTTCTTCTGACTGTGGCATCCAGAAATGCTAGTAGATAGCCCTTCTGATATCTCTACATAGTAGGACAGGCATGTTTTACCAAGGAGTAAACTGAAGTGCCCAGGGAGGCCTGTGTCTCTCCCACTCACCTGTGTCGGGGTTTGTAGGTTTATTTAATTGAGTGTGAAGTGGTCCTTATGCTCAATATTCAATACCAGTGTCATCACAACGGAAGTGAGAGTTTGGCCATCCATCTTTCTTGTCGTTTTGCCTTATTTTTCAATTGGTTTAGAAACCTGAGTGCTATTTATTAAGCTCTTGTGTTATAAAGTCTGAAATTTCATGTGCTGTTTTGACATCTTTGAACACCACAGGGCCCCCAAGGTCCCTAGCCATGAGGTCCTCTGTTCTTGGCAGATACACCACTCCACCCAGCAGGAAAGTCTCCTGGCCTGTTATTCCTATCTCTGCTGGACCAGCTGCACCCCTAATCCTCAATCTGATGGGTTTCCCCCCTCCCCACCAGCTGGGAAAATTATTCAAACAAGCCAATCACATCCTCCCATGGGAGTCAAGGGTCACTTCATCCTCTTGTCACCATAAAGCCTGCTTCCCACAGCCCCTGCTGGTTCATTCTATCCCTGAGTGCAACTCCCACATGTTCCTACATAGTGGGCACTGTCCCTCCCCCTGGGCTGTGAGTGTATGTGACTAGTTAACTGCTGTTGGTCTCATCTGCCCAGTGTCAGGTCTTGTGTGTTCACTCATCTCGTACTATTTAGGTCAGGAGAGTCCCACCTTCATCAACAGGGTGAATAGGAGGTGGCCAGAATCTCAATATCTTTGTGAAGCATTCCCAGACTACATCACTGACATAATGACTGTGTCTTCCTTCAAGTTCTTAACCTATCACTTGATTATTCTAGTTTTTGGGTAGAAGAGAAGCTCTCTGAGGTCAAGGACTGTGTCTTCTACTTTGTTTCCATATACATAGGTTGGGCACACAGCAGGACCAGCAACCTATTGTGCATTTACCAGATTGTAGCAGATGCAATCGATGCCCCTCTCATATCCCCTTATTACTATCACTTCAGTGCACATCTGTCCACTGCCACTTGCCAACACCTGCTTTTCTTTGTCTGAAGGCCATCTCTGGCTCCCTCACCAATGACTTTGATGGTTGGTGTATCAATATCCCGACTCCCTCCCACTCCTGGGTGAACCACATCTGCTCCAGGGGTTCTTCAGCAGGAATAAGCATCAGCTGCCTACAGTGAAGCCTTGCTCAATAACACAGCCTGTATTGACTGCCTTCCCATGCCTACCCCACAAAGGGCTCCAGCCTCTTTCCCCGGCACTGTTGCTCACTGGAAAGAGCAGGATAAAGCCTCATGCTATGTTACGGCTGTATGATGTCAAGGCAGCTTCACACACCTCATCTGAGCTTGAGACAGCCCAGGAAGGTGGGTGTAAAAGCTTTGTATCAGGAGCCTGCATTCTGGTCCCTGCACTCAATGGGATTGGTCACGTCTTTTACTTCTCTCATTAGATAGATTCCTTAGATTCCACACCAAGCCCAACCCCTGTTCTCTTTCCTGCTCTGTAATACAGGATGACACCTGGGGGGGTGGAGAAAGAGAAAGCCCTAATCCATTGCCCTGAGAAGCTCTCTCTGAGCTCCAGAGCCCTTCTTTCCCCTCTGACCCATGAGATATTTGGAATGAAGAGTTTTGAAAGGATTAGGTTCTTGGGCAGAATGACAAGATGGAAAGCCAAGGTGGTATCCACAGGACTAACAATAATAATGCCATGTATATTTATTGAACACCTACTGCATGTGAAGCATTTTACAGACATTATCATATTAAATACTTACAGCAGCCCCTCAAGGTAGGTGTCACTTTATCCCATATTGCATTTGAAGAAACAAATCTCAGAAAGGCTGAGTGATTGACTCCAGAGCCCAAAGCCAATCAGGGGGCAAAGCTGGGATCTGTTGCTCCTGTTTGACCAAAGCCTGTGCAGTTTCCACTAAATACAGACTACTCCAGATGCCAAATGATGTTGCTAAAATAATATGAAGGCTGTTGAAGCTGGATAATTACACAGACTCGTTGTGCCACTCTGTCTGCTTTTGCAGTGTGTTTGGGCTTAGTTCCAGGAATGTTTCCCAGCACACCTCATTATTACTGATGGCTCTCCTCCCCACCCCCCCCCCCCCCCGATATCTCGCCATCGTTCACCCCTTGAAACCACGGATGAACTATCAAACGGCCTCCTTCCTGATCGCTTTGGTCTGGGTGGTGTCCATCCTCATCGCCATCCCGTCGGCCTACTTCACCACGGAGACGGTCCTGTTCATCGTCAAAAGCCACGAGAAGATCTTCTGCGGCCAGATCTGGCCGGTGGACCAGCAGCTCTACTACAAGTCCTACTTCCTGTTCATCTTCGGCGTGGAGTTCGTGGGCCCCGTGGTGACCATGACCCTGTGCTATGCCAGGGTCTCCCGCGAGCTCTGGTTCAAGGCGGTGCCGGGCTTCCAGACTGAGCAGATCCGGAAGAGGCTGCGCTGCCGCAGGAAGACAGTGCTGGTGCTCATGTGCATCCTCACAGCCTACGTGCTATGCTGGGCGCCCTTCTACGGCTTTACCATTGTGCGCGACTTCTTCCCCGCCGTATTCATCAAGGAGAAGCACTACCTCACGGCCTTCTACGTGGTCGAGTGCATCGCTATGAGCAATAGCATGATCAACACCGTGTGCTTCGTGACCGTCAAGAACAACACCATGAAGTACTTCAAGAGGATGATGTGGCTCCACTGGCGGCCTGTGCACCATGGGAGCAAGTCCAGTGCTGACCTGGACCTCAAAACCAGCGGCATGCCAGCCACGGAAGAGGTGGACTGTATCAGGCTGAAATAACCCGCTGGCGTCCGGAAAGCCCAGAAGCCGGAACTCTGCACATACTCCATCGGTAGCCAAGTTCATGCTGGGCTGCCCGGGGAAGGATAGCTGTGTTCCATGCCTCACAGCCCTCAAGGGGCAGGAGGCTGCTCGGTCCTGACATGCGTTGAGACTCGAGACAGGTAACAGCAACTGAGATTGACCGAACAGCTACTGTGTGCTGGCCGCACCAAGGAGATCCGACAAGGCCCCCATTACCTACTGTGGGCCGAAATTAAATAACAAGACAAAATGGCAGAAGTTGTTGGAATCACCAAGCTAGGGCCAGTCAGGGGCCTCAGATGGTTATCTGCACTCACTCTCCATCTCCCTACCTGCATTCTGCATCTCATCAGGGCAGGAACATCAAAAGTCTATAGAATAAACCACTTAGCCATGACCAAACATAAGGATGAGTTCATCAGAGTGTGTGGGGTTTATAGCCTTGTGGGAAGAGGGTTCATGCCATCCCATTGAACTTTCCCACTCCATTCGTACTACCTCCCTAAAGATATTCTCTAGGATTCTGGCTGTGAGAAAAACAATTTTCTCATAACCAGGCCATTGGTTAGCTACAATGGTGTAATTTCAAAGGAAAGGACCAAAAAAATCTCTTTTCCACTGATGCTTGCAAGCTCATCATGCTTTTGGGTGAAGACATGCAGTCCTGAAATAAGGAACACACCCAGTCTGATACCTTAGTGTAAAGGCTTTCTGGGCTTTTAAGGTCTGGGAGGAAGGAGACAGAGAAAGGGGTGGAGCTTGTCACTGGCGATGAACACAATCTATGTGGCGAAGGTCTGGGTCACTTTCTAGGACAAATCTCTTTTGAGAACAAACGAAATGAGCTCTACTTGGAAAGGAAAGGCCTGGGTTTTCAAGACTTAATTCTAAGATTTATGTGACTGGCTGCTTATTCTCTCTGCTTCTTGGTTTTGCTTCAGCCAAACAAGGATGATGAAAACACTTGTGCTGTCTCCCTTACAGGACTCTTGGGAGAGCCCACGGGGGCCATAGTTGGTGAAAGTGCTTTTTAACTCTACCAGTGATAAGAATGAAGAAGTGATATTGAACAGTTTGGATAAGGGAAACCCCATCCACTGTAACTTAATGTGAACAAACATTCCCAATTTTTCATTCCTGTTTTTCGGACCAGAGACCCCAGAACTCTTCACAGTGCAGCCTATCCTCCTGGGGCAAAAAAAGGAACCCCTGTCCTGGGTTAAAATGTGGAAGATTTAACCTCAGAATTTCAGTGACACCCGCCCCTCCCCACCAACCTCCTCAGAAGTGTTGGCGATCTTCCCTGCATGTTGCTAAGCAGCACAGCCCTGGACTGCATATGTTTGTATTATTTTACATCTGTGGTGATTGTGTATATATGTCTTCAGTTCTTCCTTGGTCCTTTTGAAGCAGAGACTACAAATGGCCCGTGTTTTGGGATTGACCCATCCGCATTGGGATAACTCCTACTTTTCTCTAGAGAAAGGGTCATTGGGTTGTTTGCTTGTTTCTTAATTAATGGTTTGTTTACCCAACAGTGAAGCTTCAACCAACATTTTCTTTTGTCACCACCCAGCACACTCACCTTCAGCCCAATCACTGTACCTCAGAAAATGCAAACTGACTTTAATATTAGCTTAAACCAAATGGTTTGTAAATTCTGTGTTTACAAAAATTACATAATGCATTTTAAAGCCAATCAACTAAGTATTTGGGGTTATCTGCTTTCCTTACAGATATAACTGTGCTTTCATTTATTACCCCCATCCTGACTCTTCTCCTAATCAAAAGATTCTTTTAAGAGTAGACTGGGCACCAATTGTGTCTGGCAAAAGAATTCAGACCCTTTTTCCTCTTTATCCTAAAATGTACCATCCTCCTTTAATTTAAATTTAACTGAAACAGCTTTTGTAAATATCAGTGCGTATTTGTGATTTTCCAGTGAATAAGTGTTATGTTGCTATCCAATTAAATAATCAACATATGGAATCTTAACCAGTGTTCAAACGTTTTCCCCACTAATCTTTTATATATGTTCATATATTTCGATATAAACAGTTAATATGTTTAGATATAAACCTAAACAGTTCAACCCTGAAACAGAGAAGAAACTTGTTGAAGGCTATTTAGAACAGTGGCAGCTTATGCCAGCATCCAGCCTCCCGTTGGTTACATGCATGCAAAAACTACTCTGTGCCTGTGTTACCCCTTCGTTTTCAAATTGTCTTGTTTGTGTAATGCATACTGGTGTTTGCATGGAGATTGTCCATTCACCTAACTGGTGTTAAAGTAATAAATAATAAATTAATTGCATTTGTATTTATTCTTCTCAAGACTAATTGATGATAAGCTTAAGATACTTTTAATGAGCTCAGCTATGTCAACATTTATACATACTATCATATATTGAAAATTTAAACCAGGTCCATTTCTTTGGCCAGAAAAAGAGAAAAGATGGCTTTGTGATGAAGCTAATAGAGGTTTTTCTTTCAGCATCCAATATCCAAATAAGTTGATTCTCAACCTAAAGAAATCAAAAGATGGCTTTGAGGTCTCAGGCACAAAAACCAATTCTAGACTTATGAGGGAGAATGTGACATGTGGGAAGTGATTAGAAAACTTAAAAGAGTTCTCTTTCTAGGGGGAAATGATGGCTTTGAAATGCATCTCTTCAATTTAACCATTATTCTCCCTTGGGCTCAAGAAGACACACACACACACACACACACACACACGCAGGAAATGACCTTTTAAGGGTATATGATTCAACTTACTCCTTGCTTAGGTAAGGAGATCTAAATTCCAAATGAAGAAAAGACTTGCTTAAGGACACACAGTGAACACTCGTTGGACCCAAAACATTGCCCCAAGGTCTAACTCTGGTCCAGAGAACTGACTGCACTCAGTCACTGTATGCAGAGCCCAAAGGAGATGACCTTCTCTAAGAATGTTTAAAGGGCCATTTAAACTGGTTTCTGACCTCCTGGGAGAATCTTAAATTGCTCAAAAGATACCTTCCCTCCCTCTAGCAAGGAAAGAGTGCATCCCATCCATGTGACTCCAGGATTCCAGAGAAACCAAAGAGAATTACACCACCGCCCCTCTAGTGCTCCTGTGTTTCTTTTCCCTACGAGAGAGGGAGGTCTGAACACATTGATTTGAAGGTACATGGAGCTATTTGGAAATGATGCTAGAGCATGAAGGAAAGCTGATCGTGATGAGAGGTGACCCTGACCCAGATAGTGGGAGAACGGGCTCATATTCAAAGACAAAGCAAGTCTAGGGCCCCCAAGACAGAGCGTGCAATCTTCACCTAAGTCACTACTAGCTGGCCCTGAGTAGGGGTCATTCTTCATGCTTCCCAAGAACCAAATGCCATCTGGTCACCAAGTCGGCCTCCCTCCTGAGGTATGCCAGCCAGGCACACATTACCTCCTGGACTTGCTTGCACCACCTATTCCTGTACAGATGTTCAAAGAGCTCCAAATATGGGACAGTTTCTCCAAGAGAGAAACTGGTATGAGAACAAATGTGTTTGGCACTTTCTTCAGATAGAACACTGGTGGCAGGCAAGGGATTCATTGGAACTTAGAATAAGTAATCGCTGGACAGGGCAATAGGCAGGAGGTTGGCCTCCAAGAAGCAGGAAGGTCAGTTCTTGGGACAGAAGGCCATGTAGACACAGGGTCCTTGCATCCTTTTACTGACTTTTCCTTTTTTTTTTTTTCCTATTACTGACTCTTATACTGAATTTCCACAGATGAGTCACAGGCTGATATGAAAGAGGTCATTCCCAGTATCTTGTTTAATCTTGTTTAATCATGTTAATCCCAGCTCTGGATCCAACACAGTTCTTTGGCTGAACTCTGCTTTAGGGATGGTCCACTATGTGCAGACAAGGGTCTTCCATCCACTCATCCGTGTCTTGTGCTAACTGCTAGCGAGGAACAACGGTGATGGAGATGCAAGCCTGAATCCTGAGGTAACTCTTGAAATAACATATGGCTAGGGGTGGCTCAGTCATTAAGCATCTGCCTTTGGCTCAGGTCATGATCCCAGGGTCCTGGGATCGAGCCCCACATCAGTCTCCCTGCTCAGCAAGGAGCCTTCTTCTCTCTCTGCCCCTCCCCCTGCTCATGCACTCTCTCTCTCTTTCTCTCTCTCCCAAATAAATAAAATCTTTTTTTTAAAAAAAAGATTTTATTTATTTATTTGACAGAGACACAAGAGAGGGAACATAAGCAGGGGGAGTGGGAGAGGGAGAAGCCAGCTTCCCACCGAGCAGGGAGCCGGATGTGGGGACTCGATCCCAGGACCCTGGGATCATGACCTGAGCCGAAGGCAGACACAACAACTGAGCCACCCAGGTGCCCCCAAATAAATAAAATCTTTAAAAAAAAAAGAGGGGCGCCTGGGTGGCTCAGTTGGTTAAGCGACTGCCTTCGGCTCAGGTCATGATCCTGGAGTCCCGGGATCGAGTCTCACATCGGGCTCCCTGCTCAAAGGGAGTCTGCTTCTCCCTCTGACCCTCTTCCCTCTCGTGCTCTCTAACTCTCATTCTCTCTCTCTCTCAAATAAATAAATAAAATCTTAAAAAAAAAAAAGAAAGAAAGAACATGTGGCTAATTCTGTATTGAAATGGAGACACTGTAAACAAAAATGAAATTCAGAAGACAATTTCCCTTCAGCCATGGGGATCAGAGAAGGTTTGGGGTGGTGAGGTAGTTAGGCAGAGCCCTGGACCATAGTGAATGGTTGGGGGAGGGCATCCCAAGCAAACGGGCCATGATGAACAACAATGTAGAAGAGGGGAAATGTGATGGGATACACATGGAATGATGAATTGTTTGGTTGGCACAAAGAATGCCGAGTGTTTAAAGGGAGAACAGACTTGGGCAGCAGGCTGAAGAGCAGGATGAAGAAAGAGGCCAGGGGATAGAGATGGCCTGAAAGAGCCTGGGATACACAATCATACAGAATCAGCTTCAAACAGTAATTCCTGCTTAACCGTGTGCATTTGGAAGATACTTTACCCCTTATCCAGGCCTTAGTTCCTTATGTATTAAATGGGAGTAATAATAGTACCTCCATCATAGGATTATATGTGGATTAAATATATATCTTAGAAAAATGCATACTACATAATAAGCAGTCAGTAGATATTATCTATTATTTTTAGAATGATTAATTGTAGGAATTGTAGGAACAGAATTTCCTCTAGATGAATTATCTATTATTTTTAGAATGATTAAATGTAGGAATTGTAGGAACAGAATTTCTTCTCGATGAATCCAGAACATTGTATCATGTATAATGGACATAATATTTGGGGGTTATCAAACCAGAGTATTTTTATTTTCTGTGATCTCAAGTCTCTAGTCATCTTGGACTCCCAACCATACCAGGCCAGCTCAAATCACAGGATTTTTTCTTTTTTTTTTTTTAAAGATTTTATTTATTTATTCATGAGAGACCGAGAGAGAGAGAGAGAGAGGCAGAGGGAGAAGCAGGCTCCCAAGGAGCAGGGAGCCCGATGTGGGACTCGATCCCAGGACCCTGGGATCATGACCTGAGCCAAAGGCAGATGCTTAACCATCTGAGCCACCCAGGCACCCAAGGATTTTTTTCCATAATGTGAGGATGCCCTTCCACCATTAAGCCCAAGCCAGGAAGTTTAATGACCTTCAGGAAGGTCCTTTCCATAGAGGAACTCCTCTCCATAGAGGAAGAAAAAAACAAAGATCACTCCTTCCAGTCCCTATAAGATTAGGAAAGAAAGAAAAAATGCTAGTTGAATACCAGAGGTATTTGTCCTTGCTTTCTCCTTTATGGACTAAATCTAGGTGGTGGAGGTGGGGATGCAATAGAAGCATCTAAGTTACAGGGAAGCCTAGGATCAAGAAGTAGGGAAGAACCAATGGAATGCTTCCCCAAGCTCACTCTTCCTCAGGCTCCTCTAAGAAGAGTCTTGCATATGACCCAGAGAGATTGTGAACTGGTGCTGGAAGGGGCTGCCATCTTGGTTGCCAGGTTTTGTGAGAAGCTCTTGACATGTGGTTGTGTGGTTAAGCCTCTATGTCATCTCACTTCATCATTTAAAGATGGTTCAATCCCCTGCCACCCCTGCCCCACCTGGAGGTCCTTGATGTAGGAGTGAGATCAATGGGCAAAGTGAAATGTGGGTTGTTATCACGGTTCCCTTGTTAATAGCTGTTGGGAGCACAAGGCACCTCACCTCATCCAGGAGTAGTTCAAAAAATAAGTTCTCTCAGGGCGCCTGGGTGACTCAGTCATTAAGCGGCTGACTTCTGCTCAGGTGGTGATCTCTGGGTCCTGGGGTCGAACCCCACATCAGCCTCCCTGCTCAGTGAGGAATCTGCTTTTCCGTCTCCCTCTGCCCCTCCCTCCACTCGTGTGTTCTCTCTCTCTCTCTCTTTCTTTCTTTCTCAAACAAATAAAATTCTTTAGGGAAAAAAGTTCACTCTCCTCAGAGAAAGAAAGAGGAGAAGGAGGGAGGGAGAAACCGAGAGAGAGAACACACAGTCACATGCCTTTCCACCTGATTTAACAGCAGCTCACTGGAAAATGTGAAGGGTGAAGAGGTATGTCTACAGAATATGCAGATGGGGACTTCTGGAAGAGCTCATCCTCTGTGGGACTTGGAATGTCAAAAGCCTTGAACTGCCTTCTGAAACCCCCAGGGCATTCTCATGGACAGTGTTCCTCAGCACCAGAGAAAGTATGGCCAAGGGGAGAGGGGTAGATCCTGGGTGAGGCAAATCCTTTGGGTAGACATGGAGTTTCTAAAAAAGTGAATGGGAGTCCCATGATAAAAGTGAAAGAGGGGAAGCCTGGGTGGTTCAGTCGGTTAAGTGTGGACTCTTGGTTTTGGCTCAGGTCATGATTCAGGGTCATGAGTTGGAGCCCCATGTCAGGCTCTGCCCTGGGCTGGGTGTGGAGCCTGCCTAAGATTTGCTCTCTCCCTCTCCCTCTGCCCCCCTCTCTGACTCATGTGCATGTGTGAGGACACACCCTCTCAAAAAATTTTTAAAAATACAAACCTTAAAAAAAAGAATGAAAGAGAAGTTAGTGCTCCCTTTAAAGCAAGAACAAGATAAAAAAGTCTGTTTTCATCCCTTCCGTTCAACCTGTAATAGAAGTCAACATAATAAGATAAGAAAAATTATATAAGAATTATAAAAAGCCATTGTCCTTATTTGCAGATAATATAATTGTCTACACAGAAAAAACGAAAGAATCTAGTAAAAACTAATAGAACTAATAAAAGAGTACAACAAGGTAGTCGGCTATAAGATCCAGAAACAAAAATCAGTAGTGAACTTGACAAGCTTATTCCTGGGTGGCTCAGTCGTTAAGCGTCTGCCTTCGGCTCAGGTCGTGATCCCAGGGTCCTGGGATCGAGCCCCGCGTCGGGCTCCCTGCTCAGCGGGGAGCCTGCTTCTCCCTCTCCCACTCCCCCTGCTTGTGTTACTTCTCTCACTCTCTCTGTCAAATAAATAAATAAAATCTTTAAAAAAAAACCAAGCTTATTCCAAAATTCATGCCAAGTCACCTTTTTGAAGAACGGACTTATTCGACCAGAGACCAGTATTTATTACAAAGCAATAGTCATTAAATAGGCCAAGGAAATAGAATATAAAACCCCAGAGACAGATACAGATGCATTTATATATGGGATTGGCAAAAAAAAAATCAAATTTTCTCCAAAATGTGCAAGTCAAGACTCAAGAACTAATTTACTCTGTTATAGAGACGTAAAGTGAGACTTTTACACACTTGACTTTTTTTTACTAAAAATTTACACCTCCAGCCTCCTCTCATACTCTATTGTGGAGGTGCTGAAAGGGATAAGGGGAGAGGAGAGGAAAAGGAAATGTAGTCTGCCCCGCTTCAGCCTGTGTGAATGCCTGGACAGAGGCATCTGGGTCAGGGAGGGAGTATGGTGTGCAGGCATTCCTGGGTCACTAGCAGCAAAGTGAGCAGAGGCGGAGATGGAGCCATGATGCCCTGCCTAGGTAGAGGTAGAGACCTCATGCAGGACTGAAGAGAAATTCCCCTGACACGAGGCTAGGAGGCTGGGAGGCTGGTCCCTAGATGACTCTACCCAAGCCCAGTCAATATCATATATTACCAACAGAATTCCTCTATTATGTGTAACACACCAGCAACTCACTTCCTAAACATTCTGTGATCTCCCTTCATGTGCCAGAGACAGTTTTCCAGTGTCTTTGCCCATTTTTATAATAATCCTTTCCTTCCCCCTACCGTCACTAAAGAGTAAACCAAAGCCACATAATCAAGAGCTATGATTCTGCCACCATACATTTATCACCATGTAAAACAGAGGGTGTGGGCTTCTGTTTCATGTGTCCTTTCCTGCCTGCCCCTGGTCTCATCCCTACTCAGACTCCTCTAAGACCACGAAAATAACCCTCAACCTCCCTGCCTTCATCCATATTACCTACTCCAGTTTCTCTGGTGGAACCGGCTCTTTCTCACAACTCTCAGAATGCTAGCTGCTTCCGGTCTCATGCCCAGGTCTGGGCTCCCCACCCCATTGGAACTGAGCCCTGTTAGATGCAGAAGGGATTTCCCAGAGTGAACTGTGTCACCAAATGTATCTCCACTGCCCAAGACCCCTGCCTCTTCCCCTCACCAGAGAATGCCTCCCTGGTGTCAGCACCAGCACAAACCAGTAACAATAACCTATCATTTAGAACCATGTGAGCCAGGTCTCCTATTGTGCTTGATTCCCGGGGCCTGCCCCACATGTCCCAAGTTTATTCTACCTCCTTCTCCCCTCTAACCTGCCCTGCTGCTGCCTCAGAAAATCAATCCTACACAGACTAGGACCCTTGGTGCCTTTACTCTCTCTCCATGCACCAGTCGGAAAGTTCAGATGAGAAGACTTTAATGGAGGGACTATTTACAGAAGTGTGGGTGGGGCTAAGGACACCAACAAGTGGTGACTGGGCACCCAGACACAGGCAGCAGAGGGCAGCTTTGCTGCCCTGAGGACTGGAGAGGAAGGGAAGGAGATGGTGACACAGGAGCCCGGAGAGAGCTGCAGGCCATGGAGGGGCCTTTTCCGGGGGGGGGGGGGGGGGGGGGGGGAGCCAGGGGGGAGGGGGGGGGGGGGGGGGCGGGGGGGGGGCTTTGGGGGGGGGGGGGGGTGGCGGTGAATGGAGCCAGTGTGAAAGCAGGGGGCAGGGATCGTACACTCCGAGCTCTCTCTCCTTCTGCCCTCCAGTCTCAGATGCCTCCCATTAGTAAAACCCAACAAGAATCCAGCTGGAACGTGAGCTCCCAAAATGTACCCCTAGGGTCAGTCTCCAAGCACAGAGCAGAGAAGGGCAGAAAATGAGTCTGGGGTGGACAAACAGCACAAGCATCCTACCTCTCATGGTAGGTCCTGCAACCATGAGAGCTTCCGTTCTATCACATGGGCTCTCTCGGCCTCTGGAGAGAGGAGTTTCTCTTAAGTCCTTCACAAGGTGTCCACCTGGCCGTTGCCAAGGCCTTAAGGCTCCCATGAGGCTACTCCAGCTACTCAGCTATGAGAGAGACCATGACTCTCTCTCCCACTCCTAGGGGTGGAGGATCTCTGGTACTTCTCCGATGTCAGGAGTGACGGTGACTTTCCAGAGAGAGGACGGGGGGTGGGCATCCCACCAGGGACCCCCAGTGGAAAGGCAGGCAGGTGGGACAGAAGCAAAAGGGAGGAAGACCACAGAAGCAAAAGGGAGGAAGACCACAGAAGCAAAAGGGAGGAAGACCACAGAAGCAAAAGGGAGGAAGACCACAGAAGCAAAAGGGAGGAAGACCACAGAAGTGCAAAGCTCAAGCCAAGACCCTTCAGTCCAATCGCTCGGGACACTCAAGGGCGACGGTCCCTTTTCTCCCGCCTGGGGGCGCCCAAACAAGCAGCAGAATGGCTCGGCAGCCCTGATCGGGAGGGCTAGGGACCATGTAGCAGTGCCCTTTCCCAGTCCCCACCCTTTGTTCTGCCCGGACCAGGCTCAGGCTCCCAGCGCCCCCTCGGACACTGCTGTCTGCTCTGACTTAGCGCACATTTCCCTACCTGCATCTTGTCCTCCTAGCTCCTTCCTCTCCCTTCTTTCTAGGTTTATTTATGTCATCCCATCACTTTGTGTTGTCACCTAGTCCCAGTTCCATGTTCTTTGCCAACTTTTAGTGACTTTAAAAAATATGGTTGCTATAACAACACTTGCAAAAATCACAGGCTGACTGCATCACTTAGCAGTTGGCATGTCCCACCTCAGAACAACATCCTGGCAAAACAGAGGGTGTGGGCTTCTATTTTGTGCTAACATTGAGATTCAGGAGGGAGAACCAACACATTCACCACTGGCTGGCAGGCACACACACACACACTAGCTCGTTTAACTCTTCGACTACCCTATTAGGTACAAACCCTATTAGCCCATTTTATAGATGAGAAAACTAAAGCCCAGAGAAGTTGAGCAACTTGGCCAGGTCATGCTGCTAGTGAGTGTCAGAAGGGGGACAGGAACCCAGATCTGTCCAGCCCTAAAACACATGCTCTGAACCAGTTAATTAAGTCTCCTCTATAAATCACCTCAAGGACCCTGAAGAGAAGACACAAACCTGAGAGAGATTCTGATGCCCGCCTCCAGGAGCCCCTCCTCCTAGCCACCTGCCCCTGCCCTCCCAGGAGCTTTTCTAAGTGAGAATTCTGCTTCTGGCCCATGGCTGGTTAAGCTAACATTTCCCTGGTTCTCTTCCTTCCTGAGAACCTGGAGTGTTAATGAGAATATCCTCCTGGGGTTCAAACACTGGTTGCCCGCCCCCCATATTATGATTAGATCAGAATCTGGCCCTGAGACTGGAGTTCAGGTGTGAGTGGTCAGTGACAAAATAAGTTTCTTCAAGATGAAACCAGAGAGGGAGACAAACCATAAGAGACTCTTAATCTCAGGAAACAAACTGAGGGTTGCTGGAGTGGAGGGGGCTGGGAGGGATAGGGTGGCTGGGTGATGGACACTGGGGAAGGTAGGTACTATGGTGAGCGCTGTGAATTGTGTAAGACTGATGAATCACAGACCTGTACCCCTGAAACAATATATTATATGTTAATAAAAAAAAGTGTTGTAAAAAAAATAAGTTTCTTAATGAGTTAGATAATTAACATATTAAGGAGAACCCAATAAGAGAGTGGCAGAAGCAGGATATGGAAGGGGAGGAAGCCAAGGAGGGGAGCACTTCTGGTGGGGCCCCAGGCTCAGCCTGCTCCCATGGGGAGGTCTGGAGCATTTATCACCTTGGACTTTGTCTGCCTTGGGGAGCTGAGCTCTGTACTTCTACACTTGTCCTTGTCTAGGAAGGGAGGATTTGGCAGCAGGGGGGATGGTCATGGGATTCTCAGGCCCCTCTAGCTCTTGTCATTGCCCAAGATGATCTTCCCAAAGGCACAGGTGCCAACATTCACAGCAAAGCCCACGACAGCTGGGGATGCACGCAGAGAGCTGGGCAGAGAGACCTCAGGGGATCTGGGTGGGACAACAGCAGTGTCCACGACACACACCAGCTCCTCTCCTAAAGCCAAGAGCCAGTACTGTTCTCCTCTAGGGTGAGCTCCACCCTCCTGTAGCCATCACTCTTCCAGGCTGTTATGAGGACACACTGGTTGGATTTCCAGCCCTAGCATGAGCTTTGTCCAACTCCACAATGTGAGTTCTCCATGTCGCCAAATGTCCATGATCCAAGGGTGAGGGATTAAAACAGCATTTTGGAGGGAGGCACTTCTCTCTCCCCTTCTTCCCCACAGATTCTGGATACATCAGCCCCTCGTCTCTACCTTATGTTTCAGAGCAGGCCTGAATGAACGAGTAGCCAGGGCTGTCCGAGGCAGCCTCCCAGATGGGGTGACCCTAGCCTTAGGTAGCTCCGGGGGGAACTGGGCTCCTGTGGTTGGGCCTTTTCAAGCTCAACACAACAGTCTGCCATTGTGTCTTTGTTCCCTTTAATTCCAGAAACAGGAAAAGGAACTTTTGTTTTCTCCAGGGAATGAGGAGGGATGGAGGTGAGGTCATTCTGAGAAAGTAAATTGAGACAGAAATGGGGCAGCACCTTTAACTGCTCCTCAGCCGCCCACTATCTGTCAGCACAGGAATTATTTCCACACTACAAAACTGAAAAAGCATGGCTGTTAGCACTTAACAAGCCATTTCCTGCATTATCTGGGCAGTTTGGGATCTCTCATTCACCCCCCAACACACACACACACACACACACACACACACACACACACACACAGCCCTAGCTGGGTGCAGAGGGGACAAATGACCACAGGCTCTTGTCCCGGCTGTCCTTGGAAGCTCGTACGTGATGTCTGAGGGGTCCAGAGACACGCCCCCCCAGCCCTCTCACTTTCTAAAGAGGGAAATCGGGTCCAATAAGGCTAATTGCCCTATGCCAAGTCACAGAACCTGTTGGGTGCAGACCATGATCTAGAACCCCGGTCTGGTCTGCACTCTAAGGCATTCCCATCGGGCCATCCCTACTCCCTTCCATCCATGAGAACCAGTTGTGGAGAGTCCACAGCAGTGTCCGGCTGGGCCCAGCCTGCTGGCCTGAGGAGAAGATTTGTAGGGGAAGAGGTTCTTGAAAAGCAAGAAATGAGTCTCATCATCTTTCTCAGGACAGAGAAAGCCCTTCCCAGGTTGGGCTGCCAGACTCACAAATTAAGGTATAGGATGTCCAGGTAAATTTGAATTTCAGATAAGACATGAATAATGTTTTGGAATGAGGGTGTTAAAATATTGCAACTCTATCTGGCAAGCCTATTCCCAAGGTTTGGATGGAGGGGCAGGAACACCATGACTGCCACAGACCCTTCCTCCTTTCCCAAAGACCCTCAGTGCTCTGACTATAACAAATCGAAGATGCCCTGTTTTCTAGCTTTGGTTCTGGCCTGAAGTCAATAGAGCGCAAGCTAGCTCCTGGAAACGTCGGAGTGTTAAGTGGGAAAGTCCAAAAATAGAGATTTCAAAACATTTAACCCACACTACCTCTTTGCTTCTCCGAATTTCTCAGAGAGTGAGAAATAGACATGTCACGCCACTCTAAGAAAGATGCTGAGCAGATGACCCTGAAATGAAGCAGATGCTCCCCCACATATTTCTTGAATGAATGAATGAACGAACGAACGAATGAACGAGCGAACCCAGGCCTGAACTATCTTTCAGGGCTCAGTGGAATCCCCTCCTTCTCTAAGGGCTCCTTCTTCTGAGGAGCTCCTGGAAGTCAGGGATCTGGCTCACTCATCCAGGACCCCTAGGGCCTATCTCAATATTAAGCACAAAGCATGAAGCCAATTAAAAGAATAAATGAATGAATGAATGAATGAATGAATGGCAGATCTGACCATAAGGACTTCAGGAGTCCAAGAAACTAGTAGCTCTCTAGGATTTGGAGTGCACAATGATATGAATCCATTATCACCAATCCTAAATCCACTCATTCAATACTAAATACATTGAGCTTGTTGAGGTCTAAACAGGAAATAGCTTCATTTACCCATTTTCCTTCAACATTGCTCAGGCCCCACCCCTAGAAAACATCTCAGGCTAATTCACCACTTTCAACAATAAGAACAGTCTCATTTTGATTCTGACTCACTGTTTAGCTATTGAAAGCCAAGTCCAGTCCATTCCAAGTCAAAAACTCCAGCCTCGTGTACAATTCCAGGCATCAGTTCTCCTCGTAGCTCATTCCAGAACTGTGGCTCAAGGCCCCGTAAAGAGGAAGGGTGCTGTCAACTGTCCTTGCTTTCCTCCACTACCTGTTTGTGGATGTGACTTGATTGTGAAGGTCTTCTGTATGTGGAAGGCCCTCAACCTTGCTCCTGGTGGGGTACACCAGGGAGTCCTTTGGAAGTACCTTTGCACGAGCCTCCACACTGTATAGCTCTCTGATGTGGGCAATGTACTCTGCATAACCAACATGCCTCCTCCTTGCTGATTCTTGCCCAACACTTCCTACAATTTCTTCCTGCTGGAATCCCCTCACCTCTTGGGTAAGCTCCCATCAAGACTGCTTAAACCTGGTGATGGTCCACAGTATCCATTCACCCATCCTTGCTTCTCGAGATGAAGAGTGTTATCTGCCTATTGATGCCTTTACTCCTGGCCCTGCCATCAGTCAGCACCAACTAACATTCCACCTTTAGCATAACCTGCTAAGTCATGGACTCCAATATGTGTCACTTAAATCCCCCAGTTCCAGGTTCGCCCACACACTCTCGCCTCCCTCCTTCCCCAATGGCTGCACCAAGATGGCTGCAGGACTCTGCATCTCAGCAGGCCACTAGTGAGGAAGTAAGAGGCCAGGTGGGAGAGTTTGGAAGAACCATGGAGAGAAGAGAGAAAACACCACAGCAGCTCACACTAGACTGAGCTTTCCTTTCCCGGTGACTTCCCCAAAATCATTTCAAACAGAGAGTTTTCTCATAAAGACTAGAGGTAGGAAGGGGTCGATGGCCATTGAACTTATTCTAATATGTCCTAGTAAGTCTGGCATAGGTATGTCTAGTGCTTCTCTTGGTAATATAGGTAAATACATCTTACATCACTCATTCTACTACCTCTCTTTGGGAAATGAAGGTAACCTTTGCCTAGTATCCTCACCTTCCGGGATTCACCCAAATTCCATGACATCCAGAAAAGGCCCTTTCAACTTCCTGTGGAAGTCCATTTATTCATTCACTCCTCCATCTATTTATTAATTCAACACATTGTCGGAGTCCAGGATTGAGTGTGGCAGGGGGAGACCCCACAGAAGGAATCTAGATGGAAGATCTCACTGGGAGAAGGCATCTGGTTCCAAGACCCCATCAAACCATCAGTAAGAATGGGCTTTAAAAGCAAAAAATGAAACAAAACAGTGTCATCAGTGGCCCCAATAATATATGTAGAGTCTGATTCTGCAGACATAACAACCAGCCTTCCCTCTGCACTCACACACTCAGTATTGGGTTCCCTTTGGAACACCACATTTCCTTGAAGGATATTGACAAACTGGAGTTGGTTGCCAGACCAACTGCACGGGATGGGGAAGAAGGGGTAGGTGAGTTCGCCCAAGAAAAGAGGAAGCCAAAGGGAGAAGTGAAAATGGTAGCTGCCTTCAATATTGCCATAGTAACCAGGCAGGGGGGGGGGGGGGGGGGGGGGGGGGCGGGGAGCAATCTCAAAGAGTCAAACTACAAACAATGACAGAAAGTTCCTGGGGATCCAGAGTTAAGTTGTATATATTAAATCCCTTTCCAATATTCAGTCACCTAATTATTTGCACAGTGTGCCGGTGAAGGTGTAAACTAAGATCTGCTGGACCATGTGCCAGGGAGTTTCTCTACCGAAATGGGCTTCGGACAGCATTTGTAGAACGTGTTAAAATACAGATTCCTGGGCCCCATTCCAGGCCAGAAATCAGGACCTCTGGAAGCCTGTGTGTTTCCATCAGCTCCACAGGTGATTCCAAAGGGCTAGTCGGGACTGAGAACAAGTGCTCCGTGGGGTTGGGAGCCATACTCTGGCCATTACCAACTCCCAGCTGAGAGAGTTTTAAGAAATATTTGGTAAGAGGGGCACCTGGATGGCTCAGTCGGTTAAGCGTCTGCCTTCGGCTCAGGTCATGATCTCAGGGTCCTGGAATCAAGTCCCGCATCAGGCTCTCTGCTCAGCAGGGAGTCTGCTTCTTCCTCTGTGCTCTCTCTCTCAAATAAATAAATAAAATCTTTAAAAAAAAGAAATATTTGGTAAGAAGTAAATTAAGGTATTCTAACTTAAAATAAGGGACTAGGGTGCCTGGCTGGCTCAGTTGATAGAGCACATGACTCTTGATCTCCGGGTCACAAGTTCAAGCCCCATGTTGGGTGTGGAGCTGACTTTTTAAAAAAAATTAAAAATTAAATGTAATAAAAGGAGCTGAACACACAAATTATCTCTTAATCCTCCTTAACTCCTCCCTGAAAAACAACAAAAATGCTTCTTGAAAGACATAAACCACAAAAATAAAGACAGCAGGAGAGGAAATGACAGGCACAACATTTTGGAACCTGGGCAGCGATAGGATGTGTGGTAACTGAGTTAGGAGACCTGAGAATGGAAAGTCAACAGTGGGAAAATCCAAGAAGCAACCCGCTTTGCTCAGCAGAACCCCCAGAAGTTTCAGGTGTTATGGGGAGCAGGGTTAAGGGCAATGCTGAAAACAGGATGAGGTTGAGAGTCTGGCAGCAAAACAAAGAGACACCCAGATTCTCCTCCTCGGTGCCATCCAAAGACTAGATGATCCCCCGCAACCCCCTGCCCCGGAGAGAACAAAATGGAAATACCAGGCACAGCGGAGGGCAGCAAGTACCATATTGAAAATGGGAACACTGACAAAAATACCTTTGCATGCTGACTTTACACCCCAACCCTCCACTTATCCCCTGAATTCTGGTAACCAGGGTCACATCCCTGGAAGTGGATAGAGAAGTTTTCTTCTCTAGAAACTGGCCCAGCCAGCCCAAAGAGGAAAGACCTAAAGATATCGATATGGGATTTCCCTAACCAAATGGCCCAGCCACATCACTCGGTGGGGAGACACAAAGGTTAACGGACTCTCATCATTCTTAGTGAGCAGACTCTCATCATTCTTGGTGACATGAACTTTCCAGGTGAGCAGACAACCCAATATCTGAGGAAAGCCATGGACAGAGACAGAAATAATAATTAGAAGAAAGTGACTAAGAGGGGATTAATATACATACATATATATGATATATATAAACATATTGTATATTAAAATATATTATTTATATAAATGTGCAGTACAAATTAAATATATACTATTCTATATATGTATATACATATATAAAATAAAATGTCTGTGGCAATTCCATTCCTCCTATACATGTGCACTAGGAGGCATAAATAGAATATTCAAAGCAAAATTATTTCTAATTTTATAAAGTTAGGAGTTTAGATACAACCTGAATGTCCATTGATAGGAGAATGAATCGATAAATTGTGGTTATATTCATAAAATGGAATACTATAGGGCAAGGATTTTTTTAATATTTACATTTTGGAATATACAGCAGGAAAAGGATTGACACTCAGCTATATATGTATATATATCACTGGGCAGATCTCAAAATCAGCATTGACTAAAAGAAGTAAGTCACAAAGGGACACCCCTTTCACCTACGTGACTCCCTGGTGAGCTCCTCTGCCTTGAAGAAATGTAACTTTCCAGGTCTGACTCTGCACTTGTGTTTCTGTATGATGTGACTTTGGGAAATCTCTCGCCACCAATTTCCAGGGCTTAGCCCATCCGGCCCCAAAAGGGAAGAGGCTAGAGAGGGCAGCTCTTAAAGCCAGCTGGTTAAAGGAGCACCTAGAAACTTCACACAGCGGGGTTCAACTCTGTTCCCAAACACAATCCAGGGGTTTGATCCAGAATTCCACTCTTAGGGTGTTTATTTCTACCAGATCTTTCACCATGTTTTCAGGGCCTGCCTGGCATGGCCTTCAGATATGGAAAGGTGGCCATTCCTTCTGTAGGCATATGGTGGGATGGTGTTCTCCCTGCCCCTTACCCTCCACTGTGCTTGTGGTCTGTGCCTGGCCCAGGCAGGTGGACATCCCACCCTCACTGCCCTGGACAGTGCTGCCTCATCCCCAACCCCGCCAGCCCCAGGAACCAGATGCACACAGTACGAGAAACATGGGGTGGGTGGTAGGGTGAGGGAGGGAACCCTGAACTGTCTGAGTTGAGATCTGAAATGACCCAAAATATTCAAGTAACTATATTTACCTGAAAAGTGACTGGATTAAGTTTTTTGTATTCAGGTGGAAAGTGAGGCCATCCTGGTTTGGCCTACTCTAGAAGTAGACCCTGGGGTGAAAGATTTAAGTGCAAGAGGCTTATACAGGGGATGGTGTCAGAAACTACCTGTAGGGGAGTGGGGAAGGGAGCCAGCGAAGAGAAGGGGGCCCACAAAGGATGTGCTGTTGAGCAGATGACTGCTGTGGACAACTGAGGATCAAGCCAAGAGACATCTGGGAGCTTGCGTAGAGCTCCCCTTGGAGTGGTTGCCCGTCATCAATGGGAAAGAGAAGGTGGGCCAGTCAGTGGTGTAAGACTGCCCCAGCCCAGGTCCTTTGTTCTTCCAGCCCGCGCTGTCCGACAAGAGTAGCCAGAGAACATTCCCAGGAGACAAGGTGCAGCAGGAAGCCATAGGGTTAGCCGGCACTGGAACAATGAAGGCAAGGTGGGCATGGGGGGAGCCATCAACAGCGTCTGCGACAGAGGCTCGAGATGACTGAGCTCATTGTCCAAAAACAAAGGAAGTTTCAATTTTGCACTCCCGAGTTCTGTGGCCTTGAAATCTAGTTTCAGGTTCACACCAAAATCAGCAGAAAATAGAGAGTGTCCATATACCTCTTGCCCCCAGACATGAATAGCCTCCCCCATTATCAATCCCTCACCAGAGTGGGACATTTGTGACAGCTCATGAACCCATCTTGACACATCATTGTGTATATTAGGGTTCACTCTTGATGTATATCCTGTGGGTTATACCAAAGGGCATAGTGTATATTAGGGTTCATTCTTGATGTATATCCTGTGGGTTTAGACAAATCTATAATGACATGGTTCCACCAATGTGGCCTTTTCAGATTGGCTCCTTTCACTTAGTAATGTACATTTAGTGCTCCCCCCATGTCTTTTCCTGGCCTGATAGCTCATTTCACTAAGATCCCATTGTCTGGGTGGACCACAGTTAATCCTCTCACCTACTAAAGGACGCCTTGGTTGCTTCCAAGTTTTGGCAATAAATAAATGAATAGAGCTGCTGCGAACATCCATGTGGGGATTTTTGTGTGGATGTAAGTTTTCAGCTCCTTCGGGTAAATGCCAAGGAGCATGATGGCTGGATTGTATGGTAAGAGTCTGTTTGGTTTTATAGGAAAATGCCATACAGTCTTCCAAAGTGGCCGCACCATCTTACATTTCTGCCAGCAAAGAAACGAGAGTTCCTGTCGCTCCACATCTTTGCCAACATTTCCTGCTACCAGTGTTCTGGATTAGGGCCATTCTAATAGTCGTGCAGTTGCATTTTAATTTTATAATAATTTTAAATTTAATTTTGACTGTAATTTAAAAACGTTTAAATGTCTCCTGACATTAAACGTCACCTCCGTAAGTGAAAGACAAAGCTGGCCTCTGTCCTCCACATAAGAATTAAATATAAGAAGGGCACCATAAGCCTGAGGGGTTCTAGGCGAGGGCAGGAGGCATCCCCTCCCCACAGAGCAGCTGGTTCCACCTTTGGGGCTCACCCCCTCTTCCTCTCTTCTGTCCTTCCCTCCTCCTCCGACTGCCACTCAGAGGCTAACATTTATAGAACAGTTGCCATACACCAGACTCAACAGATGTTAAGTATCACGATTATATTATTATCCCCGAACATTCCAAAACATTTGAAAACATCTTTAAGTAGAAACTCAATGTATTTTAGATGGCTCCATAAGGAGGCAGTGAGAACAGATGCCATCAGGAGAAAGTGCTGGGGAGACAATTTAGCAACATGATTCCATTCCAGAGTCCTCTGCTGTTTGTGGGTGACATTGAAGCATTGAAACTGCCGCATTCGATCCACCAGGAAGTGGGTAGTGTTAACACAGACATTCCTGCTAAGGATGTCTCCCTGCTTTGTGATCCAAAAAGCCTGGAGAGTTCACTGGCAGGTCAGTGGGATTAAATCACCAGCTCCCCAATGGAAGCTGGATGTGTATATGCACAGTATAGGAATGGGAGTGAGTTTGGATACATTTGCAACTTGGTAACCCTCTCAATTTTAAAAATAATAAGTGTGGGAGAGGAAACTCAAGAACATATACAGGGCGCCTGGGTGGCTCAGTTGGTTGGGCGACTGCCTTCGGCTCAGGTCATGATCCTGGAATCCCGGGATCGAGTCCCACGTCGGGCTCCCTGCTGAGCAGGGAGCCTGCTTCTCCCTCTGACCCTCCCCGCTCTCATGTGCTCTCTCTCCATTCTCACTCTCTCAAATGGATAAATAAATAAATAAATTTAAAAAAAAAAGAACATATACAAAGGTGTGCATACACAAGCAGACACATATACATACATACAGGGTTCCTTGGCAATTACTTTATTAAAACGGGATCACCTTATATATGCTTTTCTACACCTAGTTTTTTCTCATTCAGCAGTACCTTGGTAAGACACCTCCAAGTCATCTGCGTAACTCTGACAGACTCCTTTTAATGACGGCACAATATTCCCTAGCACGACTACACCATATTCAAGCACGTCTCCATTTGTGCCCATTTTCTTTATTCCCAGTTTCTTTTGGCACAACAGACAATGTTGTGATAAACATCTCTGTTTTGTATGGACTGGTGGTTTTAGTTCATGGGGATAGACTGCTAGGAGAGTGTTCCTGGGCAAAAGTAGATGTATTTCAGTAAAGTGCACAATTCTTGAGTGCATGACTCAATGAATTTTTAAAGGATAAATATTTTTTATTGTAATAGATGTTGCCAGATTGCTGTTTATAATTCACATGACCACAGCAATAAGGGAAAGTGCCTTTGGCCCTCACATCCCTCCCAGTGTTTTTTCCAGGCTGACGGGTACAAAGCGATACTTGTTACCTTAATTTGTATTTCCCTGGTGGCTGGTGAGTTTCAGCATCTTGTCAAGCGCAAGTTGACCATTTGAATTTGCAGTTCTGTGAACATCTCTTTCAATCATTGCCCCCCCTCCTTTTTTCTGTTGGGTGCTTGATCTTATTCTTGTGAATTTGTTTTTGGTTTTTTTTTTAAAGATTTTATTTATTTATTTGACAGAGAGAGACACAGCGAGAGAGGGAACACAAGCAGGGCAAGTGGGAGAGGGAGAAGCAGGCTTCCCGCTGAGCAGGGAGCCCGATGTGGGCTCGATCCAAGACCCTGGGATCATGACCAAGCCAAAGGCAGACGCCCAAAGACTGAGCCACCCATGCGCCCCTCTTGTGAATTTGTAAAGCCTCTTTGAATATTACTGATTTTAACTGTGTCATCTGCATTATTGATATTTTTCCTGATCTATCATTTATCTACTAACATTGTCTATGGTTCTTTTTTTTCCATAGAAGCCTGTTAACAACAGTTAAGGGGTGGGGGGTGGTAGATAAAGACAGGAGAAAGAAGAGGGAAGGGACAAGTAAAAAGGAAAAAAAAAGACTGCATTTGAAATAAACCCTGTGCATTTATATAAAATTATGTGTAAGTTTAAAGAAATTAAATGCAAAGGTAAAAATATTTTTAAAAGACATAATGAGACTGCTTCAGCTTTATATCTGAGATCACTGTAGGTTCACATGCAGATGCAAGAAATTACACAGAGATTCAATATACCCTTTATCCTGTTTACCCCAATAATAATATTTTGCAAAACTATAGTAAAATATCACAACCAGGATATTGCCATTGGTACAGTCAAGACACAGAACATTCCCATCACTACAGGATGTTAACCTTTTAGAGTCACACCCACCGCCCTCCCATCCTTAGCCCTTCCTTGGGCCCTGGCAACCACTAACCTCCTCTCCATTTCTATAATTTCATCCTTTCAAGAATCTTGTTTAAGTGGAATTATAAAGTATGTAACACATTAGGATTGACTTTTTTCACTTGGCACAATTCTCTGGAGATTCATCCAGCTTGTATGCACTCCTTGTCATCATCCCTTTTTAGTGCTGAGGAGTATTCCATGGCTCCGATGCACCGTGGTTTGTTCAACCACTGAAGGACATCTGGATCATTCCATTTTCAGAATATTACAGAAACGGCTGCCAGGAACATTTGTGTGCGGTTCCTGGGTGAACATGTTTTCATTTCTCTGAGATAAATGCCCAGGAGTGCAATTGCTGGGTCATAGAGTAATTGCATATTTACATTTTTTCCTTTCCTTTTTTTTTTTAAGATTTTATTTATTCATTTGAGAGAGAGAGAATGAGCAGGGGTGGAGGGGTAGAAGGAGAGAGAGAGAGAGAAGCAGACTCCCACCCTGAGCAGGGAATCCGACACGGGACTCGATCCCAGGACCCCGGGATCATGACCTGAGCCGAAGGCAGACGCTTAACAACTGAGCCACCCAGAGGCCCCTTCCTTTTCTTTTTTAAGTAAGCTCCATGCCCAGTGTGGAGCCCAATGCAGGACTTGACCTCATGACCCTGAGATCAAGACCTGAGCTGAGATCAAGAGTCAGACTCTTAACCGACTGAGCCACCCATGTGCCCAGCATCTTTACATCTTAAGAAACTGCCAAACTCTTTTCCAGAATGGACATACCATTTTACATTCCCAGCAACAGTGTCTGAATGATCTAAGCTTTCTGAATTCTTATTAGTATTTTGTGCTATCACAACTGAAGTATTGTAATAGGTGTATAGTGATATCTCACCGTGGTTTAGGCATCATGTGGGACTAGGAATCCCAGGCTGTCATGGACTCACAAGTCTCCATCACGCAGCCAGCCTCCCTGCGCAGCCCAGCGTTCACACAGAGTCCCCCACTCAGGCCAGAGACACGCTGTGATCTATACAGCACGGTGGTCAGGATTTACAGATGCCTGTCCTGTCTCTCCTGGGGACTCTGGGCGGGATGGGGAACATTGTCGTTCTTCAATACCTTCTTTCTCCTGCATACTTGGAAATGAGGTGGGTCACACTTATTACACTTCCAGCTCATAAGAGCTCCTTCAAGATGAAATGAAATGGAAATCTCAAAGATATATTACACATTTCCCTGCTTCTCAAGATCTTATTGAGGCCTCGGGATCACTCATGTGCTCACATATGCCACAAATACTTTTTGTGGTCTTTTATACAAAACTAATGCACGAGTATGGAGTGTAGTCTAATGTAAGGATTAAGATTACACTGGAAAGTCAAAGGAAGCCAGACTGCTTAGGTTTAAAGCCTCAATTCCCACCTCCTAGCATATTGGACAAAGTACCTAACTTCTCCATTTCCCTGTGGCTCATGGGATTGCTGCAAGGAGTAAACTGGGATGATTCTTATGAAGAGTTTAGCTCAGTGCATGGCACAGAGTAGGACTCAATAAATGTTAACTATTATGATGACGACCATTTTAGGTTGCTTACTTTATGCAAAGCATGGCTCTTGAAGATTTGCTTAAATTACTTCTTGATTCTCACAGTGACCCCATGGAGTAAATGCCAAATTTTCATAAGATAGAACCGAATCTGGGGGAGATTCTTCTATGTGCTGGGCATTATGTTAGGTGATGCAAAGAGGGGGAATAAGACACTCTCGGTGTTGACAAGTTTGTGGAAGAGACAGTAAGAGAACAAAGCAGTGGGACTCCTAGGTCGTGCAGTCGGTTAGGCATCCAACTCTTCGTTTCAGCTCAGGTTGTGACCTCAGGGTCATGAGATCGAGCCATGAGCCAAGCTCCACACTTAGCGCAGAGTCAGCTTGGGATTCTCTTTCCCTCTCCCTCTGCCCCTCCCACTCCTGTGCTCTCTCTCTCTCTCTGTGTGTGTCTCTCTCCCTCCCTCCCTCTCTCTCAAATAAATAAATAAATCTTTAAAAAGAAGAGAGAAAGAACAAAGCAGTGATCATCCAGAGTGATGGGTGAGTGTGTTACCAGACAGAGAACCTGTTCCAAACTAAGGTTCACCTGCTTGCAGCTTCAAAATCAACAGTTACGAGACAAGTGATGGTGGGAAAGGAAAGGTGGCTTTATTCATGAAGACAGCAACCTAGGAAGGTGGTGGACTAATGTCTCAAAGACCATCTTCTTCATCCAGGGGGAACCAGAGGGTTTTACAGGAGAAGGCACAGGGAAAGTGAGGGGAACTACATGCAGGAGAAGCAGGTGCCTGGGCAGTTAGTTCTATGTTGACATGACCCTGAGCAGACTTGCTGGCCTCCGGGGCAGCTGTTTCCAAATGTGGTCAGGCCTTATCTTCTGGGAAAGTCTGGTCCTTCACTCCTCGAGGCCAGTGGTTCGCAAATCTCAAAGTTAAGTTAGTTCTGCTACAGATCAAGGGACTTAGGTCAGCAGAGCAAGGAGAGCATGCCCTTGAAGTAAGTTAACCCTTAAGATGGGTTAGGGTGCTGTTATAAGAGGAAGTGAAAGCATAGAGCCCCAAGACTTTGATGGGGTCATGGAGCCATGTATCAACCATTCCATCCCTTCCTCCTCTTGCAATGGCCCCCAGTGACACATCTTTGGTTTCCACGGAACTGTGTTTCTGTGTCTGGCTCTTCTATTAGGCTTTACCACTCCAGTTGTCTCTCCTGTGACAATATCACACTGCCTTAATGACTCTGAACTTTCGATAAGTCTTGATATGTAGTAGAGCAGGACCTCGCACTACCTTGGTCTTCTCTGTCAAGAGTGTCTTGATTATTCTTGTCTTCTTACTCCTCCATATAAATTTTCAAATCCTTTTTTTTTTTTTTGGAATTACATTGTATTTATAGTTCAGTTCTGGGGACATTGACACACGTATGACACTGCATCTCCCCAGTCATAAACATGACATTTCTATGCAACTATTTAAATATTCCTTAACATCTTCCAATAAAATCTTACCATCTTTCCCATAATAAATCTTGCTTTGACAAATGAAAAACCTGAGCTTATACGGAGAGTCTCTTGTCTTAATTTCCAAAATGCTCGTATAGTTAACACTGATTTTCATTAGTAAATTGGTTGCTGCTAAAGAACTTCGAGAAGAGCTCTTCAATCTAATTTCTCATCAGTGAGAAGCGGAGGCTAGGAGGGAACATTATCCCCAGGAGGTGTTTAGTTAGTTAATTTTCTCATCCACTTGTTCAAGGGGGAAAGAAAGTGCTCACTGCTTGGGCAGTGCTCCAGGATTTAAATAGGTTTTCAAAAATTATCTCCTTTCACTTTTCCAACAGACATTTATACTCCATGTGGTTGGCACCATGTTGGAAGCAGCCAGGATGCAGGTGGGAAATTTATTGTAGTTGGTCCCTGTCCTCCCAGAATCTACAATGTCCCTATGGAGACAACTCACTTCTGAGTTGTTCTAAACTCCACAGCCCAGACCTTCAAGCATCCCAAACACTGATTTCAGTTTGTTCTTCCCATTTGGCTGAAGACAAAGTGATGATGCTGCTGAAAATATGGTTCTTCTTTATCCCCATAACATACATTTAAAAAAATGGAACCACTGGTTCCCCTTTTCTTTTTTCTTCTTAAATTTTAATTTATTATGTTATGTTAGTCACCATACAATACACCATTAGTTTTTGATGTGGTGATCCACGATTCATTGTTTTCGTATAACACCCAGTGCTCCCTGCACTATGTGCCCTCCTTAATACCCATCACTGGGCTAACCCATCCCCCCACCCCCCCCCCTCTAGAACCCTCAGTTTGTTTCTCAGAGTCCATCGTCTCTCGTGGTTCATCTCTCCCTCCGATTTCCCCCCCCTTCATTTTTCCCTTCCTTCTCCTAATGTCCTCCCTGCTATTCCTTATGTTCCACAAATAAGTGAAACCATATGATAATTGACTTTCTCTGCTGGACTTATTTCACTTAGCGTAATCTCCTTCGGTCCCATCCATGTTGATGTAAAAGCTGGCTATTCAACCCTTCTGATGGCTGAGTAATATTCCATTGTATATAGGGACCACATCTTCTTTACCCCATTCATCTGTTGAAGGGCATCTCGGCTCTTTCCACAGTTTGGCTATTGCGGACATTGCTGCTATGAACATTGGGGTGCATATGGCCCTCCTTTTCACTACATCTGTGTCTTTGGGGTAAATACCCAGGAGTGCATCTGCTGGGTCATAGGGTAGCTCTATTTTTAATTTTTTGAGGCACCTCCACACTGTTTTCCAAAGTGGCTGTACCAACTTGCATTCCCACCAGCAGTGTAAGAGGGTTCCCCTTTCTCCACAACCTCCCCAATATTTGTTGTTTCTTGCCTTGTCAATTTTTGCCATTCTAACTGGTGTACGGTGGTATCTCATTGTGGTTTTGATTTGAATTTCCCTGATGGCTAATGATGATGAACATTTTTTCATGTGTCTGTAAGCCATTTGTATGTCTTCTTCAGAGAAGTGTCTGTTCATGTCTTCTGCCCATTTTTTGACTTGATTATTTGTTTTTTGGGTGTTGAGTTTGAGAAGTTCTTTATAGATCTTGAATACCAGCCCTTTATCTGTAATGTCATTTGCAAATCTCTTCTCCCATTCTGTGGGTTGCCTCTTTGTTTTGTTAACCGTTTCCTTTGTTGTGCAGAAGCTTTTTATCTTGATGAGGTCCCAAAAGTTCATTTTTGCTTTTGTTTCACTAGCCTTTGGAGAGGTATCTTGAAAGAAGTTGCTGTGGGCGATGTCAAAGAGGTTACTGCCTATGTTCTCCTCTAGGATTTTGATGGATTCCTGTCTCACATTGAGGTCTTTCATCCATTTTGAGTTTATCTTTGTGTATGGTGTTAGAGAATGGTCGAGTTTCATTCTTCTGCAAGTGGCTGTCCAATTTTCCCAGCACCATTTATTGAAGAGATTGTCTTTTTTCCATTACATGTTTTTTCCGGCTTTGTCGAAGATTATTTGACCATAGAGTTGAGGGTCCGTATCTGGGCTCTCTATTCTGTTCCATTGGTCTATATGTCTGTTTTTGTGCCATTACCATGCTGTCTTGATGATCACTGCTTTGTAATATAACTTGAAGTTCCCCTTTTCAATCTACCTCTCCTTCATAGAGAAGGAGCTGACAGCCTCCTCAATTTACTGATTGAATTTTTTTCTTAGCATGTGTCTTTCTTGTATGATGTAGTAGTCTATCATAAACCTCTATCTCTAATTGGGGAACAAAAGACTTTGCTCGCTGTTAAAGGAATTTTTTTTTTTTTTTAGATTTTATTTATTTGAGAAAGAAACAGAGAGATAGAGAGAGAGAAAACACAATCAGGGGAGAGGCAGAGTGACAGAATCCCCACTGAGCAGGGATCCCCACGTGGGGCTGAATCCCAGGACCCCAAGATCATGACCTGAGCTGAAGTCAGACGCTTAACCGACTGAGCCACCCAGGTGCCCCTGTTAAAGGAATTTTATGTCAGCATTTAAGGAGATATTTTTTGGAGGAGGGGGTTTAACAAAGGGAAAGAAAGAACTTGAAATCTAGAGGCCATGTACAACCCTGAAGAGAAAAAGACTGAAGTTGCCCCGCTTGCAACAATGAAATTATAAGCCTAGAGTACGAGATTAATAAAAGGGGGGGTGTGCATATCCCCCTCCCTCAACTTCACAAAGGAAAAATAGTTTGAAACTATGAAATATGATTAAACTGACAAAAAGTATATTGCATATACTTTTGTAGGCGGTAAGTTGTGACACCTAAGTTATGTTTCCATTCTGTAACAGCACAGAAATTAGAAATCTTTCCGCAAGGTAAAAAAGAAAATGTAAGGGTACCTTGGCGTAACTCAGCCACCTACAACATTCGGATTATCCCAGCTTACTTCTTCAGGCTGACCCATGTGCTGCTCTCCATTGCCAGGCTCACACATTTCTTATTTCCCTTCGGTCCCTAAACATTTTAGGCATGTTTGGCTGCAGGTTCTTTCTAGCACTGCAATGCCCAATACAGTAACCATTAGCCACATGTCACCATTTAAATTTTAATTAATTTAAATTAAACAAAATTGAAAATTCAATTCCTTGGTCACAATAGCAACATTTTAAGTGCTCAGTAGCCCCGTGTGACCAGTGGCTATTGTATCAGACAGCCCAGATCTAGAACATTCTCTTCATCACAGAAAGCTCTTCGGTATAGTTGTTCTTGGTAACTGGAAGAATTTGAAAATCAAATTAAAAGTCTTTCTCTTTCCTCCCAGACTCCTCTCCTGCTTCCTCCCTCCCTCCTTTTCTACCACAGTCTCATCTTACATGGGGTTCAGAATTCCTGGAAGAGATTAGACAGCATTCTCCAGGGTTTGTGAGTGTGAATAAACTTTCCAGCAATGACCCCAAAGTTGTTATACATCAGTAAAAATACTGGAGCTATAACCAAAAGAAATTTTAAAAGAATGAACTAAACAGGAAATAAACATTTAATAAATATTTTTAGAAATGTATTAATAGGTCAATAGTTCTCATTAAAATATATTTATTATTAGTATTTTGAATTAAACATAACTCAGTTCACTTTAATTTTTCTAATATTGACTTAACATTTTGTGTACTATAATTTGAAGGGAGGTCTGTTTCTTTCAACACTTGCTTTTGATATCCGTTCTAACCGAAAGTTCCCTCACAAGAAGTGAATGTAGTAAGGACATCATCGGATGTGCTCTCCTAAATTGCGATGCTCATCTTTCTCTCTTCCACCATCAATTATGCAAAGACTCTTGTTGACACATGGCAAGTAAATTACCCTGTTCCCTGAGGTTCTTGCAGACCAAAGAGAGGGTGCCATGTTCTTATATATTAACAAAATGTTTCAGTTCAAAACCTACTGAAGGGACACCTGGGTGGCTCATTCAATTAAGTGTCTGCCTTTGGCTCAGGTCATGATCCCGGGGTCCCGGGATCGAGTCCCACATCAGGCTCCCTGCTCAGCGGAGAGCCTGCTTCTCCCTCTCCCTCTGCCCCTCCTCCCCCTGCTTCTGCTCTCTCTCTCTGACAAATAAATAAATAAAATCTTAAAAAAAAAAACCTACTGAAATACGTCATTTGGAAGCTTTTAAATAACTCAATCATTTTGTTCCCAAGTTTTCCCCCACTTTTTACTGTGTAAAAAACACATAAAATTTACCATTTTAACCATTTTTAAGTGTACAGTTCAGTAGTGTTAAGTCTATTCACATTGCTGCAAATGGATCTCCAGAATTTTTTTATCTTGTAAATATGAAATTCTATAGCCATTAACTCCTTTTTCCCCCTCACCAGTGCTCCTGGGTACCACCTTTCTACTCTGTCTCCAAATTGGACTACTTTAAATGCCCCATGTAAGTGAAATCATGAGTATTTGTCTTCCTGTGACTTGTTTCACCTAGCATAAAGTCCTCAAGGTTTATTCATGTTGTAGCGTGTGATAGGATTTCTTTTCCTTTTTAAGGCTGAATAATGTGTGTGTGCGTGTGTGTGGGTATGTGTGTGTATCACATTTTGTTTATCCATTCAACTGTTAGTGGGTGCTTGGGTTGCTTCTGTCTCTTGGCTATTGTGAACAGTACTGCAGTGAACCTGAGTGTACAAATACGTCTCAAGATTCTGATTTCTGGATATGCACTCAGAAATGGGATCGCTGCATCATATGATAGTTCTGCTTTTAATTTTTTGAGGAACCCCCATACTGTTTTCTATAGCAATTGCACCAGTTTACAATCCCACCAACTGTGCACTAGGGTTTTAATTTCTCCACATCCTCACCAACACTTACGGTTTTCTATCGTTGTTTTTTATAGTAGCCATTCTAATGAATGTGAGATGATAGTTCATTATGGTTTTTTTAAAGATTTATTTATTTATTTGAGAGAGAGAGAGAGAGAGAGAGAGAGAGCATGTGCATGCAAGTGGGGGGAGGGGCAGAGGTAGAGAGTCTTTAAGTGGACTCTCCACTAAGCATGGAGCCCAACATGGGGCTCCATCTCACAACCCATGAGATCATGACCTGAGCTGAAACCAAGAGTCAGATGCTCAATGGAATAAGCCACCCAGGTGCCCCTTCATCGTGGTTTTAATTCACATTTCTCTGATGATTCATGATGTTGAGCATCTTTTAATATGCCTGTTGGCCATCTCTATATCATCTTTAGAGAAATATCTATTCAAGTCCTTTGCCCACTTTTAAATTGGGTCATTTGAATTTCTGTTGTTGAGCTGGAAGAGATCTTTTCTATATTCTGGATATTAACCCCTTATCGGGTATATGATTTGCAGATATTTTCTCCTATTCCATAGCTCATCTTTTCACTCTGTTGATTGTGTCCTTTGGTGCACAAAACTTTTTTTTTTAAGATTTTATTTATTTATTTGACAGAGAGAGACACAGCAAGAGAGGGAACACAAGCAGGGGGAGTGGGAGAGGGAGAAGCAGGCTTCCCACCGAGCAGGGAGCCCGATGCGGGGCTTGATCCCAGAGCCCTGGGATCATGACCTGAGCCGAAGGCAGACGCTTAACAACTGAGCCACCCAGGCGCCCAGTGCACAAAACTTTTTAAGTTTGATGTAGTCCAATATGTCTATGTTTTGTTGTCTGTGCTTTTGGTGTCATATCCAAGAAATCATTGCCAATATCATGAGCTTTCCCCCAGTGATTTCTTCTAGGAGTTTTACAGTTTTAAGTCTTAAGTTTAGATCTTTAATCAATTTTGAGTTAATTTTCATAGATGGTGTAAGATAAAGGTCCAACTTCATTCTTTTCCATGTGGATATCCAGTTTTCTCAGCACTATTTATTCAGAGGACTGTCCTTTCCCTATTGAGTGGTCTCAGCATCTTTGCCAAACATCATTTGATCATATACACAAAGGTTTATTTCTGGGCTTTCTAGTCTATCCCATTGTTCTATTTGTGTTTATGCCAATGCCTTACTGCTTTGATTATTGTGGCTTTGTGACATGTTTTGACATCAAGAAGTGTGAGCCCTACAAATTTGTTCCTTTTCAAAATTGTTTTGGCTATTCAGGGTTCCTGGAGGTTCTATATGAATTTAGAATGTATTTTTCTATTTCTATGAAAAGTGTCTTTGGGATTTTGATAGGGAGTGCACTGAATTTATAGATTGCTTTGGATAGAATTGATATCTTTTTAAAGATTTATTTATTTATTTTTAGAATGAGAGAGAGCGTGAGTGGGAAGGGCAGAGGGAGGGGAGAGAGAGAATCCCAAGTAGACTCTGTGCTGATCACGGAGCCCAACACAGGGCTCCATCTCACAACCACGAGATAACGACCTGAGCTGAAACCAAGAGTCATAAGCTTAACCAACTGTGCCACCCTAGAACTGGTATCTTAACAATATTAAGTCTTACTATCTGTGATACAAGATCTCTTTTCGTTTATTTGTCTTCTTTAATTTCTTTTAATAATGTTTTGTGGTTTTCAGGATAGGAATCTTTCACCTCCTTGGTTAAGTTTATTCCTAAGTATTTTCTTCTTTTCATTGCTATTATAAATGAAGTTATTTTCTTAATTTCCTTTTTGGGTTGTTTATTGTTTTTCCCAAAATTTTTAAAAGGCAGGAGGTCGATGACCCACTTGCTTTTCTTTTATCAATACAACATAAACTTTCAAAATGTCCTCTCCATATATTTTATTCCAAAAAACATTTGCTTTCTTTCTCAATGCTAAACCATTATTTTCACCTTGATGGTACAGACTGGATTTTATTAATTTTGTTTATTATTAAAATGTTTATTATAAACATTTTCAAACTTATGGAAAAATAGAAAAAATAGTGTAATGATCTTTCATATATGCATTACCTAAACTTAACCATTGTTAACATTTTCCAGATTTGCTTCATACTTTTTGCCAAAGTATTTATAATAAATTACAGACTGTGACATTTTTACCTCATGATACTCATATATGCATCTCTAAAAAGGACTTTCCCACATAAACCTATACTACTTTCCCACATAAACCTATACTACTATACCTAACAAAATGAACAAATAATTCTTTTATGTCACCTAGTACCCAATCCATATTCAGATTTCTCCAATTGTCACCACAACGTCTTTTGCAGTTGGTCCATCTCAGCCAAGATCCACACAAGGACCACACATTGCATTCAGTTGGTAGGTCTCTCAAGTCCCTCTTAATCCAAATACAGCTGGACAGCACTAAGTTCAGGAATGTGTCTGGACAAGGCTGTTAGCCTGGGGATGCAAAGGGGACACAGAAGGCTGTGTTCATGGCTGAGGGTACTGGGACCTATAATAATATTTCATATCATAAACTCCAACAGTGATGAGGTACTTCTGGACCCCCTGCAAAATTTACTGTGTGAATCTGGAGCCAAAGAGACAGGCTTCCAGAAGGTCTGTCGGAATCCTTACTTGATCAGATGTTGTCATCTGACATTGTGTAGCTCCGGGAAATTTAGTTTGCACAAGTTTACACCTCCATGTGGCTCAGTTACTATTCCTAGTCTCTTTGCAGTGAATTCTGACTATACCGACTCCCTTCCCCATCCGTGAGCTGAGTGAGCCTTGATGATTTACCCACCCATGAGTGTTTCTTGGCTTTCTGCCAGGCAGAGCCCTCCTAAGTCATTTGTCAATTCTGTTGATAGTTACTTGTCTTCCGAGAATTGGTTCCCAAATTTGAAACACTTGTCTTATTTTCAAGGAAAACTGTGTAATTTATCTTTAACTGAGAAGCTCTTTAACAAACTTTGCCACCAGATCACTCACGAATTCTCATGTAGTCAAATGCTTTCCATGCTCATCCTCTTAAACATGTCCTTTTTCAGCAAGTGATGTCCACGGAGCACTTCTGATCTCCACCTCTCTGCTGCAACACCTAGCCTCTAAAACAATGGTGGATGCGTTTCTTATGGGATGTCTAAGACCCTCACACCAAAATCCTTTCTGTTCTCCTCTCCAATCAAAGCAGATGATCCTGGGGGGCTACAGGTTTGGGGGGTTTTCCTTTTCATCAAACACTGGTTTTATTTGAAAAGTCATTACCACTGAGACTGTCTAGTTCATCTTTCCTTTCATGCCTCATTTAAAAAAACACCTTTTGCATTTTATTACGGACCGAAACTAACAGTACAATGCCCTGGGACACATAAGCAGCAGCTCTCTGACTTCTGGCAAACACATTGCAAGCTTCCCACCTGTGTCATTTAACATTTTCCAAATCTCCAGGAGTCCTCTACATATTTTCTGACCAAGGAATGAATTTTAATTTTGCTACCAGACTGTTTTCATATATTCTTCCAATCATTTTTATTCCAGGAGGATGAGACATTTTACACAAGGGCCATGGAGCTTTCCATCTTTAAACTCTTAAATAGGAAATATTACAAGTGGCTAACTATTCGCCATGAAGTTTCATAAAATTTTGTCAAGTTCTGAATCCCATTTCCCATGATTTCAAAAACAAAACAATGAGGAAGTAGAGCGTTTGGGATTAGGGCCCCCACTACTCCAGTGTTACTTCATCCTAATTACATCTGCAACGACCCTCTTTCCAAGTAAGGCCAACTTCTGAGGTTCCAGGGGTTATGACTCCAACATATCTTTGGGGGGACACCATCCAACCCATCACAGAGCTCTAAATAGTTGTTAGAGGAATGACAACTGACCCTCCCCGCGCTAACATCCTGTGTATCTAGAAATGAGATGAACAATGGGAAGTGTCCAAGCAAGAAGCTACACAGGGGAGAGCACCATGACTATGCTTTGTGACGGTTGGTGTCGACGATGTCAACCAGAGATATCATTCTGATCTGTGGCTCTGCTGTCAGATTTGGCTTTATTTGGATCTAGCCAGACTGTGTTTTGGCTGTTATTAAATCAAAATGTGTCACCGCACCCTCCAGCCAGAGGAGTGCTCTGTGCAGGGCTATTTCCTCCCACCCGTAGAAATAACTGATGTTCATAACAAGAGCCCAGGGACACTGCAAGGTCAGGGAGTCTTTTCTGAATCATCTGAGAACAACTACATTATCTTCTGAAGAACGTTCCTGTTCAATGCTTTTGAGTGCTTGAGACTGAGAAATTCAGTCTCAAGGTAAGTCCCCCAAAAGCAGAGGCTGAGACAGGATTCAGGTGCACGATTTATTGAGAGGGACTCTCTGGAGAAGGGGGTGAGAGAAGTAGGAGGGGGCAGGGGGAGGAGCTGAGCGGGGATGCGGTCTCAGCGGGAATCTAGCACCAGCCTGGTCCACAGGGAGCTCGAGACTGTGAACTGCACCACACTGTCTGTCCCACCTTAAGGCAAGTGGGCTGGCCTTTTGGACCCCCATATCAGTCATCAGTAGCTGTGGGCTGCCGGAGAGGGGGCATAGTTTCTCCCAAGGAAGTTCCTGGACCAGGAAAATTCTGCACAGAAAGGGGAAGCTGCGAAGCACTAGCTGCCAACAATCACAGCAAGGGAGAGATGGGTACACCAGCTGGTCAAGGGTGCCTGGCATTTCTGTGTCAGGATTTTGTGCTTGGCTAAAGTCACTGCTGTGGGCTGAACTGTGTTCCTACCATCACCACCACCAAATTTGTATGTTGAGGCCCTAGGCTCTAGCACCTCAAAATGTAACTGTATTTGGAGATAGGGTCTTTCAAAAGGTGATTGAGGGGTGCCTGGGTGGCACAGTTGGTTAAGTGTCTGCCTTCCGGCTCAGATCATGATCCTAGGGTCCCTCTCTGCCTATTCTCTCTCTCCCTCTCTCTCTCTCCCCCCTTCTCTCTCTGTCAAATAAATAAAAATCTTTTTAAAAAAATAAAAATAAATAAAAAGGTAATTAAGGGGCACTTGAGTGGCACAGTCAGTTTCGGCTCAGTTCATGATCTCAAGGTCATGAGATGGAGCCCCATGTCAGGAAGATTCTCTCTCCCTCTCCCTGCCCCTCCTGCTTGTGTGCCCTCTCTCTCTCTCAAATAAATAAATAGATCTTCTTTAAAAAATAAAAATAAATAAATAAAAAGGTAATTAAGGTTAAATGAGGTTACTGGGTGGGCCTTAATTCAATATGACTGGCATCCTTATAAGAGGACATTAGGACCCAGACACACACACAGAGAAAGCCATGTGAAGACAAGGGGAGAAGACTGCTGTCTGCAAACCAGGGACAGAGGCCTCGGAAGAAACTCCACTGACACTGTGATCTTGTACTTCTAGCCTCCAGAACTGTGAAAAAAGCAAATTTCTGGTGGTTAAGCCACCTAGTCTGTGGTACTTTGTTATGGCAAAAAGTCACTGATATATTCATTAATATGTATCGCCAAAAGGCGAGGATGTTTGGTTTGCTTGGAAATCTCATCTCCCAATCCTGCTAGAAAACCCCGACTATAGTGTTTCATTATCCCCAGGGCCCAGAGGCCACCAATGAAAACAAAGTCTTCTAATGCTCTACCTCTGTGGAAACATACTTCCATTGAGGCATCTCCTCGGTGTATTTTCCCACACCCTTACTGGTGGTTGATACCGCCGGGAAATAGGCTTTGTTTTGCTGAGAATTTTAAATGTGAGAGCTTCTGCATTAGGGTGGTTTGAATAACAGTGGGAGAGAAAAGCCATTAGCCCAGGCATGCTTGCTGTCTTCTGTTTATAGAACATCTTCACTCTGTAATGGTGTCAGGGGATATTAAAATGTCATCGGTGGACAAAGGCTTTGTAACAACACCATCTTACCCAGAGGCTTGTGGATGGTTGGATTATGATGGAGAAGTACTCAAATAGCTATTGATCTCTGCTGCGTTGTATGGGGAAAAAACATTTAATGCTCTGACTTTACCATCGTCTCCTAAACAATCACCAATCAGTTGTTTTTAGGTAAGGATTGCTGTCTGTTTGGATATGTATCGCTATTTGGAAATAAAGCTACTTTTTTTTTAAGATTTATTTGTTTTAGAGAGAGTGAGAGAGAGAGCACGGGGTGGGGGAGGGGCAGAGGGAGAGAGAATCCCAAGCAGACTCCCCACTGCGTGTGGAGCCCGACGTGGGGCTCAATCCTCATGACCTGACCCGAAACCAAGAGTCACAAGCTTGACTGACTGAACCACACAGAGGCTCCTAAAGCTACTTATCAATTACCTTTTCCATAATGAGGACGAACGCCAAGGAAACTTAAATTCCCACCAGAGCAATCTGGGTTCCTTTCCTTTCCCTTCCTCACACCCTTAAACCAAACAACAGTGTTGGCTTCCTGGAGTTTCTCCGGTTTTATTTCCTCTGTCCGCTGACTGGTGGAGATACCAATGGAGAGGTGAGGTGGCAGACTAGAGGAGGCAGGAGAGAGAGAAGCGTATCACAAACTAGATCGTTCAATTCTCATTTGACTCTAGACATGAGCTTTGGCGCTCTGTTAGGGCCAGTGGCTCAAGGACTCTGGCATTCAGCCCAAAAGCCAGAGCCAGCACTCCTGACTGCTCTGTGCTATTCATGGATCCTTGGATGAAGCCCTCAATCACCCAGATGTAACCCCAAAAGCTGCTCAGAATCTTCTCCCTGAACTCTGTGGGGATGGGAGGGATGGCACAGGACAGTCCCCCCCACCAACACACACCCCAAAGCTTTATCTGAACCAAAATGTCAACAGTGCTAAGTTTGAGAAATGCTGCTCTAACTACTCTTCATCAGAACCCCCTTGCTCCAGGCTTGTGTCCTGCCTTGACCTACATCATCCATCTATGCAGCTATCAATCCGTCTACAAACCCTCAGCACGTGCCTTGTCTAAGCCTGGAATTGTACTGTTTGCTTTCAAACACACATGGAACAAGAAGGCTAAAGTTTTAAACTGTAGCTTGGTAACTAATAAGGGCAATAATTCAGAGAGTGATTTCACTTATAGATATGGAAGAATGTTGTGTGTGATAGATGGGCTGGGCCAGTGGGATGGCTGCTCACCAAGGTGTTGGCGGGGCTCCCTCCTGCACTGCAGTCAGCTCTCAGTCGATGACCTCATCCGCACATCTGCCTGGTGTCTGACTGTTGGCAGGGGCGGTAAAGGTCTGTTTATCAGAGTATGTGTTGCTCATCCAGCAGTGGGCTCATTCACATAGCAGTGGTAGTAGGGTTCCCAAGAGCGCCACAAAAGGGCAAGCTCCATTTGAAGCCTCCGTTTGCAATGCCGAGCAAGTCATGTAGCCCAGCCCAATAATCAGGAGTAAGAAATAAACTCTGCCTCTTGATGGGAGGACCTGCAAAGTCCCCATGCCAAGGGGTGTAGATACAAGGAGAGAAAGAAGTGGGGCTATTTTGCAATCAGTTTTGCAATGAGAGTGACTCGTTAATCTTCCTCTTTGGTTCCTCTCCACTACCGAATACTGAGTTCTTCCCATTGGTTTTGGTTAAGAACCATTTCTCATTTTCACCTTACTTAATCCTCACCCCAATCCCATGTGGTCTGGCCAGGCAAGTTTGGTTTTTGTTGTTTCTGTTTTTACTTTATAAATGCAAAACTTGAGGCTCAGGAAGAGTTCTAGCCTAAGGTCAAAAGCTAGAAAGTGACAGAAGTAGACCATAATAAGGACCATCACGTGTTGACTGACCACCAGCTGTCAGGCACTGGGCTATGGACTTTCTTAATCCTCACAACAACCCTCTCATGAATCCTATTTTACAGATGGGTAAAGTGAAGCTCAGAGAAGTTAAGTAACTTGCCCCAAGTCACACAGCTTATAGGGTTGAGACTCTAACCTAGGAGTTAAATCCAGATTTTCCTGGTGCCAAGGCAAGTTATATCTCAGTGTAACAGGACCATTATAACAACAGGCTGAGCTCTTGTTGAAGCAATAAGTGGCTCCAGCTCCATCTCCACAGTAAGCAGGGCAGTGCTATAGTTAGCTGGGGTCAGCTCTGCTCTAAAAGCAATTTCCCCACTGTCTAAGCTGATATGCAGGACAATGAAGAACATATAAGCACGGCCAGTAATGTGTTCTGACAAGACTTAGAGGGCACACTGATGTATTTTTATGGGGCTAGAGGGCCCATGGGTGAGGGGCCTGCCCTCAGGTCTGCTGACCTTGACCAGCACCCCAGCCTAGGTAAACTATGTTAGTTTGAATAACAGAGCCACAGCTGGGGTTGAAAGAGAGGCAACTGGGAGAAGGAGAAGTTTTGCCCAAACTATCTGCGTCAACAGGAGCAAAGACAATATTCTTTTTCTTGACATATTTTTCTATTTACAAAAGGAATATGGTCAATTTAAAACCCCGTGAAAACACACCAATAGTATCTTCCCAAAAATTCCAAATCACCCCTCCTTCCAAGGTACCCATTATGAATAGGTCATATCCACTCTCTCTGTGTTTTTGTATATGTAATTTACATGTGTAAGTAATTTACACATAATTTATAGCATGTGTCATGTGTATGGGAGTAATTTACAAATGTCTCTATGATTTTTATTTGCCTATATAATTTATCAAAATAAAGACTTCCTGTACAGTCTGCCTTGCCGCTTGCAATCTATTGTGAACATTTACCCCTGTATGTTGATATTCTTTAAAACGTGACTGTAAGGGTTATGACATATGGTCACACCTTGATCATCTAGCTGGATCTCAGGGTTGGCTGTTTGGATGGACAGATTTTTCAATTAGTTGCGTTTGGGATTTTGTTTTGTTTTGCTTTGCCTCGTATCATTGAGAGAGAGAGAGAGAGATAATAAGTAAGTAAGATATGTATTATGTTAGATCGTGATGAGCACTATGGTGGCCAAATGGAGATGAGGACGAGAAGGAAGGCAAAACCCTCTCTGGTCTGTGCCCATGCCTCCTTCTTCCGCAATCCTCCCAGGGGCCCACAGTCCTTGAGTTAATTAGAAATGCTTGGGGGAGCAGAGTGATGGTAGCACATCACATCTCTAAGGCTCCACAGAGCATGATGTTGTGTGGGATTGTGGAATGCATTATTTGTTTTCAAATCCACCTCACCTCCAGGCAGGCAATTCAGTATTTCCAGTGTAGTTAAGGACATGGAGGCTCACGTTTCTATGCTAGACATTCAAGAAAAATTATAGGCTCAAGTGTATGTATGAGGCTGATTGGCAATTTGAGGCTATATGCCAATTTTTCAAATAATAATACCCAGAGTCCTCATCATTCTCTTTGAGAGAGATTCCAGGAAGAAGGAACATTATCTTCTTGCACAATTTGTAGCTCTGCTTGTCATTCATGTGACCAACAGAGAGTATGTCTTACCCTGAGCACTCTGCAAACAAACAGAACTTTCCAGCTATGGCTTTAAGTCTCCTTGGTGTACCTTGAGTTCACTTTTTCTCATGCTGCCAGATGGAGTGAGGAAAATATAGTTTTTTAAACTGTTTGCAGTGTGAGCAACAGCTAACACTCAGAGAAGTAAGCAAAATGTGCAGGGTGAGACTTATTGTTTGCTTAGCCAAGCATCTTGGTAGGTAGGATTGGTAGAGAAGTAAAGATCCCTGTGGGCATTGCTTAGGTGAAAAAGAGAAGGATAAAGAACAGTTAAGTCACTCTGCATAATAATTTGGGATTTGCTCGCTGGGGCCTGGAAAAAAAGGTTGGCGACTGTGGAAGGGGATGTGGGACCCAAGGGGTCCTAGCAATATGGTGGAAGGAAGGGATGACAGATGGGAGGATGAGGCCAGTACTGCCCTCGACCCCAGAAAAAGGAGGACCCGTGGAAGCAGCATGGGCTCAGTCATTGAGTGACTGAGCAGAAGTCAGGTAGCAGTGTCTTAGGGGGTCCCCCAGAAGCTGACCTGAGGTAGGATTTGAGTGCACGTAGATGATTAGGGAGGTGATCCCCTGAAACGCTGGTAAGGGGAGTAGGGTAAGAGATACAGAGATGTCAGGAAGTGGCAACAAGGACACCCCTCTGGGCAACTGGGGCTCAGTCTTTGGGCAGCTCTGGGGGACAACACAGGACACGCCTCAGTTAGCCCACCAGCAGGGCAAAGGGGCTGGATTGTTTGTCTGCCAATTCCTACACATCATCAGCTAAAGGCCACTCCAGGGGATGCTTACTCCCCCAAAACTTCCAGCCTCCTCCCTGTGGAGAGAAAAGCCTTATGCAGAAAGGTGCAGGGGCTCCCGATGGAACGCAGTCCACGTGTCCTGGGATGGTGAGTGCCAAGAGCTGGGCCGGTCACTGGTGGGGCCTACAGTACGCAGCCGAGACCGAGACGCACCAGAAGGAATCACGAATTACCCTGAGAGTACAGTTTTGTTGAAGGCTGGACCCATGAAGGTAGTAATGGGAAAAAAAAAAAGTCTAAGATTTAGGAGACTAAATTTAGGATGTAGGAGCTGCAGGGTCGTCCAGTTCAAAACCCATTATTTTATAGGAAACCATAGCCCAGAGGATCTCAGGGCATCTCTTGTCCATACAGCCAGGTAGAAACAGAGGATTAGGAAGGAGAGGCCAAAACATCTAACCTTTCACACACCTGTGGGAATCCAGGAGGGAAGTGATCCCAGGGGCCAGTTGGGATGGTTGCTGATAAATTCATAGGATGAGCACCGCTCGGTTCCCACCGTTCACATCAAATCTGTATTGCAGGGCACTGACTATGGCTCAACACTGTTCCAGGAGACAGGACACAACAGTGAACAAAGTGGGCAAAATCTTTGCCCTCGGGAATCTCACCCTCGAGAGAGAGAGAGAGATAAATAAGTAAGATATGTAGTATGTTAGATCGTGACGAGCACTATGGAAAAAAAATCAGGCAAGAGGACGGGGGTGATCTGGGGTGTAGGTGTGTGTGCTGCTAGATGGGTCGCCTGACAAAGCCCACTAAGGAGGAGACATTTGCATAAAGATCTGAAGGTGCCACTTGGACATCTGGGGTAAGGGCAATCTAGACCGAAGGAATGGCAAGTGTAAAGGCCCTGAGGCAGGATGTGCTATTCTGGGGGGCCAGTGTGATTGGTACAGAGTGAATACAGGAGACACAAGGAGGAAATGAAGCCAGACCACACAGGCATTGCAAGGACTCTGGCTTTAACTGAATGAGAGGAAAGCTCCTGTTGGGTTCTGGGCAGAGGAGGGACGGGATCTGAGTGGACTGAGTCACTCTGGCAGCTGCGTTGCTACTAGAGTGAAGAAAGGGACAGAGAAAGAGAGATCAGTTAGGAGAGTGGCTCATTCCAAAGTGATAGCAAGGGGCAAGAAGAGATCGGATGTAAAGTACATCATTTTCAAGAGAAAGTAGAAGTAAAATACGCATTTGTGCCAGAAGTGATGTCCTAGACACCCATGCCATAAAAACCTACATGGCAAGGAGAGAGCCAGACGTGGACACTGCCTGTGTAAGGTGTGGGCTCAGAGACGTGAGGGGTGGTGTCCAATCATAAGGCTAGTGCCTCCCTGCTTCCTCTTCATTCCTTTCTTCATGGCAAAGACCGTCTCTGAACTTTCACTAACTTCCCCATGGAAGGTCCATTCCATACGTTGCCCAGGATGGGAGTGCAGGCCACAACTTTCCTGTTACATTATGTAAGGCAACTAACTCACTCTTGTCACTGGATCTTCAATTGCAGGGGACTCTGGAGTCAGCATGGACTTGGGACTTCCATGCCCCTCCTGAAGCTGGTTAAGACTGTGGACTCTCTGAGGCCCACACTGGTAGGCTTCTGTGTTTCTCTCTGCCCTTTTTTGTAAAGTGGGGGTGTGTGGTTATTTGGTATTTGTTACTACTATTGTTTTGAAGTAAAAGGTGTTGGTAAAGACAGCTGATGTGACTTTCCACTTCCTCTTTCTCAAGTTAACGGTTAAATGTCCTCAGAAGGGTCAGTGTCGTTTGGACTGATGTGGGAAGAAATATGGCAGCTCCCAGAACTAATTAGGACTCATCTTCATGTCCACACTGAACACCAGGCTGTACAGTGACTTCATGATGCCCAGCAGTTGACTTAATGACATACTATGGATATAAATCATTCTTTTCTAAACTCACTTTTCCTATATAGTGCCTCCATTAACTCATATGGTAACGTGGTACAAATTAGAAAAAGATACATCCTGCAGACAGGTTGTAGATTCCTTGTGTCCAGATGTATCCAGACTGAATGCAACTCTTTGCCGGATGTTGCAGACTAGGTGAGTGTAGCTGCTCTGCTTTTTGACCCCCACCACCCAGCATCCTGTGCGGCATGTGGTCTGCTCTCTAGTATCCAGCAGACCAAGCCCACAGGAGTCAGCTATCAATAAATTAAAGCCAGCTACGTATCTCAATAATGCCTGCATGAACTCCTAGAAAAGATCTACCACACCCAGCGCATACTTTCTGCAGGAGTAGCAGGGGCTACACACAAGCTGCCTATTTTTTTTTAAGATTTTTTTATTTATTTATTTGACAGAGAGAGACACAGCGAGAGAGGGAACACAACAGGGGGAGTGGGAGAGGGAGAAGCTGATTCCCCGCCAAGCAGGGAGCCCGATGTGGGGCTCGATCCCAGGACCCTGGGACCACGACCCAAGCCGAAGGCAGATGCCCAACGACTGAGCCACCAAGGCGCCCCAAGCTGGATATTTTAAAGAAAAAAATAGTTGAATGAAATATCAAAAATGACTGGGATATTTTGAGATGGAACTGTCACGGAAATTATTTTGCTATTTTTTATAATTGGTTGTGAGGATCTCAAACCACAAAACTGCTACAGGCCACAGTGGCATCCTTTGTGTCATGCTTGGAAAGACTGCCTGCCTGCCCTCCCAGTCCCGGCCTGAGGTCCAGCAGCCCAGGTCTTCCCCAAAAGCTGTTGTAGCCGAGGACACCAGGGCCCTACCCATATCCCCTGGGCCCTCACTGTTGCCAGCATGCAATGGCTTCCTATGCAAGAGCTTGCGACCCATTGCCTGCGAGCTACCTTTGGCTGCAGAAATGTTCTTAGCCCACTGTACAGTGCGTACAGTGTGCTGGAGCATTTGATGCCCCCCAGAAGCTCTCCTCAACCGGTGACAAAGCAGGTTGGAGGAACTTCCTCACCTTGTGGTGGTGCCAACTCTGAAGAACGTGCTCTTCCTAGTCTCACGGGTTCCTGTAGGGGGATCGAGCCCCAGCTGCCCCTCTTGGCAGGACCTGTCTGCTTCCCACACCGCTGCAGGTTTGTCCTGAAGGCACTTCCCAATAACCTCCCCATCTTGGGGTCTGCTCCTGGAAAAGCCCAACCTAAAAGCAGCAGCTTAAAGGACCAGCACGCTGGTTCTCCCTTCAGCCCTTCTGGTTCTTCAGGTTCCAGTGTAGATGGGGAGTCATTTTCACAAAGGAATTGAACACACACAAATGACACAGTCAAATCAATCGCACTCAGTGGGCAGAATAAGAAGCACTGTTATTTCTGCAAACCTAATTATGCTGACGCCCACCAAATGCCAGAAAGAGAGAGGCTGTCAAAACAAAGATAACAGAAACAAATGCTCCAAAGCAGTCAGCCCTGGCTGGTGCTCTCAGCTCCCAGAGGAGCGTGACATCACTACGAGAAGTTCTGATTTGCAACGTGGGGAGAGGGAAAGTGTTTCAGGTGTTTCTCCTCTGAAACATCTTTCACACCCTTTACCCAGTTATGTGCTCACTCCCTCAGATTTCTCCCCCTCCCCATAACCACCTCTGTCCTACACTAAGCCGTGAGCCTCTTACCAGGAAACAGGGGCACTCGGTCCACAATTATGGGAAAGACCACCCTTTCCTCACAGCACTAACCTTGGTCATACACCAGGTGATCATAGATACGCAGTCTGGTTTCCCTGCTCTTAATTCTTTCGCTTTATTTACCAATTTCAAAATTACTACCTAGGTTGCTAGTTGGTTCGTCTTCATGCAGCAGGTATTTGATTCCATTGGTACAATCTATTTAGACAAAGCAGGATCAATGCTTGATTCTGCCCCTTTGTTTACAAGTTCTAGAAATAGGTTTCCTTGACTAGCATCCTTCAGTGGTGATCCACTGAGCGTATCATCCTGAATTCATGTATTTAAACATAATTGATATGTTTCAATCAACTGTAGTTATTAGTCTTACTGATGTTCAGAATGTCCCATCTTTGGCAGCCTCTTCTTATTGATATGGCCCTATTGTTTTTTATAGCTCCCTTGCTCTCTGGTATGTTTGCAGCAATAGATAATGGGTGGGTAGCGAGTCCTTGGTCAGCTTAAAATCCCACAAGGTTGACTGGCAGCTATAGGGAATTCAGTGTGAGCAGGATATGTTCAAGCTAGGAAGGGCCAAACCCCCCCCCCCCCGGCCACTAACTCCTTCACCCCCCATGGGGCCATCTCCAGGGTGACTTGAAAAGGCCAAGCACACAGATCAGGAAGAGAAGGGGGGATGGAAACACTGAAATGATAATAGCTAATATTTATGAAAACGTGCCATGTGCCAGAAGCTAGTCTAAGGTCTCATGTCACCCTCACAACAATGCCATGGGGCGGGGGCTCTCATTACCCCCATTTCACAGATGAAGAAACAAGCACAGAAAGGTTAAAGAACTTGCCCGAAGCCCCCAGGTCACATCAGGTCACACCAGGAAATGACGGAATGAGGAGACAAGGTCGGTCACTCTCCCAGCCACAATGGAAAAGACCAGCCATGCCTCTTTTGTGGATTTGTGAAGGCCTCCGGGGGGTGGGGGGGGGGGGGGGGTTGCAGCACCACGTGGGAATCTGCGCAATGCCCTGACATGCTCAGTCAGCATCCCAGGGAGAACTTCAGATCTAACTGACCTTGGGATGCCCAAAGTCAGTAATTCAGCTGCTGTGATAACTTCAGTTCCCCCTGCCTTCCTTCCCGAGAGCCTCCTGCCTGGTCTGTGCACCAGCTCGGGTGTCCCGCCCTGCTCCTGCCTTCGGGGGAGCATGGGTACCAGCTCCTTCCCCTGCATCCCCCAGAAATTCACTTCTCAGATCAGGGGGGTAGTATCACAAATAAGTTTCTGATGGGTGCATAGTAGCTGCTAGGTACTGGACAAGTGCTTTGCAGATTTGCTCAACTATCTCCATTTTGTAGAGGAGGAAGTGGAGTGGTGGAGTGTTTCCTTCAAGTAACAAAGCTGGTGGCCCCTGGACCAGGATTCCACCCAGCGGTGTCTCACACCAAAGCCCTGCGCCTGGCTTGTGACCCACGGCTGCCCTCTGCTGGGCTCATGACAGCACTGCTCCACTGTGCTGGGCCCCCGTGTCACCTACATCTCCTGAGTGGCTATCTGACCAAGAAGTGTGGGAGCAGTGGGGGGACATGGGGGGGGGGCAGGGATGCTATTTCTCATTCTCAAAGCCAGTGAGAGCCACTGACAATGATAAATTGGATCAGTCCAAACTGTATGTATTATTTTGCTATGAAGAACATTACTGCAATAATTGGTGAAATTTGAATAAGGTTACATAACAGTAAAGGGGCATGATGTCTATAATTTCAAACAATTTGAAAAAGTGTGTGTGTGTGTGTGTGTGTGTGTGTGTGTGTGTGTGTGTGTGTG